>NC_084624.1:39879555-39917055 GCF_033978795.1 Nerophis ophidion | reverse complement strand
GATGCATTAGAAAGATATACAAGAAGAAAGTTATGTTCTCACTTTGTGATCATGTACAGTAACAACACCACTAAAAATACTTTTACAAATCAGTGGCGGCTTTACTCACGTCTGCGACTCCCGCCTCCAGGATGCTGAGCTTGGCTTCCTTTTCCAGCGACGCTTTCTGATCAACTGCACACAGGAAGAAAAGTCAAAAGAGGGCTGAGCAGAATTTAGCCTCACAAACATGACGTCTGCATTGCTGCCAATATGCAGGATGCACTTTGAAACGTCTTTCATACCATCTATTAACATATACTGTATGGACCTAAAATGGATTGCCATCATTATCATCATTAACTTTGTTATTGTAAGACATGTATCAAAGTGGTTCCCTTTAATTTATTTGTATGTACTGTATGCTGGATATAGTTTGGACTCACTGGTCTATGACAACTTAACCAGTCCTGGTTAGGGCCCTTAGATGTCTTGGACCGATGTTCTAAAAAAAAAAATGTGCTGCTTCATAAAAAAAATGCAACCAGTTACGTAATCTGATAGTAAGCAACGTAACTAATAGACAGATTTTGATGAAATTTTGAGAAAATGTCCAAAATAGATCCTGGAAAAAATTGCATCTGTAGTTATTATTATTATTTATAAATGAGCGTGTCAAAATATTGACATTCATTCTGTCATACCCTACAGGCCAGTGATTCTCAAACTGTGTTACAGGACTCCATCTAATAGTATGCCAAAGAATGAATGAAATATTCAAACACAGTTTTACTGTTCACACTGTGTATAATGTTACAGTGGCCAAAAATAAATAAAAATACTTGTTAAATAATACGTCTGACTTCTTTTTAATGAATACCGTATTTTCCGGACCAAAGGGCACATCGAATTATAGAATAAGGCGCAATGCCGATGAATGGTCTATTTAAAAAAAAAAAATCTGAGTTTCATATACAAACCCTGTTTCCATATGAGTTGGGAAATTGTCCATCCATCCATTTCCTACCGCTTATTCCCTTTCGGGGTCGCGGGGGGCGCTGGCGCCTATCTCAGCTACAATTGTGTTATATGTAAATATAAACATAATACAAGGATTTTCAAATCATTTTCAACCCATATTCAGTTGAATATTCTACAAAGACAACATATTTGATGTTCAAACTGATAAATTTTTTTTTTTTTTTTGCAAATAACCATTAACTTTAGAATTTGATGCCAGCAACACGTGACAAAGAAGTTGGGAAAGATGGCAATAAATACTGATAAAGTTGAGGAATGCTCATCAAACACTTATATGGAAAATCCCACAGGTGTGCAGGCTGATTCGGAACAGGTGGGTGCCATGATTGGGTATAAAAACAGCTTCTATGAAATACTAAGTAATTCACAAACAAGGATGGGGCGAGGGTCACAACTTTGTAAGCAAATTGTCGAACAGTTTTAGAACAACATTTCTCAATGAGCTATTGCAAGGAATTTATGGATTTTACCATCTACAGTCCGTAAAATCATCAAAAGGTTCAGAGAATCTGGAGAAATCACTGCACGTAAGCGATGATATTACGGATCGTTGAACCCTCAGGCGGTTCTGCATCAAAAACAGACATGAGTGTGTAAAGAATATCACCACATGGGCTCAGGAACACTTCATAAAATCTCTGTCAGTAACTACAGTTGGTTGCTACATCTGTAAGTGCAAGTTAAAACTCTGCTATGCAAAGCAAAACCCATTTATCGACGACACCAAGGAACGCTGCTGGCTTCGCTGGGCCCGAGCTCAACTAAGATGGACTGATGCAAAGTGGAAAGCTGTTCTGTAGTCTGACGAGTCCACATTTCAAATTATATTTGGAAACTGTGGACGTGGTGTCTTCCGGAACAAAGAAGAAAATAACCAACCGGATTGTTATAGGCGCAAAGTTCAAAAGCCAGCATCTGTGATGGTATGGGGGTGTATAAGTGCCGAAGGCATGGGTAACTTACACATCTGTGAAGGCACCATTAATGCTGAATGGTCCATACAGGTTTTGAAGCAACATATGTTGTCATCAAAGCAACGTTATCATGGACGCCCTTGCTTATTTCAGCAAGACAATGCCAAGCCACGTGTTACAACAGCGTGGTTTTGTACTTTCCTGGCCCGCCTGCAGTCCAGACATGTCTTCCATTGAAAATGTGTGGCGCATTATGAAGCGTAAAATACGACAGCGGAAACCCCGTACTGTTGAACGACTAAAGCTCTACATAAAACAAGAATGGGAAGAGAATTCCACTTTCAAAGCTTCAACAATTAGTTTCCTCAGTTCCCAAACCTTTATTGAATGTTGTTAAAAGAAAAGTTGATGTAACAGTGGTGAACATGCCCTTTCCCAACTGCTTTGGCACGTGTTGCAGCCATGAAATTATAAGTTAATTATTATTTGCCAAAAAAATAAAGTTTATGAGATTAGTAGTGCATTCAACTGAATATCGGTTGAAAAGGATTTGCAAATCATTGTATTCCGTTTATATTTACATCCAACACAATTTCCCAACTCATATGGAAACAGGGTTTGTATAATAAGGCGCACCAGATTATAGGGCACATTAAAGGAATCATATTTTAATTATTTTTTTCTAAATTGAAAACACTTCCTTGTGGTCTACATGACATGTAACGGTTGTTCTTTGGTTAAAATGTTGCATAGATTATATTTTACAGATCATCTTCAAGCCGCTTTCTGACAGTTGCTTCCGCATGCACCGTTTTGTGGGCGGTCGTATTTACGCGGCTCACCTTCTACAGCGTTTTCTCCCAGCATCTTTGTTGTAGCGCTGTAGTGTGCAAGGACGGGAGTGAAAGAAGTGTCAAAAGATGGAGCTAACTGTTTTAATGACATTCAGACTTTACTTCAATCAATAACGAAGCAGCATTCCCTAATCCGGAAACAACAGGAAATATGTCCCGTGAAAAAAACGTCCGACCAGAACTCTAATAACTAAAGTTCTTTGAGTGAATAATGTAAACTCACTACACCGGTATGTTTTAGCGCTTTCATGGAGAGTTTACTGCCAGATATAAGTAAGAATTTTACACTACTTTATATTAGAAATGGGAAGAGCGGAGGATGAACGTCCCATAACAAGAAGATCGAGAAAAATAGATTATCGACTACGACGTCGGCGTGCACGCATAATTTTTCAAGACTTCTTCAGATCCCAAATACAGATAAGCAGGTACCAGAAGGTAAGAAAAGTTGCTTTTGCATAATATTGTGAAACAAAACGCCAGATAATATGCATTACCTTATAAGCACACCATAATAATACTCGTATGTTTAATGCGCCGACAATCCATCAAGCGGTGCGGCTTCACAGCTTACCAAAGTCCTACTAAAAAATGCTGATATATTTTTGAGCGCTGTGTGTAATGTTCTATATTTTCAATGGAACATTTAAAATCTTGGTGTTGTTTATTTGAGACATATTGCAATCATCTTAGACTTACACAAACTATAATGACCCACAAGGGAAATTGTCATAAACACTATGTTGAATCAAGGTATATAGCGTTTTTGTTTTGGTTTGTTTTCATGGTATGTAAAATAATGCTAAAAATAACCCCAACATAGCAACCTTTTTTACCTTAATTGCTATGGTTATTTGGTCGAGGAAACCTTTAGCGTTGATACTCAGTAGCGTTGGGTATCAAATTTTTATGGGTAGCACACACAATCAAACCTAGGATGTTTGTAAGCTACTAGTAGCCAATTTGAGCAGAACTTCAGCCATTGCTAAGACTAAAACCTGGTTTAGTTCCACACGAACCAGTCTGTTCAGTTCAGAAGCAGACAGCTTTTCTGACTGTCTAGGCCAGGGGTCGGCAACCCAAAATGTTGAAAGAGCCTTATTGGACGAAAAATACAAAAACAAATTGTCTGGAGCTGCAAAAAATTAAAAGCCAAATTAAATACAGATAGTGTGTCATGAGATATAAATTGAATTATGAGGACTTAACGGAAACCAAATGAGCTCAAATATACCTACAAATGAGGCATAATGATGCAATATGTAAATATAGCTAGCTAAATAGCATGTTAGCATCGATTAGCTTGCAGTCATGCAGGGACCAAATATGTCTGATTAGTAGTCCACACAAGTCAATAACGTCAACAAAACTCACCTTTGTGCATTCACGCACAACATTAAAAGTTTGGCTGACAAAATGAGACAGAAAAAGAAGTGGCATAAAACGCGTCTTAGAAATACTCGAGTCAGTGAAGCATGTTTAATACAGACTGTGATTTATAACAATTAGGGAGGTTTGTGTCATGTTTGTCCTCCTACAGAAACCATATTAAAATAAATAAATAAATGGGTTGTACTTGTATAGCGCTTTTCTACCTTCAAGGTACTCAAAGCGCTTTGACACTACTTCCACATTTACCCACTCACACACACATTCACACACTGATGGAGGGAGCTACCATGCAAGGCGCTAACCAGCACCCATCAGGAGCAAGGGTGAAGTATCTTGCTCAGGACACAACGGACATGACGAGGTTTGTACTAGGTGGGGATTGAACCAGGGACCCTTGGGTTGCGCACGGCCACTCCTCCACTGCGCCACGCCGTCCCTGATATGTTTTACCTAAATTGCTATGGTTATTTGGTCGAGGAAACCTTTAGCTTTGATGCTCAGTATTGTTGGGTAATATGTTTTTTTCCCCCCCTCATCTTTTTCCATTTTTCATACCTTTTTGAAAAAGCTCCAGAGAGCCACTAGGGCGGCGCTAAAGAGCCGCGGTTTGCCGACCCCCGGTCTCGGCTCTAAAGTAGGAACGCCGACTCACACTTGCGTCCTTCTGAGCTTTATTTCCCAAAATACATTAAGTCTCCGCCTCTAAAAATCAGACGATGTTGTTTGGCATTCTGATGGACATGCTGACATTTGTTCCGAGAAAATAAGGTGTAATATGACGAAATGGCGACCAGGCAGCCACTCTGATGAAAGGAAATTGTCTATAATCAGATTAGCCTTTTCTTTCAACGCCTGTTTCTAGAATATTCCATCTTTGCTTGTCGCTCTTTGAAAATGGAAAAACGAGCCCGAAGGAACCAAGGAAAACCTAATCTCATTTCTTTATTTTCCCTCCAAAACACACAGAGGCGCTTCATTTGTCACGCGGGCTGCCCCTGTCCCGGGTTGTGCTTTATGTTAACTCAATGTATCGGAGGCGCCGAGAGGGTAAAACACAGTGAGAAACCCCTCGTTTTTCACCGTTGACAAAAGGGAAAGGCCCGGCCTGGCAGAATGAAGCCCTGGCAGCACCGCTGGGTCATTATTTCCACCATTAAGCACCCGGGCCGCCCACGAACCCCCCGCAGCCTCACGGCCACATCTCAGGAGCCGTATAATGAGGAGAAAACAACGGCCATCCCTCAAATACGCCGAGACAGGAGGGGGAAGGGAAGGGCGGGGGGGGGGGGGGGGGGGGGGGGCGCCTTAACGTCGCCGCGGCGACAGCACGAGATGTAATCACATTAGTTGATCACCACAGCCCACAAGCAAATGGCGATAAATCACTGGCGGCTTTGCCTCCTTTCTTCATACACGCTCATCACAACACTCAACCGGTGAAAGCAACGAGTCTCCTGGCAAACTTAACAACTACAATTTTATCAAACAAAATGACAGCAGAACTGCTCAGATCTCTGCCAAAATACAATACCTGTGAGTGTCACACTCTTTGTTCTTCATGAAATACTGTATTTATTGCTGGGTTGGAATTAGGAATATTTATTTTTAAACAAGATATGAATTAAGGAACTATTGTAATCTCGATATCATTTATTTAACGTTAAAATGACCAAACACCGCTTATTGTTGTGTTCCTTGATTTTCCCCTGCTTCCCACGCAAGACGTGCTTGCACGTATAAGAACATCCATGATCGGTTGGTTGTTTACTATGATGAGTCGCGATTGGTTAAGATTAGTGCAAAACATTAGGGACAGGCCAATCAGAGGCAAGATAGGGCAGGTCATGGAACCAGGAAGGGAAGTCACAACAGACATCCCAAATGACGACAAGAGAGTTGTAAAAGTGAAAAGGGAATATTCAAGCGGCGATTTATATATAAAAAAAAAACTAGTGGAGGATAGCAGAGGCATTCTCTTCTTTAGATGTTTCTTTTAGCGATGTTGACGACATCCAGGAAACCCACAATGCGTCTACTTGGCCACATTTGGACAAATGTATGCGTCTGGATAAAACATTCATTTGCAGTATTTACCATGTAAGCCCAAATCAAAACTGTTCTCAAGTTGCCAAGTTTCGCACGAGAAATGCTGCCAAAAATGTATGGCAAAGTAAGGAAGATCATAGCCGCACAATTAAGTCAAGTCACTTACTTGGCGCTGACCAGAACCGTACGTGTGTGACAGTCCATTACATCGTCCACTGGGAATTAAAAAGTGCCTTCCTGCAAATTTATTTTTTATCTGAGTTTGATACATTTTGTATTATTTTGCAAAGCTTTGTATTTATTTTACGTATATATTTTTTTCTTCTATTTTATTTATGTTATGTAATTCTGTGCTACTTAAACAGTTTCTTTTCTGTGCTGTTAATAATACCCATCTTGACTAACTGGGTAAATAAAAGTGCCACTGACTGTTTACAGTACAGTTGTCATTCACTTCAATTTCAATGAATCTCGCTCAAAATATCTTTACATGTATACTTTCACCGGAAAATATATCGACATCTATATCAAATATAGAGTTTAAAGTAAAATTATATCGAGATATACTTTTTCGTCCATATTGTCCAGCCCTAGTTGGAATCACGTGATTTGGAGGCATTTCCGAGTCTCTTAAGAAAAATAATGTTCAAAATATTTTAAACCATTCCTCAACAATAGCTGTCGACTGTTCAAGGGACTGCTTGACTACACTTCCTTCGACACTTGCGATGACTTAAAGTAGAAAATATTGGAGGCATGTCTTGGCATTAATCGGTGAAAGACAATGTTGGACTTATTTTTGCATCAGTAAGTAACGTATTTGGTTGACATTAACGAGTGCCATATTGCTGTGATCGTGATGGTAAAGAGAAAAACGAAATGTTTTGCTTTTGCAGTTGATTTCCTAGTATAAATATTTTACTGTCATCTACAGTTCATGTCTGCACTTGTTTTAATGGTGTATTTTGTCTCATTGTTTATCAAAATTCCCTGCTGTTTAGAAATGTTTGGTTTCCAACAATATTGGGCAGTATCAAGTTACAGCCGACGAGAGACTTATTAATCCAGTTTATTAGTACTATTAAAAGGTATTTTCTTGATGCTAAACATACCACCCGAAACATTGTTGTCAGTTGTTTTGTATATGCAATAACAACAACACATAAATCCATTCCGTTTTGAGTTTCCTAAAGAAAAGTGCTCATGTGGAAGTTATAGAGAATTATAGTAAATCCTAAACATACTATTTATAGTGTATTTCAAGTTCATACTGACATTAGCAAAGTGGTCGCTGCTAACTCGATTGTGTTTTTGGACCACTTAAAACGATGCAGGGGACCACTTTAAAGTCATGTGGCGGGCCAGACTTGGCCCACGGGCCTTGAGTTTGACACAAGATCCAAATGTCACAGCTGTTAAATGTAATGTTTAAAGTTGACTTGTGTTACATTTACAATTAAGTAAGACTGTGTTTATTGGAAATTTTTTAGACAAAGAAGTGCGTGTTATCTCCCACAGAAGTGTGATGACGCAGTCCTCCTACTCCTCCAATGCCTTGTTGGTCATGTTTGTTCAGCCTTTGACCTCATCATGTGTTTGTTTACATCCTTTCGGCTGTTTAATTGACAACATTTACGCCCTCAGATTCATCGGCACTTCATCCTGGCTGCTATTAAAGCACTCTGTTAGTTTACATCAACTATTCATTACATTGATGTGACACCGGGGACTCTCAAACACACACACACACACACACACACACACACACACACAATACAATTAATGGCCCGCCACTGCACTCAGACACGAAGCCGCATTCCAACGACAGGGCTTCGTCAACGCACGCACGCACGCACACACAGTGATATTTTTACTGACACAATAAAGTGTGAAGTGTAAAACGTTTTTTTCCCAGAGAATTCTCATAAAACAATATTCCCCTTAGAGGAGGTGACCTTTGCGGAACACACTTCTGCACTTTTCTCCTTTTAACTCCATCCTTCCTCAGATCATCACTCCTTCCTCAGCACCTCACGACTCTCCCACGGACAAACATAAGGAAAGCAAACATAAAAAGTAGGGTTCATCCGAATCAGCTTTGTGCATTGGCCAATACCGATATTGATGCGATACATTCAGCACAAATCCTCCATACTGATCATCAGGTAAATTTAGTCAGAGAACAATTGTAGTTTTTTTTGTATATGTATTTATTTTTAAACATCTGGAATAGATGTATGCTGTCTATAAAGAGAAATGGACTGGTAAATTTTTTTTGGACACAGTCATTTATTAAGTTAAAGCTCATGAGTTGAATGATGTTACTGAATACTTTCTATTATGTTTCTGCCTAAGAAACTTTGTACGTGTCAGCATTTTTTAAATTTAGTTTTAGTTATAGCCATTTGACAAATATTTATTTTAGTTTTAGTCATATTTTATAGTCATCTAAATTATTTTAGTTTTAGTCAACAAAATTCCTCAACATTTTAGCCAACTAAAATTACAGAACATTTTGTCGACTAAAATATAAATCAAAGCATCTCTGAAGTTGTTTTAAAAAGCACTTTTATTAATTATTATTGCAGAGCATCTCAAAAACTAAATTTACAAGATATATTTCAAGAAGTAAATTTCACACTAAACCTTAGTGTGTTATTGTTTAGCTAAAATGTAGCATTTTTTTCAAATGCTGAATAATACATGACTAAAATGGTCACATGTGCGTTGTGTCTGTACTACTATGTTCGGCGGTACCTGAACGCACCATAAAAACGCCATCTCTTTTCCTCTTAGGAAAGAGTGATCATCATAATTCCGCGCTAAGAGAGCACAGCTCGTAGGTTCAATGTGCAAGACTGAATATCTTAGTTGCTCAGACAGTAATGTGTTTATAGATGTTTTGATTGGGGTTTTTAACGGGGAAAGATGCATGTCTCTTGTTTTCAAGTTAGCATTTAAGCTAGTGAGCTGGCACCAATAAGTTCATGCTGGCCTGTGAGTTATCCATCCATCCATTTTCTACCGCTTATTCCCTTTCGGGGTCGCGGGGGGCGCTGGCGCCTATCTCAGCTACAATCGGGCGGAAGGCGGGGTACACCCTGGACAAGTCGCCAGCTCATCGCAGGGCGCCTGTGAGTTATATAAAAGTTAATTTATTAGTTTTGAGATCGATTCAATTTAAAAGGGTAACACTAACCATCGGGAGTGTAGTCACTATCTTTATTACCATTTATCGTTACATCCCTACAATATACTCTTGTTTCCCGGTGAAAAATCTAAACACTGCATGTTACTGTGATTGGATAGATTCTCAACTTGTCCATGCACCATCTAAAGACAAAATTAAATATGATTTGATTTTTTGTCAGTCAATTATTTGTGTTGTTTTTATTTATCGACTAAAATGTCAATTAATTTTGTGATTGTTTTCATCAACGTGCATTTGTGTTGACTCATCATCACATTTTAGTCAGAGGAAAATAGATCGTTGACGATAACTAAGACGTAAACTTATAAGTCAACAAAATGAACACTGGTACATGTAAGTAATATGCAACTATAATTATTTGATACTTGTTTATTTTGACAAAAGTGGCGTTTTACACTGAAGTACTGTTCAGTGAAGGCCACTTATTACGTATGTCGAGATAGTGCGCTATTGTATGCTTAGGTGTTGTGTAACTTCTAGCACCTAGTAGCCAATAGCCTACCACGTTTACCTTTTGTAAAATACAAAAAAAGACCTGTGTGCTTATTGGAGGACATTTAGAAGTTAACTGGCTTTGAACAAGTAAATACACTGCGGGATTGCTTTTATCGGAGATTTTAGATGCAAGCCAGGATAAACCCATACTTGTTTTTTTGCTGATATCAGACCGATATCAGATATATCGGATCAGTACAGCATTGCCATCCTCTTTAGATTGTGTTGATGTAAATACTGTATGCAGTGTGAAAAAGAAGTACCGTAAATTCTGGACAAAAACCTGCTACTTTTTTCCTATGCATTGAATACTGTGGTTTATAAAACGATGCAACTAATTTATGGATTTATCTTCGCTGAAGGTCATAATGCAAATAGTTTTTAAAAAAAAAGACACTGAATAGGTGTGTTATTGTCTGTACTATGGAGCCCTCTTTTGGACAAGTTCGCTCAATGCAGATGAGTCAGTGCTGCCTTGACGTTCTGGAAAGTACAACTGTCTTTGAGTCACCCCTAGCATTCTACCCGTATGGATTCTTCATTCATCACTCCAAGCAACGTTTGTAAGTTTTACAGTACAACTAAAACAATTCTTACTTACTAACCTGTCCCATGTGTAATGTCTGTAGGAGTGTTTTCATGCACATTTGTACTTGCTATCAAAATGTACTGTAATGAAGCTAGCGTTGTTAGCTTTAGCTAATATGCTAACAGGTATACACATGTTTTTGATAATACTATTAACTTAAAATGGCATTATTTTTGTGCGGTTTCAGTTTCATAAATTCACCAAAACGTCACCCTGGACTTATTGTGTCCGTTTAGCTAACTGGAGAGCTAGCTTTTGCAGTGAGTGGATCCATGACGATGACTTTTGTTTGATTGCCGTGTTACAGACACTGTTTTTAAACAATTAAGGTATGAATAAACATTTACAAAGTCTATCCAGAAATACGGTGTTTAAACCCTGCTGATTCAGTGCATTTCCTTCCAAAGATATGAACTGTACTTTATTTTATGCTAGGTTTATTGTCACAAAAAGACAGAAGTGACATTAAATTAAGTTTATGAATTGATTTGTAATTGAGGGAAATAAGAATTTTATTCTTATGCAAAACACTCTCGTAGTCCATTCCAGTTTTGTGCAGGTCTACAATATTGTCCTTTGACAACTCTTTGGTCTAATCCGTGGTAGTGTAGAGCAGGGGAGTCGAACTGGTTTTCACAGAGGGCCACATTGCAGTTGTGGCTGGCCTCAGAGGGCCGCTTGTAACCCTGAATAATTTATGGGTATAAATGTATGAGGATTCACTCCGAGGTATTATTATACAATTGCCTGTGCATTTGGCCCTGCAATGAAGTGGTGACTTGTCCAGGGTGTACGACACCTTCCGCCCGATTGTAGCTGAGATAGGCTCCAGCGCCCCCGGCGACCCCAAAGGGAATAAGCGGTAGGAAATGGATGGATATATATATATACATATATATATATATATGTATATATATATATATATATATATATATATATATATACATATATATATATATATATATACATATATATATATATATATACATATATATATATATATATATACATATATATATATATGTATATATATATATACATATATATATATATGTATATATATATATATATATATATATATATATATATATATATATATATATATATATATATATATATATATATATATTTATATACATATACATATATATATATACATATACATATACATATATATATATATACATATACATATACATATATATATATATAGGGCTGTGAATCTTTGGGTGTCCCACGATTCAATTCAATATTGATTCTTGGGGTCACGCTTCGATAATATATCGATTTTTTGGATTTGATTCGATTCGATTCAAAAACGATATTTTTCCGATTCAAAACGATTCTGTATTCATTCAAAACATATGATTTCAGCAGGATCTACCCCAGTCTGCTGACATGCAAGCAGAGTAGTAAATTAAAAAAAAAAAAAGCTTTTATAATTGTAGAGGACAATGTTTTTATCAACTGATTGCAATAATGTAAATTTGTTTCAACTATTAAACGAACCAAAAATATGACTTATTTTATCTTTGTGAAAACATTGGACACAGTGTGTTGTCAAGCTTATGAGAAGCGATGCAAGTGTAAGCCACTGTGACACTATTGTTCTTTATTTTTTATTTTTATAAATGTCTAATGATGTCAATGAGAGATTTTTAATCACTGCTATGCTGAAATTATAACTACTATTGATACTGTTGTTGATAATATTCATTTTTGTTTCACTACTTTTGGTTTGTTCTGTGTCGTGTTTGTGTCTCCTCTCAATTGTTTTTTGCAGTTCTGAGCGTTGCTGGGTCAGGTTTTGTTTTGGAATTGGAATGCATTGTTATGGTATTGCTGTGTAGTGGTTTGTTGGATTGATTAAAAAAATAAATAAAAATAAAAATAAAATAAAAAATAAAATCGATTTTTTAAAAATGAGAATCGATTCTGACTCGCACAACGTATTTGAATCGATTTTTTCCCACACTCCTAATATATATTTTTTTATATTTAGATTTTGCAGTAAAAAAAACTGGCAGCTCAGTCGCTACAGTTTTACTGGAAGAATTATGGTGGTTTTTACAGCATATTAATCTAAATAGAAAAAGATTACCATTGCTTTTGTACAACAAAATCCTAGCAACTGGGCTGCCAGTTTTTACTGTATATTTTAAAGAATTGTTATTTTTACAGTGTACAGTTGGATGGAAAACTTGCTTTGAAATCATAAATCAAGCACATATTTGTCATTATTTTTGTTTTAACAAAAAAAGTTTGAATTGTATGATACTATTATATTTGTTGCATTATTAGATATTACATTTTAAAATATTTGCAGTTGCATGCAATATGTGTATTTTTTTTTTTTTTTGTCATAATGGAAAAAACGAATACATTTTGTAAAGTACTTCATTGACGCATATTATTTCAAAGATTTTGTGGGCCACGTTAAATGGTGTGGTAAGCCAGATCTGGCCCTCTTGGGCCTTGAATTGGATACCTTTGGTGTAAAGTTTAATTTGAACAGAATATTTGTGCGAAAGGTATTTTATACATTTAGGGCCTGATCTACTAAAATCTAAATACCACAGGAGCTGAATAATTATATTTGTATCTTCCCCTCCCAGTATTGTGGGCATTCTGATGATCAACATATATTCTGATATTCATAAAGACAGACTTATTCTGCTCACTTAAGAGACACAATCCTCTTTGCACACGTTTCGTAGATCAGCTTTCTGTGTGCTATCAATTTTACACGTGTTTTAACACACATAAACCTTTAGTAGATCATGCCCTTAATGACTTGAGATTAGGAGTACTTTATTAAAGAGACAGAAAATATTTTTGTTGTTTACATGTTTTATGGATACATAACCACTCTGTCGGGGTCAGAATGCTTGTTGATTGGAAAGAGATCAGATACTAAAATAAAAAAAATAATCAATTGTAATCTTATTCTACATGCTCTCTATTAGAAATAAAGCCATCATAAATATATATGCAATGTTCATATATTTAAACGAGTGTAAACTCGTAACATCAACAGGGGATCAAAAAATTGTACTTGCAAAGATATCGAAAAAAAATGTGTTGAAAGTCTTTTCATTTCTTTATTTTATGGAGGTATATTTTTATTTTTTTATTTTCTGAAGTAAACATTGGAGTTTATGTGCAGTCTTAGCAGTTGGCTAAGATGTGTGTGTGTGTGTGTATTTGTGTGCGTGCATTGTATTTTATCCTCCGTCACAAGCAGAGTGTGGGTATAAAAACACCTTGAAGATGGACCTGGTTCAATGACACTTCAGCACGTTGTTGAAAAAGAGAAAATATGTTTTGTGGGAGGAATGTTTGACAGTAGATTTAAAGGTTTGTGTGACAGCAACACGCCATAAAACACAACTTTCATTTTCCATTAACTGTAACCCAAATGTGACAGTTTGTCTAAGTTTTTATCAGACATTTTTACCCAACCTTCTGGATAAGGACACGCACGACAGGTAATGTCACAAAGTCAGAAGAGACTCGGGACACTTACAACCAATCTCATCTCGGCAAGAGTCAACACAACATCCACACAGCCCGGAGGCACGGTGGCCCGATGGCTAAATCCACGATAAGACGATCCTCGCGCATCAAGACGTTATCCGTCCTCAACACGACATCTTGTCCTGCGGCTCTTAATTACCCGCCAGGCAGAAGGAGAAAGTGATAAGACGACAATGCCTTACTAATGCCTTGACACTGTCCATTTTGAAAAAAGAACAAACGTCGCCAACACAGCCAACATGTTACTGAGTCCCACAGCTCGCCTGCAGCTCCAAACACAAAGTGTCAAACTCCAACCCAGAAGATCCTTGTAGTCCTCTGAGATACTAGGAGTTTTTCTCAATACTTAAAGCACGCCATTGACACCTTTATACCAAACTTATTGGCTAAAGTACTTTTAACAGCACGACACAGAGTCAGTGTCATTTGTGACGGATCCAGCAAGCCAGCAGACTTCACAGATGACAATCTTTTTTCACCACAGCGTCCTCTGTTGGCACCGGTAGGGAAATAACGTCACTCAAAAAGGTGTGTGCAACTGTGCCTACGTGTCCAAGGTGCCCTCATTACCGACGTGGGTTCCGCTTGTCGCTACGAATCACACAACGTGTCTGTCAATGTCTGCTTCCTAGCCGCGAGCCCATCCTGGCAACGAGGGAACGCCAAAATAATCAACTTTAATCCGTGACTGTGGCCGATTAAGCAACAGCGCAGACACTCAGACAGAACATCTGAGCATCTTTGACACAATATAAGAAAGCCTATAGACTTATACTACAGATGTCAAACTCGAAGCCCGGGGGCCAGATGTGGCCCGCCACTTCATTCTATTTGACCCTCAAAAGCCTGTAAATGATATTTATCAAGAGTACTGTACCTTTTCTTAATAAATGTATTCTTTCTTTCTATTTTGGGAGAAAAAAAAATGTACTTCATGCAATTGCAAACGTAAATATTGTCTAATTATGCAAAAATATATTATCAAACATGCAAACCATTTTCAAATAGAAATAAATACTAGTTCTAATGATTTCAAAGCATGTTATCCATCAAATTGCGCAATGTAAAAGAAGCAATAGATTTCATGGTAAAATTGGGAAATATACTGTGATTTTTAAAGCATTTTTCTCTAAATAAAAAAAACTGTGGTGCCCTTTTGGTATTTACAGTATGAAAAATCTACAGTTGTTGATTTGCGGTAAAAACACAAAAACTAACTGGCCGCCCAGGTACCAAATTGTACTGTAAAATTGCAGTGTTTTTATTTACAGTAAAAAAACAAATACACATTTCACAGTAAAATTCTGTCAACTGAGCTGACTTGTTTTTTCTTTTACCATAAAAAGTATAATGTACACCAAATTTTGAGGTGAAATTATTGCAAACTACCATATATTTTTTTACATTTTTGTTTTAAAAAAATATTTATAAAATGCATTTTTACCATAAAAACAGCATTACTGTTTTTCCGTTTACAGTAATATACACTACATTTTGAGGTGAAATAATTGCAACTTGCCATATTTTTTTTACATTTTTGTTTTAAATAAATATTTATAAAATGCATAAAAAAGTGATCGTGAGTGTGAATGTTGTCTGTCTATCTGTGTAGGCCCTGCGATGAGTTGGCAACCTGTCCAGGGTGTACCCCGCCCTCCGGCCGATTGTAGCTGAGATAGGCACCAGCGCCCCCCGTGATCCCTAAAGGGAATAAGCGGTAGAAAATGGATGAATGGATAAAATAATTGGGTAATAATAGTATTCACTGTTAAAAGCATCCCTCTATGGCCAAACATAACTGAAATGTGTCCCTCAGTGAAAACGACTTTGACACCTTTGGCTTGTACTTATTCACTTCTGCATGTATCCACATTGATTTGATATTTTATCATTAATGTAGGGAGTCATACAGTTACATTTTACATTTCTACAGTTATTGTGCTTTATTAAATTCATAAGTCAAGTTTTGGTAATACGGTTTCAATTCACTGTTAAAAAGGAAGGAGAAGGTAAATATTGCGGTATTATTATAATTTTTTTGGAACAGTACTACCCTGTTAACATTCACACACTAGGGATAGGCTTGCACTGTAAAGACCTGGGGTCTTAAACTCAGTATGCCTGGGGGCCACTGGATGCAGATTCTGGGTGAGGCTGGGCCGCAAGAAAAGATTTCTTAAAAACATTTTTGCAGACTCCTCAGCATGTCTAGTTTAATGACGTTTCAAATTGTATACCTTGTGCACCGCAACTTTCTCTGTTCAAATAAGACACGTCGGGGTGCCCCTGTGCTCAACAAAGAAATATTGCATCTCCCACTTTTCCTGGAATTGTGTTTGCTCGTCACTAACCTTTCTCTTCACTACAGGCTTTGAAAAAGACATGTTTGGGGATGTGGAATATATTTGTAATTAGCCGACGCACGGAGAATAATGTTATTTCAGCAAAGTGTGTCGTTCCGCTTTTCCTCCCTACAGCAACACGGCGGTCGGCGGATAATAGCCGGGATATAACTACATTATATATATATATATATATATATATATATATATATATATATATATATATATATATATATATATATATATATATATGTATACATATATGTCTATATATACATATATTCCATCCATCCATCCATCTTCTTCCGCTTATCCGAGGTCGGGTCGCGGGGGCAGCAGCCTAAGCAGGGAAGCCCAGACTTCCCTCTCCCCAGCCACTTCGTCTAGCTCTTCCCGGGGGATCCCGAGGCCTTCCCAGGCCAGCCGGGAGACATAGTCTTCCCAACGTGTCCTGGGTCTTCCCCGTGGCCTCCTACCGGTTGGACGTGCCCTAAACACCTCCCTCGGGAGGCGTTCGGGTGGCATCCTGACCAGATACCCGAACCACCTCATCTGGCTCCTCTCGATGTGGAGGAGCAGCGGCTTTACTTTGAGTTCCTCCCGGATGACAGAGCTTCTCACCCTATCTCTAAGGGAGAGCCCCGCCACACGGCGGAGGAAACTCATTTCGGCCGCTTGTACCCGTGATCTTATCCTTTCGGTCATGACCCAAAGCTCATGACCATAGGTGAGGATGGGAACGTAGATCGACCGGTAAATTGAAAGCTTTGCCTTCCGGCTCAGCTCCTTCTTCACCACAACAGATCATGTATATGTATATATACATATATATATAGACATATATGTGTATATATATATATATATATATATATATATATATATATATATATATATATATATATATATATGTGTATATATATATATATATATATATATATATATATATATATATATATATATATATATATATATATACATGTAAATGCGCATTAAAGTGTCTTCAAAGTGTGCAGTTTAAAAAAATTAAAAAATTAAAGACAAGTTGCGGCTAGAACTAATTATTAATATTTACAGTAGGCCCTTTTCCACCGCAGGGACTTTTTCAAGGACCTTTCCCACTTACCTGGTTAAATATAGTTCCCCCTGTGTTTCCACCAAAAACGACCAGAGTAGAATTAGTTCTTCAGGAACGGTTCGGAGTTCCTCCTAGCTAGATGGGACTATTCAAACCTTTTGGGGGGGCGGGGCTGGGCTGTCGAACGCTGATTGGCTGAACACACAGTTGGGAGCGTTCTGAAAACATATTTTTCAAACACACCGCTATCAGAATACATGTGCAGTGATTTGTTTATTTCTTATTTCTTGTGTATTTCTATTACAACAAACTTGACAACAGAGAGAAAGAAGAACGAAAACAGCTTTCGAAATGCAGGAATTTTTGTGGGGCAAACCATAACTTTTTGTGGAAAAGGGCCTATTGAGTTTTATGGGGAACTTTGCTTCACGAAACGAACGTTTGGGGAACTACGTTAAAAAACCAACCAAGTTCGTAGGACGAGGTTCCCCTGTATTAGTGGGCGTGTTGCGTGTGTACTTGTATGACCACGTTCAAGTTTTTCTATGAACCTACTACTTACAAGCTGTTCTCTTTGACAGAGTGATCAACCTTTATGGAATATGACACACACGTCTAGAACAGGATGTGTATTCACGTGATGTCACAAACTGGAATTGTTTGCCTTTATCATTAAAGCCTTGTTCACACTGCAGGTCAATTCCGATTTTTTTGCCCATATGTGGCCTGTATCGGATTTGTTCATGTCTGTGTGAACAGTGCAATTTCCAAATTTTTCATATCCGACCCAGACCCCTCTCGTATATGGCTATAAATGCCATGTGACCTCAATGTGAATGCTCCAGCACTCAGGTCACATTCATCAGACCAGAATGTCATCAGAAATTAACAAGCTTCATAATTATTCACCAAAATAGACAATTATAAAATAGTTGACAACAGAGCAGAACACAGGTGAAAATGATTAGTTTTAAAAAACTAACATGAAAGTTCTTCCGCTCCTGTTTTCGACTAATTGCCCATTAACACGCTTTTCAAGCAGACATTAAAGCCAAATATGCCGTAAAACTGCCAGAGCCAAAATACTTGTCTTCTGCCTTCTTAATCTTTTGCGCGCAATAATTCGGTTCAGAAAATGTTTGGTTTGTTTGCACAACAACTTTGAAATTGCCACAAAGTAAGTACTGAAAGTGATTAGAGTAGAAGACTTGTTTACTTCACATTAGAAATCCCATTTTTTTTTGGTAACGTGAATGGCCACTCAAAAGATCGGATTTGGCAAGAAAATCTGAGTTGGAAATCCGACCCTGCGGTGCGAATGTAGCCCAAAAAATCTTCAGTATTTACCTTTTGGCATTTAAACACTGAAATAAAAATATTATGACTCTTAAGAACACTAAACAATACTTAATGTTTCTTCTGCCAAGAAAATATATTGTGTGTCTATTTTAAATGTTTTAAACTTGGTAGTAATATTTCACTGTGTGTATACAGTAAGTACTTTTTGAACACATTTAACAATACTGTGATAAATATAACCGTGATAGGTGTAATAGTTTCATGTCCCACCGGTTGTGACACAGGTAGGACATTTGTTTTGAGTTTCTTTCTTACCCTACGGATGTAGTGACCGCTTCTGTTTCTCTCATTTCGGTCCTGGTTGGAGGCTGAGCTGTGGTACGCCCACAGCTTAGTCTAATCACCCATCATATTTATCCCTTCAGCAGGAAGGTGCTGGTTATTTTTCTTGCTGCACACCACGCTGTCCTGTAACCGTCCTGTTCAGCAACTTCCTGCCCTTCCGCCTGTTTTGCCTGGCAGTTTGTCCTTTTTACCATTTACATGCATTTTTCCATGGTACCTTTTTGTTTCCAAAGCACCATAGTTGTTTGTTCTAGTACTCTAGTGCCAAGTGTGATAAATACAAAGACTAGTCGCACTAAACTCTCCAGTCGTCTGCATAATGGGATCCACTATCATTGCGCACACCCATGCCATAGTATACTTATTGTAGTGTACTGACACTAGTATTCTATTTGCGACAGAGCAATAGTTTTACTTTCAGTGAGGACATTGTGTACTGTACACAGTGTACTCAGTTGCTGAGTGTATGAATATTGACCGTGTAGTACTGTTTCAAATCCAGTACTGTTATTTTACACTTACAGTAAATGATGGCGGCAATATATACCTGCTGCTTCTTCTTCTGTTAACTATTTTCCAGCGCTACAGGTTTCTCCTCCGTTGCCAACATCAAGTTAGTGCTTCCCCTTCTAATAGACTAACAGCCATCTTCTTCTGCCATTTTGCATAAAGCTCCAACTAGTGGCCTGGCGTGCACACTACTATCATATTTGGTAATGCGTCTCTCATGTTTCCTTTCACCATTCACAATAACAAACATTCAAAATGGCTTCAAAGGCAGCCACTTATCTTTTTAATTAGCTGCAGCTGGATATCACAATGATATTGTCAGCAGAGGATGACCGTCCTCTCTCCCTGCACTCGCGCCCGGTTCCCTGTTCAATACCCGCACTGACTAATAATATCAAAGGTAAAAGCCGGCCGAAGGTGGATAGATGAAATCTCTTTATGATGCAAAAACCCGGCAGAAGAGGAGAGGGGGGTTGGGGGAGGTCGAGAGTGGGAGGGGCACAGGATATTGAACCTGCAGCTAAAGAAACAAAACAGCATCTTTCATCAGCCGCAGATTAAAGTACAACCCCGAGAAGGGACACAGAAGAAGAGATTCCTAATTACATTCTCTATTTCTCTCTCTCTCACACACACACACACACACACACCATCAGGTTATGTGGGTGTAATAGGCAATTCAAGAAGCTATTTACACTTTGAGGTGCTAATGCAACACTTAGCTCAATCTTATTACCACCACTGTGACATCAACACACGTACGCACACGGTGCATACACAGACACTCGGTCTAGCGGACCTCTGTAAATGGTTTGTGTTTTAGGACATTCTAACCTCTTCTCCAAACAACATCTTGACTTGTTTGAACTTGTTTCCAGTGAGAGTTGTCGTTATATGGACAAGTGAAAGGACGCTTGACAATATGGTTGTCGTAACGACAATAGCATGATGAAACGTACGCAAAAAAGCTCACGAGTGTTCACATTTTGAAAAGCCTGGTCCAAACAGCTGCTTTCTTTTGTGAATCAACACTGACAAACTAAACATGGAAACTTTTAGGAGCTCTCGACCACAAGCATCACAATGAGCTAGTGAAAGTGGAAAGATGTGGAAATGAACGCGAGCGCTCTTATTAATAGTAAGCGCATGTTTCAACAGCGCTCCAAAAACACTGCTGAGGGGAGGAGAGCGGAAACGAAGGCGGGGCTTCATTAATTATGTACAAAAGGAAGAAGTACAAAGGAGGGGCTGGTCTTTGAAGATAGCAAACACTAAATGTCACTCGCAGCCTTTGAAGCTCCTTTGTCCCGCGTGTTTCCAACACATGAAATGGTGGACAGCGAGCGTTAGGGACGTTGCAGCCGGAGAATACGCCGCCTTTAAAAAGCAATGACAGCAAAGAGCAACGTGCTCCTGTAAAGCTACTCAGTCACAGCGCCCCTTTGGCACGAGCCGCTATGAAGAAAAGAAGGCTGCACGTTTGGGAGGCAGTTCAGGTTAACAAAAATATTTTGGTATCAAATTACCATCTATGGCATTATTCAACACAGTGGTTTTCAACCACTGTGTAGTGCCGTGAGATACAGTCTGGTGTGATGTGGAAGATGATCTAATTTCACCTATTTGGGTTAAAATGATTTTTTGCAAACCAGTAATTACAGTCTGAAAATGATGTGCTGTTGTTCTGTGTGTGGGTGCTGAGCTCGACAGAGTACCCGTGTAATACTCTTCCATATCAGTAGGTGGCAGCCGGTAGCTCATTGCTTTGTGGATGTCGAAACAGCAAGAGGCAGTGTGCAGGTTAAAAAAATGTGTCTAATGCTTTAACCAAAAATAAACAAAAAGGTGAGTGGCCCTAAGAAAAGGCATTAAAGCTTCGGGAAGGCTAAGCAGAGCAAAACTAAAAATGAACTGGCTACAAAGTAAACAAAAACAGAATGCTGGACGACAGCAAAGACTTACTGTGGAGAAACGACAATGTACATCCAACCATGACATGACAATCAACAATGTCCCTACAAAGGAGGATAAAAAAAACTGAAATATTTTTGTTTGCTAAAAAAAAGTTGATGCGGAAAATATTGCTTGAAAGGAAGACATGAAACTGCTACAGGAAAATACCAAAAAAAGAGAAAAAGCCACCAAAATAGGAGAGCAAAACAAGAACTAAAACAGTAAACAGAGGAAGACAGCAAAAAACTCCAAATAAGTCAAGGCATAATGTGACAGGTGGTGACAGTACTTTGAGACAAGAGCTATAGTGATGCATGCTTGGTTATGGTTTAAAGTCATATCCAACAATTGTGACGACTTTTTACTGTCAACTGAGTTTTTTTTTAATACATTTCTGCTGGTGGTGTGCCTCTGAATTTTTTAAATACAAAAAATATGCCTTGGCTCAAAAAAGGTTGAAAAACACAGATTTAACATAATGACACACTATCAAAAAATACTAGTGATACAACTAGCAATGAGTTGCCAGAAGCGTACCGTACTGTACTGTACTGTGGGCCAGTATAACTCGGTTAGTAGAGTGGCCGTGCCAGCAACTTCAGGGTTCCAGGTTCGATCCCCGCTTCCGCCATCCTAGTCACAACCGTTGTGTCCTTGGGCAAGACACTTTACCCACCTGCTCCCACTGCCACCCACACTGGTTTAAATGTAACTTAGATATTGGGTTTCACTATGTAAAACTGCTTTGAGTCACTAGAGAAAATGCGCTACATAAATATAATTCACTTCACTAAAAATAAACTGATACACTAATACACTGCTTGCCAGTATTTTACCGTAAAAATAATAGTACTGGGTCTTTAATTGCTCTTATTCATCCAGGTCATTGTATTCTCAGGGCATTCAGTCCATCGCTACTGGTCTGTTTGGTTTGTCTTAGAAGACGTTTCGCCTCATCGCTTCATCAGTTCATGATCGTAGACTTACATTGGTCAGCTCTAGTCTGACCAATCGTTTTTCCATTACAGTAATGCACTGTAAAAACGACCTCAGATTTTATATTAAATAAAAAACCAGGAAGGTCAGCTGTAGAATTTTACCATAGCAATTACAATGGTAGCGTTTAAAAATGTTACAGTAAATCAGTGTAAAAATAAAAAAACTGTACATTTTACGGTTCAATCGGGGCAACTGAGCTGCCGGGTTTTTTTGCCGTAAAATCTACAGTTGTTTTTACAGTGCATGTGCACAAAACATTGCACAGAATTGTACAGTTCACACAGACAAGAAGAAATGCAAAATACACTGAACAACAATATAAATGGATCTCGCGACTGTGTTGGATCCATTATGGATTGAACTTTCACAGTATCATGTTGGACCAGTTGGACCCGCTCGACATCCATTGCTTTCCTCCTCTCCAAGGTTCTCATAGTCATCATTGTCACCGACGTCCCACTGGGTGTGAGTTTTCCTTGCCCTTATGTGGGCCTACCGAGGATGTCGTAGTGGTTTGTGCAGCCCTTTGAGACACTAGTGATTTAGGGCTATATAAGTAAACATTGCTCCTCTCTGAGCTGCAACCTTATCGTGGTAGAGGAGTTTGCGTGTCCCAATGATCCTAGGAGCTATGTTGTCCGGGGGCATAAAGCCCCCTGGTAGGGTCTCCCAAGGCAAACAGGTTCTAGGTGAGGGATCAGACAAAGAGCAGCTCGAAGACCTTTTATGAAGATGAAAAATCATGGACCCAGATTTCCCTCGCCCGGACGCGGGTCACCGGGGCCCCCCTCTGGAGCCAGGCCCGGAGGTGGGGCACGATGGCGAGCGCCTGGTGCCGGGCCTGTTCCCATGGGGCCCGGCCGGGCACAGCCCGAAGAGGCAACGTGGGTCACCCCTCCAATGGGCTCACCACCCATAGGAGGGGCCATAGAGGTCGGGTGCATTGTGAGCTGGGCGACAGCCGAAGGCAGGGCACTTGGCGGTCCGATCCTCGGCTACAGAAGCTAGCTCTTGGGACGTGGAACGTCACGTCACTGGGGGGGAAAGAGCCTGAGCTAGTGCGCGAAGTCGAGAAATTCCGGACTCACTTCGACGCACAGCAAGGGCTCTGGAACCACTTCTCTCGAGAGGGATTGGACCCTCTTCCACTCTGGCGTTGCCGGCAGTGAGAGGCGACGGGCTGGGGTGGCAATTCTCGTTGCCCCCCGGCTCAAAGCCTGCACGTTTGAGTTCAACCCGGTGGACGAGAGGGTAGCCTCCCTCCGCCTTCGGGTGGGGGGGACGGGTCCTGACTGTTGTTTGTGCTTATGCACCAAACAGCAGTTCAGAGTACCCACCCTTTTTGGGAACACTCGAGGGAGTACTGGAAAGTGCTCCCCCGGGTGATTCCCTTGTCCTACTGGGAGACTTCCACGCTCATGTTGGCAACGACAGTGAAACCTGGAGAGGCGTGATTGGGAAGAATGGTTGCCCGGATCTGAACCCGAGTGGTGTTTTGTTATTGGACTTCTGTGCTCGTCACAGTTTGTCCATAACAAACACCATGTTCAAACATAAGGGTGTCCATATGTGCACTTGGCACCATGATCGACTTTGTAGTTGTGTCATCGGATCTGCGGCCTCATGTTTTGGACACTCGGGTGAAGAGAGGGGCAGAGCTTTCTACCGATCACCACCTGGTGGTGAGTTGGCTGCGATGGTGGGGGAGGATGCCGGACAGACCTGGGAGGCCCAAACGCATTGTGAGGGTCTGCTGGGAACGTCTGGCAGAGTCTCCTGTCAGACAAAGTTTCAATTCCCACCTCCGGAAGAACTTTGAACATGTCACGAGGGAGGTGCTGGACATTGAGTCCGAGTGGACCATGTTCCGCACCTCTATTGTCGAGGCGGCAGATCGGAACTGTGGCCGCAAGGTAGTTGGTGCCTGTCGGGGCGGCAATCCTAAAACCCCTTGGTGGACACCAGCGGTGAGGGATGCCGTCAAGCTGAAGAAGGAGTCCTATCGGGTCCTTTTGGCTCATAGGACTCCGGAGGCAGTGGACAGGTACCGACAGGCCAAGCGGTGTGCAGCTTCAGCGGTCGCGGAGGCAAAAACTCGGACATGGGAAGAGTTCGGGGAAGCCATGGAAAACGACTTCCGGACGGCTTCGAAGCGGTTCTGGACCACCGTCCGCCACCTCAGGAAGGGGAAGCAGTGCACTATCAACACCATGTATGGTGCGGATGGTGTTCTGCTGACCTCGACTGCGGATGTTGTGGATAGGTGGAAGGAATACTTCGAAGACCTCCTCAATCCCACCAACACGTCTTCCTATGAGGAAGCAGTGCCTGGGGAATCTGTGGTGGACTCTCCCATTTCTGGGGCTGAGGTCGCTGAGCTAGTTAAAAAACTCCTCGGTGGCAAGGTCCCAGGGGTGGACGAGATCCGCCCGGAGTTCCTTAAGGCTCTGGATGCTGTGGGGCTGTCTTGGTTGACAAGACTTTGCAGCATCGCGTGGACATTGGGGGCGGTACCTCTGGATTGGCAGACCGGGGTGGTGGTTCCTCTCTTTAAGAAGGGGGACCGGAGGGTGTGTTCCAACTATCGTGGGATCACACTCCTCAGCCTTCCCGGTAAGGTTTATTCAGGTGTACTGGAGAGGAGACTACGTCGGATAGTCGAACCTCGGATTCAGGAGGAACAGTGTGGTTTTCGTCCTGGTCGTGGAACTGTGGACCAGCTCTATACTCTCGGCAGGGTTCTTGAGGGTGCATGGGAGTTTGCCCAACCAGTCTACATGTGCTTTGTGGACTTGGAGAAGGCATTCGACCGTGTCCCTCGGGAAGTCCTGTGGGGAGTGCTCAGAGAGTATGGGGTATCGGACTGTCTTATTGTGGCGGTCCCTTCCCTGTATGATCAGTGCCAGAGCTTGGTCCGCATTGCCGGCAGTAAGTCGAACACATTTCCAGTGAGGGTTGGACTCCGCCAAGGCTGTCCTTTGTCACCGATTCTGTTCATAACTTTTATGGACAGAATTTCTAGGCGCAGTCAAGGCGTTGAGGGGTTCCGGTTTGGTAACCGCAGGATTAGGTCTCTGCTTTTTGCAGATGATGTGGTCCTGATGGCTTCATCTGACCGGGATCTTCAGCTCTCGCTGGATTGGTTCGCAGCCGAGTGTGAAGCGACCGGAATGAGAATCAGCACCTCCAAGTCTGAGTCCATGGTTCTCGCTCGGAAAAGGGTGGAGTGCCATCTCCGGGTTGGGGAGGAGACCCTGCCCCAAGTGGAGGAGTTCAAGTACCTAGGAGTCTTGTTCACGAGTGAGGGAAGAGTGGATCGTGAGATCGACAGGCGGATCGGTGCGGCGTCTTCAGTAATGCGGACGTTGTACCGATCCGTTGTGGTGAAGAAGGAGCTGAGCCGGAAGGCAAAGCTCTCAATTTACCGGTCGATCTACGTTCCCATCCTCACTTATGGTCATGAGCTTTGGGTCATGACCGAAAGGATAAGATCATGGGTACAAGCGGCCGAAATGAGTTTCCTCCGCCGTGTGGCGAGGCTCTCCCTTAGAGATAGGGTGAGAAGCTCTGCCATCCGGGAGGAACTCAAAGTAAAGCCGCTGCTCCTTCACATCGAGAGGAGCCAGATGAGGTGGTTCGGGCATCTGGTCAGGATGCCACCCGAACGCCTCCCTAGGGAGGTGTTTAGGGCACGTCCAACCGGTAGGAGGCCACGGGGAAGGCCCAGGACACGTTGGGAAGACTATGTCTCCCGGCTGGCCTGGGAACGCCTCGGGATCCCCCGAGAAAAAGCTAGACGAAGTGGCTGGGGAGAGGGAAGTCTGGGTTTCCCTGCTTAGGCTGTTGCCCCCGCGACCCGACCTCGGATAAGCGGAAGATGATGGATGGATGGATGGAAGTAAACATTGATTGATTGATTGAAATGCAACACTTTTGCATTTGCTCCCATTTTTTATGAGTTGAACTCAAAGATCTAAAACCTTTAGTAAATACTACTGTTGCCCCGATGCCGTACCGGTACTAAAATTATTTTGATACTTTTTGGTACTTTTCTAAATAAAGGGGACCACAAAAAATTGCATTATTGGCTTTTATTTTAACAAAAAATCTTACGGGAAATTAAAAACATATGTTTCTTATTGCATGTTTGTGCCTAAATAAAATAGTGAGCATGCGAGACAACTTGTCTTTTATTAGTAAGTAAGCAAATTAATTTAGCTGCTGACGTATGCTATAACACAGGGGTCGGGAACCTTTTTGGCCGAGAGAGCCATGACAGCCAAATATTTTAAAATGTATTTCCGTGAGAGCCATATAATATTTTTAACACTACCCCTGCTATAACATATTGTGTCATTTTCCATTCATTTTATTTTGTCAAAATTATGAAGGAAAAGTGGTAGAAAATTAACAATTAATCTACTTGTTCATTTACTGTTAATATCTGCTTACTTTCTCTTTTAACATGTTCTATCTACACTTCTGTCAAAATGTAATAATCCTTTTTCTTCTGTTGTTTGATACTTTACGTACAATATACACACTTCAAGAATAGGGGGTTGGGCGGGGTTTCCCGCGGAGGGCTAGTGGCGGATCGGTACTTTTCAGAGGGGGTATAGCACCGAATATGATTCATTAGTATTGCGGTACTATACTAATACCGGTATACCGTACAACCCAAGTATATACACAAGAGTTTCTTCTCTCTCTGATCAAAATGAACACGCGGTGATTGGACCAAGTCCAGGTTATTGGATTTAACTTGAATGGTTCCCACTTAGCTTTAAAAAGGAGAGTAACTACCGTATTTTCCGGACCCAAGGGCGCAACGGATTATAAGGCGTACTGCCGATTAGAGGGTCTAGTCAGGTCTATTTCCATATAAAAGACGCACCGAATTATAAGGCACAATAAAGGGGTCATATTATGATTTTTTTTCTACATTCAAAACACTTCCTTGTAGTCGACATAACATGAAATGGTGGTTCCTTGGTCAAAATGTTGCATTGATTATAATAATAATAACAATAACAATAATAATAATAACTTAGATTTATATCGCGCTTTTATCACTCAAAGCGCTCACAGAGAAGTGGGACTCAACATTCATTCACACCTGGTGAATTACAGACTATGTTCAGGCCGCTTTTTGATCGTCTCTTTCGGATGAGCCGTTTTGTGGATGCGCAGTTTTGTGGTCGGGTCTTATTTACGTGGCTTTACTTTAACAGTGTCTTTTCCCCGTCATCTTTGTTGTAGCAGTGTAGCGTGCAAGGATGGGAGTGGAACAAGTGTCAAAAGATGGAGCTAACTGTTTTAATGACATTCAGACTTTACTTAAATCAATAACAGAGCAGCATCTCCTCATCCGTGGCTCACTAGTGCAACAACGCCGGAAATGTGTCCCGTGAAAAACTATCCAACCGGAACTCTCAAATATTTAAAGCTCCATGGAGGAATTGAGTAAACGCAGTAGACCGGTAGTATTTAGCGGTTTCATAGCGAATCTACTGACATATAAGTTTACGCTAGATACTTTAGAAATGGCAACAGCAGAAGTTGAATGCCCCATAACAAGAAGAGAGAGAAAAAGAATAAACTTATTGACTACGGACTAGGCAGATACCAAATATGAATCAGCAAGTATCAGAAAGTAAGAAAAGTTGTTTTTACATAATATTGTGAAACAAAACGCCAGATAATATGTCTACTAATGGGTGCCATTTTGCGGTCCTTATACACTCACCATAATAATACTTGTGTGTCTGACTACGGTTGCCTTAAGGTGCCGACAAACCATCATGCTTCATAGTTTTACCAAAGTCATACTAGAACCTTTTGACAGATTTTTGAGCGGCGTGTGTAATGTTTATTATTCTCAAGGGAAAATTTTACGTTTTGGTGTTGTTTACTGGGGTCATACTGCAGTTTACACGTACCTCTTATATGTGACAACCATCTACTGGTCACAATTATTACACCATGTACCAAATAAAATTGCTTCAAGAATGGTAAGCACAACCAGAATTATTCCGTACATTAGGCGCATTGTCGATTTTAGAGAAAATAAAAGTATTTTAAGAGTGCCTTATAGTCCGAAATATACGGGACACTTTCAACATTCACACACTTAGGGAAGTACACAATGTACACAGTATAGTTTTTGAAGTGTACTGATGCAGGTATTCTATTTTAGACCCGGCAATAGTTTTTATATTGTACCGTTAGCATTCTGAAGTGTAACATCATATTGTTCCGTATTGTGATACATATTGTACTGTACTGGATGGTGTGACATTATATTGTAACATAATGTAATGTAACTTATTGTACTATCTATTAGGTGATATACAGTGCATATAAATGAATATAAAAATTAAAGTAACAGCAAATATAAACGGCGCTATAGTAGGGCTGGGCGATATATCGCGGGTTTGTCTCTGTGCGATGAACAAAATGACTATATCGTGATATTCGAGTATATGTTCTCACCCAGTTGCTTTTAGCTGCGGGCATTACACGCCAGTCTCTTCCCACTCCTTCTTGTGTCTCCTTCGCACAGATAGTAAGCGCACCTTCTCACTTACCGTCACGTTATTTGTCACATACGTATTCGCCCTTGCGAAGCAGAGAGGTAGCAGCTGTGATGCTAGCGAAGCCGTGCGAGTGGTAATACCAGAGAAAGAAGGTGCGAATCTAGTAACAAATGAAGGAATGGGTTGTACTTGTATAATAATGATAAATGGGTTGTACTTGTATAGCGCTTTTCTACCTTCAAGGTACTCAAAGCGCTTTGACACTACTTCCACATTTACCCATTCACACACACATTCACACACTGATGGAGAGAGCTGCCATGCAAGGCGCTAACCAGCACCCATCAGGAGCAAGGGTGAAGTGTCTTGCTCAGGACACAACGGACGTGACGAGGTTGGTACTAGGTGGGAATTGAACCAGGGACCCTTGGGTTGCACACGGCCACTCTACCACTGCGCCACGCTGTCCCTAGAAGGAAGGATTAATTCCCAAGAAAAACAGCAGGGGGTCCATCGTCTGGCGATGGTTCAGCTTCAAGCGGGAAGATGTCCAATAGACGACTTTAATTTGTCAAGCGTGGGGCACAAGCATTGCTACCAAAAGTAGCATTAGCTGACCAACACCCCGGATTGTAGTCAGCTGGAGGCGTGTCTTAATGAAATTAAACAATGGATGTCCGCTAACTTTTTGCAACTCAACGCCAAAAAAACGGAAATGCTGATTATCGGTCCTGCTAGACACCGAACTCTATTTAATAATACAACTCTAACATTTGACAACCAAACAATTAAACAAGGCGACACGGTAAAGAATCTGGGTATTATCTTCGACCCAACTCTCTCCTTTGAGGCACACATTAAAAGCGTTACTAAAACGGCCTTCTTTCATCTCCGTAATATCGCTAAAATTCGCTCCATTCTGTCCACTAAAGACGCTGAGATCATTATCCATGCGTTTGTTACGTCTCGCCTCGACTACTGTAACGTATTATTTTCGGGTCTCCCCATGTCTAGCATTAAAAGATTACAGTTGGTACAAAATGCGGCTGCTAGACTTTTGACAAGAACAAGAAAGTTTGATCACATTACGCCTGTACTGGCTCACCTGCACTGGCTTCCTGTGCACTTAAGATGTGACTTTAAGGTTTTACTACTCACGTATAAAATACTACACGGTCTAGCTCCATCCTATCTTGCCGATTGTATTGTACCATATGTCCCGGCAAGAAATCTGCGTTCAAAGGACTCCGGCTTGTTAGTGATTCCCAAAGCCCAAAAAAAGTCTGCGGGCTATAGAGCGTTTTCCGTTCGGGCTCCAGTACTCTGGAATGCCCTCCCGGTAACAGTTCGAGATGCCACCTCAGTAGAAGCATTTAAATCTCACCTTAAAACTCATTTGTATACTCTAGCCTTTAAATAGACTCCCTTTTTAGACCAGTTGATCTGCCGTTTCTTTTCTTTTTCTTCTATGTCCCACTCTCCCTTGTGGAGGGGGTCCGGTCCGATCCGGTGGCCATGTACTGCTTGCCTGTGTATCGGCTGGGGACATCTCTGCGATGCTGATCCGCCTCCGCTTGGGATGGTTTCCTGCTGGCTCCGCTGTGAACGGGACTCTCGCTGCTGTGTTGGATCCGCTTTGGACTGGACTCTCGCGACTGTGTTGGATCCATTGTGGATTGAACTTTCACAGTATCATGTTAGACCCGCTCGACATCCATTGCTTTCCTCCTCTCTAAGGTTCTCTAAGGTTCTCATAGTCATCATTGTCACCGACGTCCCACTGGGTCATTATTGTCACCGATGTCCCACTGGGTGTGAGTTTTCCTTGCCCTTATGTGGGCCTACCGAGGATGTCGTGGTGGTTTGTGCAGCCCTTTGAGACACTAGTGATTTAGGGCTATATAAGTAAACATTGATTGATTGATTGATACTGCTAATATGTAGCATCAATTGAAAAGTCACCCGCTAATAACAGTTTAATAAATACAGTTTTGGTCAATTGACTTAGTTGTGAGTTCCTTCTCTGCATGAAAGTTTAAAATGAGTATATATTAATGCAGTATGAACAAGAATGTTTTAATGTAGACACATAGAATCATCATACTGCTGTGATTATATGTATCAAGTGTTCATTCAAGGCTAAGGCAAAATAGAGATATATATCGTTTATTGCGATATGACCTAAAAATATCGAGATATTTAAAAAAGGCCATATCGCCCAGCCCTACGCTATAGATTACGTTGTCCTCCTTGGTGACAAAAAAAAAAAGACCAAAAGTTTGCTCCTCAATCTCGCTTTGCCGAACAAGTCACAAGGAGGAGGAGGAGGGCAGAAAGGAGGGTGTTGGCCTGTTTCGTGAGTGTGCTGGTAATCAAAGACGGCACCCTCAAGAGGGACCAATCAGCTGAGCTGCGCCTACATCTCATCAGGCACGACAAGGATGGCTAAAAATGAGCCTGAGGGTCGCGGGCGGCCTCATCAGGCCGCGACGGGCTGAGCGCTTCGAATGTCAATGTTTGCTTTAGTGACGTAATCGAAAAGACGAGGCTCTCTTGGAACATTTCCTTCTTGTGATGGGGCACCTTTTCAGTGGCAAGATGTGCTAATTAGAGCCACTCGTCAGACGGACAGCGTAATTATTACAAAAAACTTCCAGCACATGATTTCACTCTCATCCATGATGTAGAAAATGTAAATGATTCAAGTTTGAGAACCGACCAGGCCACTTCCTGCCTTCCACTGGGATTGCAACGCTAACGGCTTATCAATTATACGCAAGGCGGGAGCATTTAAATGAGATTATGAATAATAGATAATGCCGAGAGGCACCTTCACACCGTCCTGTCGTTATTATGGATCTATTCACAGGTTCAATTACGATATTGTTTTAGCCTGCTAGCTACATGTGAGTGCAGGAACACATACAACCTCAAATTTACAAAGCAAGTTTTATTATTTTACCCTTAAATATTCACTGTGGATAACTTGTTTCTACACCTGTACGACACAGTTTGACCCTTCAAAAGACATGTTTTTTTTTTACGTTTCTTTAAAATAAAATTTAGACAGAACTCAGAGGTTCTAATACAACCTTTACTTTTACAAAGTAAAACTGGCAGAGAGCTACAGTTAAAACAACAAAAACAATGTAGACATGGCCCAGTCACATTCGCTGGCCTCCGCTACACTAGTTTGTGGTCAAAGGCTTGCACACATTTGACACTCCTAGTTTTCAATATGTGAATGTTCAATTGTAGTATAAGAAAATTTGCATGTTTTCTTCTGAAAACATTTTCACTTAGTTATTCCCACTACACGTTTTCTAGGGGGATGACAAATATTCTCAGCCTTGAGTACAAACCCCCAGAGACAGGACAGTTTTGAGTAAATGTTAATGTCAATGTCACATTCTTGTGTAATTTCCAAATGTTTTATTTTGTTAAATTATGCAGAATATTTTTTTCCATGTTTATTTGTAAAAAAAAAAACATATATATATATATATATATATATACTGTATATATATATATATATATATATATATATATATATATATATATATATATATATATATATATATATACTGTATATATATATATATATATATATATATATATATACTGGCTGCGAATATATATATATACATATATATATTATATATATATATATATATATATATTATATATATATATATATATATATATAATATATATATATATATATATATATATATATATTATATTTATTTTTTCTATGCTATGTGCCTTTAAGATCTCACTGTTGGCTTTGTAATGTCGTGTTACCTCTAAACTAAACAAAGCTAATACACCTCTTTGTTTTGTTTTTTCCCAAAAAAGAAATCAAAGGAGGAACAGATAAAGCACCAAATCTTTAGGCGGAATTAAAAGTGGAATCGGAATTTAATTTTTTAAAATGATTTCCCATCCCTAGTAGTGATTGACACTTGGACCTATTTGCCTACGTACCGGAAGGGGAGGAGTAAACTAATTAGATTGGTTGCAATTTACTGTTGAAAAGAGTGAAGAAAAATTGAAATATTGTGATGGTCAATATTAAAAGTGAACATTTGACAGTAGTGGACAGAACTACACTGTTGAAATTCACACACTGTTACCACTAGTGACTTAACAAAACATATATCTACAAATGTCTACATGTTTTTTTACAATTAGTAATTATGCTGAATAAAACCTGTTCATCAGTCGGAGGAATTTGTCTGACATCCAGGCTTGTCTCTCAACGCTGCCTTGTACACCCATGCACGCAGCGAGCGCATGTGCATACACAAAAGAAGCCCAAGAGAAGCATCTAATAATTTGCAATCATTTTGTTGCTATGATTGAATTTATATTTATATTCAATCATAGCTAACGTTAATGGCTATCCATCCATCCAATTTTCTACCGGTTATTCCCTTTGGGGTCGCTGGTGCCTATCTCAGCTACAATAGGGCGGAAGGCCGTTTACACCCTGGACAAGTCACCACCTAATCGCAGGGCCAACACAGATAGACAACATTCACACTCACATTCACACACTAGGGCCAATTTAGTGTTGCCAATCAACCTATCCTCAGGTGCATGTCTTTGGAAATGGGAGAAAGCCGGAGTACCCGGAGGGAACCCACGCGCAGGACATGCAACCTCCACACAGAAAGATCCCGAGCCCGGGATTGAACCCTGACTACTCAGATCCTTCCTATTTTGAGGCAGCCGCACTAACCCCTCTTCCACCGTGAAGCCCCCGGTAATGGCTAAATCGCTTTCATTAGCTAAGAACACACAAAGCTAATGTACATAGACGTGTGTTACGTAAAGGCATATTTTACGTCATCCATCCATCCATTTTCTGCCGCTTATTCCCGTTTGGGGTCGCGGGGGGCGCTGGCGCCTATCTCAGCTACAATCGGGCGGAAGGCGGTGTACACCCTGGACAAGTCGCCACCTCATCGCAGTATTTTACGTCATTACATACTAAAATGAGGCAGTATTTAGTGCTTAAAACACTCTGGAAATATAGCGTCATCTAGAAATCCTGCTGAAGATTGCAAACAGCTCCTTTTGAAGCAACTTCTAATGCAGGAATCAGTCAGTAGGTCATAATGATGCATACTGTACAGGTACATTTCTTCTCATCTTGACCAGGACACTAGCCATGTTTACAAGGGCAAAATGTATTTAATCTGATTATCATTTGGATTAAAATGTTACTGTGTACATGGACCCTGAATTTTTTTTTCTGATTATGACGTGGATTTATCTGCATCACACTTTAAATAGGAATACTTTACTTTGACATGCGTAGAACATAACAAACTAAAAGGTCTGTTATTGTTTGTGCTATACCGCCATCTTTTGGATGAGTTCACTCACTGCAGGTGCTTAAGAAGCAGTCCACTTCTGCTGTAAAAAAGTGGCTTTGTGCATTCCTCTGTCTGACGTTATCACGGTATTAATCATGTTTCCCTTTTGTTCACTAATTTTGTTTAACCTCTCTTTTTGAAATGTAGTTGTTCTGTGCCTTTTATGTTGGGATAGGTATAAGTTGCTGCACATCTTCATGTTACGACGTTCGATGTGTCTGAAGCTTGCAGTTAACAATAATGTAATATTATTCGCTGTAATGTTGTGGAAAAAACAGCTTAAGATGAAAACCGGATCCCTCTTTTTATTGTTACATCCGACACGTGACCCTTCATACCATACTTTTGTTATTGCTAGTCTTGTTTTAAAGCAACAAACTCAACAGCTTAAACGCTACTTCTGTACATGTTGAATAGGGGGAGACAGCAGCAAGACAATCACTTTATTTCGAAACTATTACATTTAGTACCACCTCGACCAACAATGTATATCTGACATCAAAGACATGCACAGTAAGGATAATTCCAACCCCAATATTGGAAGAAGTGTTTTCATGTGCTTCAATCCGAATGACTATTGGCATAACCCAGCCGTCTTGATCAGAATGAAATTTTGATCCGAACGTGGGTGATCGGGTCAGAATATTCCGAATCGCAGGTTTACACGAAGCATTTTTATTCCAGTTAGGCTTTTAATCCGATATGTGTCCGTGTGCACAGGAGAGGAAGAGGAGGTAAGAGCCTCAATAAGGAAGCAGAGTGAGCGCAGAATGAAACGCATGATTCTGACCTAAAGAGCTCAGTGATTACGTTTGGCATTTTAACGAGAATTTGGCTGCACTGAAGGTCAACCCGTCAGCGTGCACGTCTATGTTAATCTACTCTGACCACGCGTAAAGTGGAGGGGAGGAGTAAGGAGCCCCTTACCTCCACCCTTATCTAACCTTCCTCCTCATCACCCTCCACAGCATCAGCACCACTTTGATGGATACAAACATGCAACATTTCCTTAAAAAACGCTGAACACAGTATTATTACTATTATTATCAGTAACATTATGATTGTCACAATTTTTACCATTACTAATATTACAAATATCATCACTATTATTATTATCATTATAATTAAATAAATAAATGATAAATGGGTTGTACTTGTATAGCGCTTTTCTACCTTTAAGGTACTCAAAGCGCTTTGACACTACTTCCACATTTACCCATTCAAACACACATTCACACACTGATGGAGGGAGCTGACATGCAAGGCGCCAACCAGCACCCATCAGGAGCAAGGGTGAAGTGTCTTGCTCAGGACACAACGGACGTGACGAGGTTGGTTCTAGGGTGGGATTTGAACCAGTGACCCTCGGGTTGCGCACGGCCACTCTCCCACTGCGCCATTACTATCATTTTTAGCATTATAATAAATATTATTAACATTATCATCACCATATCATAATCATAATCATAATGAATGTGATTATTTTCATTAGAAATATTATGATCATTATCATTAATTAAAATATGATTATCATATTTTTTACTCTCATTATTAGCATTTTTTTTTAATAAATTTCATGTCATTATCATAATTATTACACTTAATATTATCATTATTATTATAAATATCAACTTTACTAGAATCAAAATGATTATTACCATGATAGTATATATTCTATTCTAATGTTCTACAAATATCATTATCTGTCATAATCTGGCAGCTCTGCTTTTTGTTGCAGTCCCTGGTTTCTGGATCACTGTGTAGAGCTGATTCCCATTTCCACCTGACTACTTAAGCTGTCCAGTCTATTCACTAGGCAACAGTAGATTCCTTTCAGTCGTGTTCATCTCCTCTACTTTGGCTCCACTCACGCTTCTCCTTTTCTGTGGCTCTGCGCCGGCGTTGCCTTGTAGTGTTACAGTCGAGGCTAAAATTATTCGCCCCCATTATGAAATCAGACAAAACTCCTGATTTCTCTTTGGAAATGATAATGATAGACATGTGAATGTCTGTCTATCTGTGTTGGCCCTGCGATGAGGTGGCGACTTGTCCAGGGTGTACACCGCCTTCCGCCCGATTGTAGCTGATATAGGCACCAGCGCGCCCCGCGACCCCAAAGGGAAGAACCGGTAGAAAATAGATGGATGGATGTTTATACGTAGCATTTCTTTCCCAAAATAACAAAGAGAAAATGTCCACTAAGTTTGATTAGAATATTTTGTTACACTAAGTTGAAACAAGAAAGGGCAAAAATGAGACGTCCAAAATTATTTGTGTACCCTTCCTGAGCCACAATTGACAACCTCTTAGATAGTTTTTTACTAGGTCTCCAGAGAGATTTTGGCCCTTTCTTTCATTGATGGTCCAAATTGCATGGTTTCTGAGCATGAACATTCACCTTAAGCACCCGCCACAGATGCGTAATAGGATTGAGGTCTGGGCTCTGGTTGGGCCACTCCAAGACTTTGGTTTTGGTATCCTTCAGGAGCCGTTGGACCAAATTCGATGTGTGCTACGGGTCATTGTCTTGTTGGAAGACCCAGATGTCTGCATATCATTCCTCAAAATTTCCACATAATTTTCTATTTTCATGAAACTATGCACCCAAACAAGGCTCCCCATGCTTGGGGCTGCAAAACAGCACCATGGCATAATGCTCCTACCGCCATATTTAACTGTGGGAATGATTCTTTGGGTTGAAGGCCTCTCCCTTACTTCGCCAAACATACGCCACAACCATGTGCTCAAACAACTCTGAGTAAGGGGTTTCTTCTCGGATGACGGACCTGAAGACCCAAAATACAACTGTGTTCCTTGAAACATCAACTCTACAAAAAGGCTAGGTCAGCAACAATCATCTTGGCAGATGTCCCAGGGTTGTTGCTGATGTTTCTGATGATTTTTCTCTCCAGAGTTCTTGAAATCTTGGTCTTACGACCACACCCAGGTTTGTTTTTTACTTAATTTTTCTCTGTGAAATGCTTGGAAATGGCAAGACA
>NC_084624.1:39769555-39874555 GCF_033978795.1 Nerophis ophidion | reverse complement strand
ATATATATATATATATAACATATATTATTATATTATTAATATTTTGTACACTCACATATGTTGAAACCTACCTGCCACGTGGACCACATCTGCTGTGCTGACATTTTGACGGTTTGGACTCACTTTAAAGGTCACGGCCGGGCCCACTACCCTGAAACAACACACACACACACATCATGGGTGTTCTTATTATTTCCAATACATTCATTATTATTTAACATACAGTCATTCCAATGAAAGATAACACTGTTCGTTCCGCTGAGTCACCACGGTTAGGTTTAGCGAGAATGAGCAATCAGTTTGTTGCTGAAGGAACACAAGAAGAACAAGAAGACATTTTGATGTTTTCCCCGAGCGTTGTGTTCCCGCCAAATAAATCAGGAGGCGGAGAATGTGGGTGGTCGGGGTGGAGGGTGGAGGAATGAGCGGAGCCGCCCAATCAGTTTAACCTTTTGTATCTCTGCTGCGATTCCCTCTAAAGGCCCACAAGCAAGATGGATGTCCTCGTCCCTCCAGCATGCATTGAGTGCTACTGTAAATATCAACACAGTGTGATGACACAGCATGAATGAAGCGGATTGTCATAAATATCTTTCATGTTCTTTAAGATATTCACAGCAGTTTTGTATGTCCTAATAATGCATTTTAATTGTCTTGTTTGGACTTTTAAACCCTCAACTGATCCACACTCACTGAACTATTACAACTACTACTACTATACTACTTCCTACTACTACACAACTATCAGTCTACTACACTATTACTATGTTATTACAACTGTAGTACTATCCACTTGACGTCCGTTGCACTGGTCACCCAGGCCCCCACATCTGCGGTCCCCTCCAAGGTTTCTCATTGTCATCCCATTGGGTTGAGTTTTTTGTGGCCCTGATGTGGGGTCTGAGCCGAGGATGTTGTTGTGGCTTGTGCAGCCCTTTGAGACACTCGTGATTTAGGGCAATATAACCTTGATTGATTGATTAAATGATACTGGTGTGCCCCGCCTTCCGCCCGATTGTAGCTGAGATAGGCGCCAGCGCCCCCCGCGACCCCGAAAGGGAATAAGCGGTAGAAAATGGATGGATGGATGGATGGATGGATGTTATGCAACTACTACTCTAATGCTTTACTACAACAATACTACTATCATTCTACTATATTACTATTATACCACTATATTGCTACAGGTTGTAAATGGGCAGCAACTATTGGCTGCGAAAGCGAATGAGGGCTGCAGCAAATGGAGACCCCCAATTGCCCAGGATTTCCTTACCACTGGATATGAGTCCTCGTTTGTGCAGAGCAATGCATGGTGGCTGATGAGAAACAGCACATGATTTTTCCTGGCATTGTTAAAGGCCTACTGAAATGAGATTTTCTTATTTAAACAGGGATAGCAGGCCCATTCTATGTGTCATACTTGATCATTTCGTGATATTGCCATATTTTTGCTGAAAGGATTTAGTAGAGAACATCGACGATAAAGTTCGCAACTTTTGGTCGCTAATAAAAAAGTCTTGCCTTTACCGGAAGTAGCAGACAATGTACGTGTGACGTCACGGGTTGTAGGGCTCCTCACATCCTCACATTGTTTACAATCATAGCCAGCAGCAGCTAGAGCTATTCGGACCGAGAAAGCGACGATTTCCCCATTAGTTTGAGCGAGGATGAGAGATTCGTAGATGAGGAAATTTAGGGTGAAGGACTAGAAAAACAAAACAAAAAAAAGTTACAAAAAAAAGGCAATTGCAGTGGGAGCGATTCAGATGTTTTTAGACACATTTACTAGGATAATTCTGGGAAATCCCTTATCTGCCTATTGTGTTGCTAGTGTTTTAGTGAGTTAAATAGTACCTCAAAGTCGGAGGGGAGTGGCCACGGGTGTGTTGACGCCAGAGTCTCTGAGGGAAGTCACACAGCTGCAGCAGGACAGAAGCTCCGCTGATCTCCGGTAAAAGCCGACTTATTACCACAATTTTCTCATCGAAAATTGCCGGTTCACATGTAGTCGGATCCACGTTCGCTTGACCGCTCTGATCCATAGTAAAGCTTCACCTCCGGGAATTTTAAACTAGGAAATACCGTGTGTTTGTGTGGCTAAACGCTAAAAGCTTCCCACCTCCATCTTTCTACTTTGACTTCTCCATTATTAATTGAACAAATTGCAAAAGATTCAGCAACACAGATGTCCAGAATACTGTTTAATTATGCGATTAAACCAGACTACATATAGCTTGGATCGGGCTGGAAAATAATAATGTCCGCTACAACCCAATACGTCAAATGCACGCGTAATCATACGAGACATCATACCGCGACGTTTTCAACACGACACTTCGCGGGAAATTTAAAATTGCAATTTAGTAAACTAAAAAGGCCGTATCGGCATGTGTTGCAGTGTTAATATTTCATCATTTATATATAAACTGTCAGACTGCGTGGTCGGTAGTAGTGGGTTTCAGTAAGCCTTTAAGTCCTGCGGTTATTAAAAGTACTGCGGTGATCAAGAGGTGGCGAGGGGAGCAGGAATGGGGAATCTGGAAACTCCTAGTCACAAATCAGTACGTTAGGCAGTGCATATATGATTCGTCATCTTGCTTAAGGTTTGGAAATGGTCCAGCATTGCGGTAGCTATATTCACGCAGCAGCCCTCTTAGGAACCACTTTGCTTACTTTAAGTAGTTAGAAATTCTGTCTGGCTTACCACAGTCAACATAACTACCATTTATGTGGTCAAAAACAAACCTAAACACTGAATCTTTGAAACTTGGAACATTCAAACTCTAATGGATAATAAAGACAGTAAAATACCAGAACAACGCAAAAATTGGCACCATACAATATCGACATTGCTTCCTTTGCTGAAAGAAGGAGAGCAGATGAGGGACAAGTGAAAGACGTTCTTTTGGAAAGGCATGTCCAACCAGGAGAAGAGATTGCATGGCGTAGGATTTGCCATCAGCAGGTCACATTCCCCAGTCGCAGTTAATGAACAAACAACAAAAATCATTCTATGACCGTCATCAGTGTTCCTACCCTGGATGCCGAAGAGCTTGTGAAGGAAAAGTTGTATTCGGATTTAGACTGTCCACTTTCAAAAGTCCCAGAGCAATGCAAGTTAGTGTTGCTTGGTGATTTCAATGCACAAATCGGAAGAAATCATGAAATGCCGGCTGGCACCATCGTGAAAGAAGGTGTGGGAAACATGAATTCAAATGGCTTGCTGCTTCCTACACTGCTTTTGTTGCTCCTATTTTTCATGAGTTGAACTCAAAGATCTAGAACTTTTACTATATACACAAAAGACCTATTCCTCTTAAATATTGTTCACAAATCTGTCTAAATCTTTGTTAGTTAGTACTTGTTCTTGCCAATGTAATTCAACCCACCTCACAGGTGTGGCATTTTAAGATGCTGATTAAACAACATTATTATTGCACAGGTGTGCCTTAGGCTGCACACGATAAAAGGCCTCTTTGATATGTGCAGTTTTATCACATAGCACAATGCCACAGATGGCGCAAGTTTGAGGGAGCGTGCAGTTTGCATGCTGACTGCAGGAATGTCTACCAGAACTGTTACCCTTGAACTGAATGTTCATTTCTTTACCATAAGCAGTCTCCAAAGGCGTTTCAGAGAATTTGGCAGTACATCTCACCAGCCTCACAACCGCAGACCGCAGATGTAACCACACCAGCCCAGGACTTCTACATCCAGCAGGTGCTCCATAGTTGTCTGAGACAAGCCACCCAGACAGCTGCTGCAACAATTGGTTTGCATAACCAAATAATTTCTGCACAAACTGTGAGAAACCATCTCAGGGAAGCTCATCTGTATGCTCATTTTGATCTTGACCTGACAGCAGTTCCTCGTCCTAACGGACTAGAGTGGGCAAATGCTCAAATTCGATGGCATCTGGCATGTTGAAGAGGTCTTATTTTCACGGATGAATCCGGGTTTTCACTGTTCAGGGAAGATGGCAGATGGTGTGTGTGGCATCATGTGGGTGAGCGGTTTGCTGATGTCAATGTTGTGAATAGGGTGGCCCATGAAGTGTTTGGGGTTATGGTATGGGCAGGCGTGTGTCGTAGACAACGAACGCAAGTGCGTTTTATTGAAGACATTTTGAATGCACACAGATGCCATGACGAGATCCTGAGCTTAATTGTTGTGACATTCACCCGAAACCATCACCTCATGTTGCAGCAAGACAATTCATTACCCCATGTTTCAAGGATTTTCACACAAATCCTGGAAGCTGAAAATATCCAAATTCTTGCATGGCCAGCATACTCACCTGACATGTCACCCATTGAGCATGATTGGGATGCTGTGAATTGGCGTATATGACAGGGTGTCCCTGTTCCGGCCAATATCCAACAACTTCGCACAGCCCTTGAAGAGGAGCGGACCAACATTCCACAGGCCACAATCAACACTCTAATCAACTCCATGCGAAGGAGACACGTTGCACTGCATGGGGCAAATGGTGGTCACACCAGATACTCACTACTTTTATGACCCCCCCCCCGCTGCATGATAGCTTCAGTGACGTCTACAGCAGGGTTGCCTAATAAGTCAATCGTGAGCTACCGCTCGATGGCGGAGGGTGTGTGTCAGTCGATTGCCAGCCAGGCATTAAAAAAATAGACCTAAAATTAGCAATCATCAATCTTCATTAATGTAGACAACTTGGAAAATTTAGCTACAAATCGCACAGTCTGCAGGCGTTTGGTTGCCTTTAGGCACCCGCCATTACAAAGAAAGCATACGCCAGGACGCCATCAGGAAAAGAGGAAAGAAAGGCGCGTAAAAGCAGAAGCAGCTCTTTTCTTCCATTAGGAAGTACTGAATGCCCAGTCTGCCAAAAGGCTTGCAAATTGAGGGCTGGCCTTGTGAGTCACCTACGATTGCACAAATAGGGAAGAAAATGCAATTCGACTCGAATGATACCAGATGATGACAATACTACTACTATAATACTAAATAATACTAATATAATCTTATACTACATACTCCTATTAGACTACTATCATTCTACTATAATACCACTACTATAGGATTATACTATTATACTACTACATACTATTACTTTATTACAACTATACTCCTATAATTCTACTAAATTACTAATGCTACTGTACTAATATACAACTATCATTCTACTGTACTAATACTACATACCATTCTTTACTACTACTATACTACCATTATCTACTACTGTACCATCATTATACTACTACTTTATTAATACTTATCTACAATTATACGACTCCTTTACTATAATACTAGTAAAACTATCTCTACACCACTTTACTACCACTACTACTATACTAGGAAACTATTACTATTATATTACTAGTACCACCACGACAATACTTTACTACTACTAGCAATCTAATATACTAATCGTACACTATTATACTGCTAATAAATATACTATTACTACTACTACTTTACGAGTACTATACTTTCATACTTCAGTATACTACTACTACTACTACTACTACTATTATTATAATACTGTTATTCGCCCATTATTGTACTACTTTACTACTACTATATGAAGAATATGTGTGTGAATGATAACAAATATGTTTTTAAGGAAAAAGACAAAAATAGTTCAGCAAAACACATGAATAGAAAAACATAGACATGTTTTATTATTATGTATAAAATAATCAACATTTTATTTATTTTATTTTATTATTCGCTGCTGTGTTGGATCCGCTTTGGACTGGACTCTCGCGACTGTGTTGGATCCATTATAGATTGAACTTTCACAGTATCATGTTAGACCCGCTCGACATCCATTGCTTTCCTCCTCTCCAAGGTTCTCATAGTCATCATTGTCACCGACGTCCCACTGGGTCATTATTGTCACCGATGTCCCACTGGGTGTGAGTTTTCCTTGCCCTTATGTGGGCCTACCGGGGATGTCATAGTGGTTTGTGTAGCCCTTTGAGACACTAGTGATTTAGGGCTATATAAGTAAACATTGATTTATTGATTGATTTTTAACCTTCTGAATTCTAATGACATGCAGTTTGCATGTTGATTTGGTTTTAGCATGTTGAAGACAATTAAATATTGTCGTTTTGCCGCAGCCTTAATTTTTTTCTGCATGTGGCATGTTTGTTTGGACTCAACACACTCTCACTCCATCAGACACACAATCTGATCAGATACCATACAAAAGCTGCATAACGCTTCCTCTTATAGATGTTACATTCAACTTACATTGTGTCTCAATGGGACATGCATCCACCTGACTGCATCAATACATGTTTATTCTTTTTTATTTTTTTTTAAAAACAAACGCATCTTTAAATAAGTTGCGAGCTATCACCTGTCCATGGAAGCAACCAGTCGCTATGAGGTTGCTTCATTAAAGGCCTACTGAAATGAGATGTTCTTATTTAAACGGGGATAGCAGGTCCATTCTATGTGTCATACTTGATCATTTCGCGATATTGCAATATTAATGAAGAAAAGACTTAGTAGAGAACAACACCGACGATAAAGTTCGCAACTTTTGGTGCTGATAAAAAAGCCTTGCCTTTACCGGAAGTCGCAGACGATGACGTCACAAGGGTGAGGGCTCCTCACGCCCTCACATTGTTTTTAATGAGAGCCTCCAGCAGCAAGAGCTATTCGGACCAAGAAAACCACAATTTCCCCATTAATTTGAGCGAGGATGAAAGATTCGTGGATGATGATATTGATAGCGAAGAACTAGAAAAAAAGATATATAAATAAATAAAGTTTAAACAAAAAAGGCGATTGCATTGGGACGGATTCAGATGTTTTTAGACACATTTACTAGGATAATTCTGGGAAATTCCTTATCTTTCTATTGTGTTGTGTTTTAGTGAGATTATATAGTACCTGATAGTCGGAGGAGTTTGTCCACGGATGTCTTGACGCCAGTCTCTGAGGGAAGTCGACGGCAGCTGCATGGACGGCGCAAGCTCAGCTGATATCCGGTAAGAGGCGACTTTTTACCACAATTTTCCCACCGAAACCTGCCAGTTGACAAGTGGTCGGGAACCATGTTCGCTTGACCGCTCTGATCCATAGTAAAGCTTCCCCTCCGGGAATTTTAAACAAGGAATCACCGTGTGTTTGTGTGGCTAAAGGCTAAAGCTTGCCAACTCCATCTTTCTACTTTAACTTCTCCATTATTAATTGAACAAATTGCAAAATTTTCAGCAACACAGATGTCCACAATACTGTTTAATTACACGATGAAAAGAGACGACTTTTAGTCGCAAATAGTGCTGCGCTAATAATTCCTGACAGTCCGTGACGTCACGCGCACGCATCATCATTCCGCGACGTTTTCAACAAGAAACTCCGCGGGAAATTTAAAATTGCAATTTAGTAAACTAAACCGGCCGTATTGGCATGTGTTGCAATGTTAAGATTTCATCATTGATATATAAACTATCAGACTGCGTGGTCGGTAGTAGTGGGTTTCAGTAGGCCTTTAAGATTGATTACTAACATACACTGTAAATAAGTAGTATGTCATGTGTACCCTGCACGGTAGACAATACATATATTTATATTGCATACATTTACTGCACCACAAAGTACACCCCACAGGAAGTAAGCGAGTGGCAAAACATAAAAATAAGGTGAGTATTATTTGTGCTGGTAGCGATGTGCCACGAGCATCCATCACGTGTACACTGTCATTCATCACGTGCACGCTGTCATTCATCAGCCAGCTGAGGCCGTGATGACGAGAGGAAATCACTCATGTCGACTTGATCGATGGCATCCGATTGTACGCCACCTTCAACCTCGTAAATAAAATTCAGATTTCCCTTTTTTTGCTCTTATAGGACAAATAAAAAAAAGACTCATGTGTATATGAAATCACATTTGCGTATTTTTAACAGTTCAGTCTGCCTGCCTTCATCCTCATCATCCTCACATTGAGCCTATATCAGCCCACTCTCCCCCCCTGGTGGCGACTCTTGACATGACCCCCTCCGGCCCCCCCAACCCTGTCAGACGTTACATCACCGCAACTCTAATATATATGCTCACTAACCCGACAGTTATACAGCAGATGACATTATCTGGGGCCTGGTTTCGGTTAAAGTCCAAGCATGTCTACACAACAGCCCCTCCCCACCACGTCAAGTTGTCCATCAATTAACAGGTTAAAAGCAAATAATCAAATGCTTAGGAAATTGTCGCATAATAAGCGAATGACACAATATCAGTATTTTCATATATTATTCACTGTTACACGTGGCCCACTGAAGGCAGCCATAACTGCAATGTGGCCCTCAATGACAGAGTTTGACACCTCTAGTAATGCATTTGATACTGTCAATTTTAAATCTTTTCAAAAAAATTAAATAAATATGGCTTTTTAAAATACCTACATAGATATCTTTGTGAAAAAGAACAATGTGTTTCTAGTAATCAAAAAAATTCTAAAACCCTGTACAATAGAGCTAAATTAGGTTGTCAAAAAAAAGAAAAGAACATTTGGACAATATTTAATGTGAACACATATATGTCTATTTAAATGTATACTTATATGCGTGATTATCAATTGATTTAACTATATTTTTAAAAATACATATTAAATAGTTGAACATATTTGACCTGCACTGAACTGGAGGGGTTTTGGTGTGTTTAATAAAAACTAAAATAAAGAAAAAGTGTACAATATTGAAGACATTTTGCATCCTTTCATTTTTTTTTATGTGGTCAAGTTTGGACACGCCTGCATTACGACTTTTATGCTATTTCAGTCTTAAATAACATTTGGAAAACTCTTCTCCAGGTGGAATGAATGTTCCGGAAAACAATCAGTAGCATTGTACACTTGGGAGCAGGGTGGTAAAAGAAGCAAAGCATGCTAAATCAGGACCACAGCTTCTTGGGGAGCTTTTGTCTCTCTTTGAGGACAGAGGTGATGACAAATTGTCAAAGTGGCTCCCCCTGCTGGGCACACACACACAAAAATACCCCTGGTCCTAACACCACCCCACATACATACTCCCTCCAGCATATTGGGCTGGCTTTCTCCACCTTTTACTCAGACTGGCCAAAAACAAAAGAAAAGTGGAGGCCACCCAGTGATGATATACAGCAGCAGTGCGGCTGGGTGGTCACATGATGTTTGTGGGTGTGTGCGAGCAGGCAGTAATACGTACGAAAGCTCAGCAAAGTCGGTCATTTGGATTCTGGCCATGTGAGCCAGGATCTCCATCATGTGCAGACCTTCATCGGTCTGCAGGCCGCTGATGATGTCGACCATGAAGAGGAAAGAGAAAGAACAGTGTTCATTACGTGACGTCGTCTGGTCGTCCTCAGGTGACAACAGGAAGTACTCACTCCGTGTCAGTGATAACGTAGCCAAAGATGTCATCTGCCTTCTTTCTGTCTGCATTGACATCCAGCTGGAGCTCAGGGACGCTCAGCATCTTCTTATGCGACGCCTCGTATTTCAGCGCCGCATGGGGCGGGGCCACTTCCTTGATCCAGCCCTCCACCTCAGACACCTCCTCCATGGATTGGGTGGTGTCCTTCTTCTCCACCATTACGCCCACCTCGCGGGTGCGGCTATGGACGTTCTCGAGCCCCGCCCTTCTCTGCGGCCTAGGAGGAGGCGAGGCCGTGAAGGGACTTTGGTCCAAGTAGGCCAGAAGTTTGCTGAACACGTTTGGACTCTCATCCTGGAAGACAAAGTACAAACTGGTTAGAACTGTCATTAACTACATATTTTCAGAATCAAATCTAATTTGTTAGATATTTTAGTCAGTATATGTTTCGATCATTGATGTTTTTGTTTCACGAATGGTAATTGAAAAAAAACAAAAAACAATTAGTTTAGTTGGGTTTTATTTAGGAAACGAAAAAAACAGTTTTCTTACCAATGTCGAAGAGCGAGAACAAGAATAAAAACAGTTTACATTTTCATTTAAATCTTTTTTTATGACAAGATCACAAACAAATATGTTTTTATATATGAACACAGGATACAATACCACCCATTTTTACTTACAGACAAATCTGCAGTCTTGCCTTTAAATAGCAATTCCAGTTCTGGTGTAGGAATATTAAAAAACATCTGTTCTTGGACCGTGTTTTTGTTTGTTTCAGCTGACTGTGGTGATTTTTATTCTTGTTATATGATCAAGAAGAATGCTTTTTTTTCAGCTGTTTTTTTGTAACTCAAATGACTTAAATAAACCAACATTTATGTATGTTCCAGAAGCATATTTTGTTTTGTTTATTTATCATTATTATTTTAATAAAATAAAATTGTATTTCTTTCTTCCTCTTATGTTTTGCACTAATTCAATGAAGATATTTTAATTGTTTTAATCAAGTCTATATACTTTCTCTCTAAAAAAAACAATAAGATTTAAGTAAAAAAATATATATATATAATATGTTTTTGATTTTCAATTCCATTTATAAAATTAAAATTTAACTGACCAATTTTGTCCATATTTGACTTATTGTAGATCCCCTCGAATAAACATATTTCTTTTGCAACGTCTTTTACCTCAAAAAGGCTAAAACACTCTGATAAGTAAAGATTAAGTTCCATTTATCTATCCATTATTCTAGACGCGGTAGATATTGAATACTTTAGTGATGTCGATAGGTAGATACGTACAGTGGGTAGGTGGGGAAGGTAGGTACAGTAGGTTGGTAGGTATAGTAGGTAGATAGGTAGGTTCGGTAAAGAGGTAGGAAAGTATGTTCAGTAGGTAGGTACAGTGGGGCAAAAAAGTATTTAGTCAGCCACCGATTGTGCAAGTTCTCCCACTTAAAATGATGACAGAGGTCTGTAATTTTCATCATAGGTACACTTCAACTGTGAGAGACAGAATGTGAAAAAAAAATCCAGGAATTCACATTGTAGGAATTTTAAATAATTTATTTGTAAATTATGGTGGAAAATAAGTATTTGGTCAATCGTTCAAAGCTCTTACTGATGGAAGGAGGTTTTGGCTCAAAATCTCCCGATACATGGCCCAGTTCATTCTTTCCTTAACACGGATCAATCGTCCTGTCCCCTTACCAGAAAAACAGCCCCAAAGCATGATGTTTCAGCCCCTAAGCTTCACAGTAGGTCTGGTGTTCTTGGGATGCAACTCAGTATTCTTCTTCCTCCAAACAGGATGAGTTGAGTTTATACCAAAATGGATACATGGATGATACAGCAGAGGATTGGGAGAATGTTATGTGGTCGGATGAAACCAAAATAGAACTTTTTTGGTATAAACTCAACTCGTCGTGTTTGGAGGAAGAAGAATACTGAGTTGCATCCCAAGTACATCATACCGACTGTGAAGCATGGGGGTGGAAACACCATGCTTTCGGGCTCTTTTTCTGCTAAGGGGACAGGACGATTGATCTGTGTTAAGGAAAGAATGAATGGGGCCATGTATCGTGAGATTTTGAGCCAAAACCTTCTTCCATCAGTGAATGGTTGACCAAATACTTATTTTCCACCATAACTTACAAATAAATTATTTGAAATTCCTACAATGTAAAATTCCTGTATTTTTTTTTCACATTCTGTCTCTCACAGTTGAAGTATACCTCTGATGAAAATTACAGACCTCTGTCATCATTTAAAGTGGGAGAACTTGCAGAATCGGTGGCTGACTAAATACTTTTTTGCCCCATTGTAGTTGCTTGATACATTAGAAAGGTAGGTGCATAGGTATAGTTGGTAGATAGGTAAGTACGTGGGTATGGTAGGTACGTAGGTAGGTCAGTACAATAGGTATAGTAGGTAGTAGGGATGTGGGAAAAAATCGATTTGAATACGAATCGCGATTCTCACGATGTGCGATTCAGAATCGATTCTCTCTTCTTTTTTTTTTTACGATTTTTTTTTTTTTTTATCAATCCAACAAACCAATACACAGTAATACCATAACAATGCAATCCAATTCCAAAACCAAACCTGACCCAGCAACACTCAGAACTGCAATAAACAGAGCAATTGAGAGGAGACACAAACACTACACAGAACAAACCAAAAGTAGGGAAACAAAAATGAATATTATCAACAACAGTATCAATATTAGTTATAATTTCAGCATAGCAGTGATTAAAAATCCCTCATTGATATTATCATTAGACATTTATAAAATTTAAAAAAAAGAACAATAGTGTCACAGTGGCTTACACTTGCATCGCATCTCATACGCTTGACAACACACTGTGTCCAATGATTTCACAAAGATAAAATAAGTCATATTTTTGGTTCGTTTAATAGTTAAAAACAAATTTACATTATTGCAATCAGTTGATAAAACATTGTTCTTTACAATTATAAAAGCTTTTAAAAAAAAATCTACTACTCTGCTAGCATCTCAGCAAACTGGGGTAGATCCTGCTGAAATCCTATGTATTGAATGCATACAGAATCGTTTTGAATCGGAAAAATATCGTTTTTGAATCGAGAATCGCGTTGAATCAAAAAAAAAAAACCTATTTATAATCGAATCGCGACCCCAGGAATCGATATTGAATCGAATCGTGGGACACCCAAAGATTCGCAGCCCTAGTAGGTAGGTATCGCAGGTACAGTAGGCAGGTAGGTAGGAAGGTACAGTAAGTTAGTAGGTACAGTGGGTAGGTAGGTGCGTACCGTAGCTACATTGGGTAGGTAGGTAAGTATGTAGGAAGGCAGAGTAGGTACGGTAGGTAGGAAGGTACAGTAAGTTAGTAGGTAGGTAAATGCGGTAGCTACAGTGGGTAGGTAGGTACATATGTAGGAAGGCACAGTAGGTAGGGTGGTGAGTACGGTAGGTAGGTGGGTGAGTACGGTAGTTACAGTAGCTAGGTGGGTACAGTAGATATGTGGGCACGGTAGGTATTTACATAGGTGGGTACGATATTAACCGTAGGTAGGAAAGTAGCGAGGTGCAGTAAGTAGGTAGGCAGGTATATTCGGTAAGTAGATACAATATGTAGGTACGTACAGTATGCACGTAGGTAGAGAAGATAACTAGTTTTCATACCAATTTCGTTACAATTAACTCAGCGTAAGTCAAATTTAGGTTAAGATTAAAAGTGGGAACTTATACCTAAAATATATAAAATATCACTTTTTTTTTTAATGCACTGTCATCAGTCGTGTGCTTCACGCTTGGGAGACATTATGAAGGTAAAATGTTCATTGAAAAACAAAAGTGATGTCTTCTTTCAATGTAGCGATCTTGTAGTATGTATTCTTCAGCCACTGTAATCGTTCTTGGGACGCATGTGACTTGTACTTTTTTTGTACAGTATTAGTCATTTAGGGACTTGCGCACTGTACATAACCATGGAACCTCGTAACAAGTAGTTTAATGAAACAGGATGTACAAGTTGGTGCAGATACAAAAAAGACAGTTTAATTATATATGAATGATAAATAATAATTCATTATTTGGATGCTCTGTGTGTCTTGGACACAATTGCCAAGACTCCTGAATATTTATCACAAATGAAATTATGAAAGAATATAAAAAGGGGATCCCACCTTTTCTTCCATGTTGTTGTTTTCAGTCAGTGAGTGGACTTCTGTTTGGGAAAAGAAATCATTTAGGTCTTGTGTATATCATTAAAACCAATGTTCAAGAATCTAATTACTTTTTAGCCTTTCCCCATAGGGACACAATGTAAATAAATAATCAGTTTCAGGGTTAAACTGTGGTCACCCTAGAAGCTTTATGAAGTGTGCATACAATTTTAAGTCACATTTTAACATTCTGAACTGTCATTCAAGTGTAAAAAGGGGCTACGAATTTTATTAGTAGGCTTGTTTGGTATACCAGTATCAACATAGTATACCGGTACTAACAAATTAAAAAAGATACTACACTGGTTTTGGAAAAAAATAACATAAGATCCGCCCAAAACATTTGTTCTTACTCGCTAACATTAGCTTATAGCCAAAGATGGATATAGCTTTGTTTTTCCAAAAACTGTAATGAAGAAAGTATGAGGGCCAGTACTAAGAAGAAGTGGATGATAGTCATTGAATTAAAGAAAGAAATCATCAAAAACATGACCGAGTGAGGTAGTCGATTCGACAAAGCAGTTACAGCGTATCTCTGCTAGTCTGAAACAGAATTAGTCCAATGCCAGCTAAATATGTTAAAAATATATCGGCCGACATTTATCCATGAAAACATGGATAAGCTGCTGATGGTGTGTTTGAGAGAGAAGCAGCTGGAAGGAGATACAATAAAAGTCCACTGTCCAAGGTAAATTATGTACATTATTATTATTATTTTAGTTGTTTTTATTACATTTTATTTCATTGTTTTCATATAGAATAGAATAGAAAGTACTTTATTGATATAATATTAATATGTCAAGTGTGGGGCAAAATGGCGTTGCTAGAAAACATAGCATTACTTCTCATATGTAGCATCCTTTGCAAAGTCACCTGCTAGAGAATGAAAAGTGATTACTCCGCATGTTAACATCTCCATTCAGTGCCACAGGCCCACACCATCAAAGTGTCGAGGCAAACATTTCCAGATCAACACCGTATGAAAAAAATAGTGATTTCTTTAGTTGTGATTTCCTGCATGAAAGTTTAAAATGAGCATATATTAATGCAGTATGAACAAGAATGTTTTAATGTAGACACATAGAATCACCATTCTGGTGTCATTAAATGTATCATGTGCTAATTCAAGGCTAAGGCAAAAATATCGAGATATATATCATGTATCGCGATATGGCCTAAAAATATCGCATTAAAAAAAGGGCATATCGCCCAGCCCTAACTACACCTTAACCGTAATCTGAACACGGAAGTGTAGCCCCACCCAACTGAACGACGAGGCGCGCAGCAGGCGTTTACTGCAGGAATGTCGCCTCTTCGCACGGCAAAAAATGGTCTTTTCTTGTCGGGAGAACAATTTGCCATGGCTTTGAACTTGATATTTCCATAAGGTTGACAACTTTCTTTTGTCCGTTTCTGCTTGCTTGTGGCTCATCAGTAGCAAATGAGTTCCCCCCGCAACGGCAATACCCAAGGATCAAAATGGACGCATGTGCGTTAATCGGATGTTAAAAAAAACAAGTTTCGTGACTGAAATTTACAGTTAAAGCATTATTTTTGTTTGACCCAACTCCACCTTTAATTGGATTTATGTGACCTCACTGAAAAAGATTTGGGCTTCATGAGAGGTGACTTTATTCGACAAATTGCCATCACCAGAAGATCATAGCACTTACTAAACCACTCCCAGCCACTACTGTAATCTGGAGGATCTTGTGATATGTTGTCATGTTTTCAGTGGTGACATAGTCAGTATAGAGGAAGTAACAAGCGATTGTACCTTGAGGGGCATTAGCAAGTGTGATCTTCACAGTTGGAGCTTCTTCCATGAACTTCTCATGATCGTCTCTGACCGCCTCCTCCTTTCTTTCTTGTCCGTCACTCAACTCTCCTTCCAAGTCTCGTGGTCCAGGTTGGACCCGTACTCGATCTTTACCCCGGCCGTTGTCTACCACTTGCAAAGCATCCACAATCAGGTTGGACAGCTGGTCCACATCGTGCGGCGACAGGTTGTCCACGTCCAGGTGCTGCTTGCCGATGTTCCTTAAGACATTCTGGATGAACTTCTCTGAAGGACACAAAAGATTCACGTCTCACTCAAGTACAGACTCACAAAAAGAACCAGAGGCTTAAAAGTCCCGGACATACCGTCAACTAACGTCAGCGGCTCCTTAGCTGAAGATCCTTTACTTTTGTCCAAATTATTGGGTCTGGATTTCAAGGTCTTGGGCACAGAACTTTCTGTTCCGTAGCTGTAGATGGGCCTTAAGCGGGGCGAGGGGTCGGGGTGCCGGGAGAGAAGCTGCCTGAGGACGTTTAGGAGGACTTGAAGCTCCTCCGCTGAAAGGTTCTGCTTCCCTTTGAGAGAGGGAGATGTCTTCTGAATGGTCGGGTCTGACTGGACTGGACCGTCCTAAAAGGTTAAAAAGAAACTGATTTGAAAAACATTCTGAAGATGCTTGGATGAGGTACAAGCAGACAAACATTGTTGCTGGTTTGGGGTCAGCGCAAAACCGCCTGTTCTTCACATATTCAAATCAAAAAACCGCCAATCAGCAGCTCCCGAGAAGGAGGGTAGCTCCACCCAAAGCAGTTTAATGCATATTCAGTCCAATAAGTTATTGTCACCTTGCTAGCAATAATCAGGCCTTCAGTGCCGCTTGTTTTTGGGAGAAGTCCGAGGTGTTGGAGGTACGTCTGCAGGTTCCTGTTAAGCTCCGCTTCTGCTGGTTTTAGTCTATGTTCCACTGGGTTCATCACCGCTGCTTCAGTCCTGTGGGAGATGTCCAGTACAGTTCTGTTAGCCGTCAATTCAAGACTTGTTAACCAAATAAACAGAAGACCTTCGGACCTGCTGTCTGTTTTGTAGGTGGCTCCGCTCAGTGACAGCCGGTGAGGAACCCTACGGATTTTGTACAATTCTTTGGCCAGAACCTGCTGGGTGGTGTCATCCTCCCATGTCAGACCTACACACACACACACACACACACGCACACACACACACACACACACACACACACACACACACAAGGAACCTTCAGAACATAATCAGGTGCCTGAAACCAAGATGGAATCATGGTCTGAACCACAAGGAGCGATCAGAACCACAGAGTGTGCAGAATTTGCAATCCCATTAGGCAAATTATTAGCGGAACATGGATGAGGTAGTTTGGGATGACACAGGAGAAAGCCTTCATCCTCCTCGACCTCATGCCACATTTTATGTTTGCTCATCTGCACGTCCTCATTCTAAGATGGCACCAGTTAAAATTATGAATTTGTCAAACTCTTGTACAAAGCTGCAAAAAGGACTGAAAAAATATGCAATGTGCTTCCAATGCAACGAGTTGGCGATGATACTTTGTAAAAACACTGTGTTTTTTAAAATTGCTTTCATCATATGTGAGACGTATGGAAATCTCTTCCGCGACATAACATATTGTGTCATTCCAGGTTGTATTTTATTTTTTTCTAAACTATTATTTATCTACTTGTTAATTTACTGTTAATATGTGGTTACGTTCTGTTGTAACATGGTTCTAACTACACTTCTGTTAAAATGTAATAAACACTTGTTTTTCAATTTGATTGGATATTTAAGATTAGTTTTGGACAATACTCAAAATTTGGGTGATATTGCTACTTAATGTTTTTAGGATAATTGAATGATTACATTTTCTATCACAATTATAATCACACAAAAACACAGGATGACACTGTTACCATATAAATTCAATAATTAAAGGGGAACATTATCACCAAACCTATGCAGGCGTCAATATATACCTTGATGTTGCAGAAAAAAGACCATGTATTTTTTTAACCGATTTCCGAACTCTAAATGGGTGAATTTTGGCAAATTAAACGCCTTTCTGTTTATCGGTCTTTTAGCGATGACGTCAGAACGTGACGTCACCGAGGTAATACACCCGCCGTATTAATTTTCACATTACAAACACCGGGTCTCAGCTCTGTTATTTTCCGTTTTTTCGACTATTTTTTGGAACCTTGGAGACATCATGCCTCGTCGGTGTGTTGTCGGAGGGTGTAACAACACTAACAGGGAGGGATTCAAGTTGCACCACTGGCAAGAAATCTGCCGCCAGACCCCCATTGAATTTGCCAGTGTCTCTGCACATTTTACCGGCGATGCTAAGACAGACATGGCACAGAGATGTATGAATAACCTGCAGATGCATTTGCAATGATTAAGTCAACGAAATCACAAAGGTGAGTTTTGTTGATGTTGTTGACTTATGTGCTAATCAGACATATTTGGTCACGGCATGACTGCCATCTAATCGATGCTAACATGTTACGCTAATCGATACTAACATGCTATTTACGCTAGCTGTATGTACATTTCAAACTAGATACCCACATTTAATGCGAAACAAACACTTACCAATCGACGGATTTAAGTTGCTCCAGTGTCACAAGATGCGAAAGTCCTGATCGTTTGGTCTGCACATTTTACCGGCGATGCTAATAAGGCAGCCATGCTATCAATCAATCAATCAATGTTCATTTATATGGGCCACTTCATTAGGTACACCCACGCTATGGCTGAATAGCATCAATAGCTATTCGCTTAATAGCTTCAATTTCTTTTTCAATTTCGTTTTTGCTATCTGCCTCCATACTCCGACCATCTGTTTCAATACATGCGTAATCTGTTGAATCGCTTAAGCCGCTGAAATCCGAGTCTGAAGCCGAGCTAATGTCGCTATATCTTGCTGTGGTAACCGCCATGTTGTTTGAATTGGCAGCCCTGTATGACGTCACAGGGAAATGGATAGTGGTTTCGAAGATAGCGAAAACAAGGCACTTTAAGGCACTTTAAAGCTTTATTTAGGGATATTCCGGGACCGGTAAAATTTTGAAAAAAACTTCAAAAAATACAACAAGCCACTGGGAACTGATTTTTATTGTTTTTAACCCTTTTGAAATTGTGATAATGTTCCCCTTTAAATTATTTCCTACCATAGGCTTTGATTTAAACCCATGAGTTTGGGCCCTTAAAGCAGTCATATTATGATTTATTTCTATATTTAAAACACTTTATTGTGGTCTACAATATCATGGTCTCTAAAAAGTATGTTTTACACACATCTTTAAGCTGCTTTCTGACTCTCTTCAGGATGCGCCGTTTTGTGGCCAGCCTTATTTCCATGCCTCCAATTCGACTGTGTCTTCTTTCCTGCCAGCCATGCTGTCATTTTTAGCGCTTCCATAGCGAGTCCACTGAGAGATATCAGTGAGAACCACTTGAATAAAAAATGGCAACAGCGAAGGATGCATGTGTATGTACAAGCCAGTCTACCCCACAACAAGCGGGTGGAGTAAAAAGGAGCTTATTTTTTTACTACAACATCTGACTACAATGGCAGACTCGCACAAAGCTCTTGGGGTAAATCTCTACCATATATGGAGATATTCGCTGATGTCACAAATGGGGACGATTACAAACGCTTCATTTGGAAGGAGTATGAAGGAAGACATGACTGTTTTATACATTTTTCCGCAAGACCTTGGTTCGAGTTCCAATTTTACGGACAGATGCAGATCCGAAATTACACAAAAACAGGTACCAATAGTGATGATCAGGAAAGTACAATAGGTCCCATTTAAAGTCCTCCTGCGAGGGATTTATTTCCTGAGTTTGTAAACAATAACAAAAATTAAAACATATTTTTTGATAATAAAAAATATATTGACCTTACAATTGTGGTATTAACCACTATATTAGTAACAAGCTGCCCACCATTCCAGGCAGCAGTATTGCGAGCAGATCATCTGAATACAACATGTATTAACGAACACCTCTTATCATGTTGGTTAAATTTAAATGAATGCCTTCACATTTAGATGAGCATGACGAGAAACAGATTCTGACTGGCTACGAGGCAGCCAGTTCTGCCGCTAGACGAATGTCACCGAGCAGCGACTAAGTTTGTGGTTTATTTGCTACAGTAGACACTCCAAATTTTCTGTAGGTGAATGTTTAATTACAGTCAGAGAAAAGTTGCAGGTTTTCCTCCCACCAGATTTTTTCTTAGTCATTATAGTATACAGGTGAAACTCAAAATGTTAGACTATAGTGTACAAGTCCATTCATGTCAGCAATGAATATCAAATGAGAAAACTAATATGTATTAGAAAGCCTACAGTGAGGTCACATACGTAGCATAGAATAAAAAAAGCTACTTTCAAAAAATACATACTGTATATATTAAATAAATATTCTCCTGTAGAATTTACCAAAATAAGACATGTGGAAATTACATGACACTGTAACATTTTGTAACATGTGATATTAACTCATTACATACAAGGTGAGATTTGTCAAGCCTTTATTATCATTTTGATTAACTTTGCTTACACTTTTTGAAACTTTTCTGAGATTTTCAATTCAATGTTTTCCTAAGCTGCAAGCCGCAATCATCAAAATTGTAACCAATAAAGGTTTGGCATATCTCACTTTGAATGTAATAAGTTAATATCACATGTTACATTCTTTGTGTAATTTCCACATGACTTATTCATTTAAATTCTAAAAAATAATATTTATTTATTATATTTATACATTTTTTAAAGTACTTTTTTTCTTCTATGCGACGTATGTGACCTCACTGTAGGCTTTCTAAAGTCATGTTACCTTGAAACTAAACATAATTGGGCTAATCCACCTTTTTCTCCGAATAGGAATCGATAAGGGAATCGTCAAAAAACCGAATCGTTAAGCAGAAACGTAAGTGGAATCGGAAACGGAAAAATCTTATCAATTCCCATCCCTAGACATTAGCCACCAGCGATGATGCGGCCATTTGCTTGTCGCTGTCAAATTTTTGAGACACAGATAAAATGTGTCATTAACATGCATTGTCACATTATAACAATAGTAAGAAAAGCTCTATTATTGGACAAATGTATATTATTCATGGTGCAAACTTAAAAAACAATCAAATTCACTTTAAATGTCCTCTTGTGGTAATGAGTTGCTCTTGTTGAACTTGTTCCCGGCAAACCAAACACGTTTTTTGGCACCGCGGCAAGCACCAGATGGGCTCATGGAACAAAACGTTAGCGTCAGAGTCGTTGGCCCGCAAAGTAGGGGGCACTTTCACGGTATCTAAAGATTGCTATGATTTGCAGTGAAGTATGAACTACCTTGGGACATGTTTGTAGTCCTTTCTTTTGCGGCCCCTCGTTAAATCCGGCACGATCATCGCTTTCGTACACACACAAAGCCGCACTTTGGCCATCAAAGCCCATAAAGTAGTAACCAAAGAGGCGTTAGCAGTCACCAGCGGGAAGTTAATAAAACAAACACTGGAAGAGATGTGACTGGAAGAAGTCTAATGTCCAAATATCTCATTTGAAAAATTTGTGACAGATCAATCGTGTCCAACCAAGTGTAAAAGCAAAATGTTGAGGGAATTAAAAAGAAGAAGAATTTCTCTATGATGCAGTTCAAAGCTTTAAGTGGCTTCTCCGCGTCTCTGCTTCTCTCTAGTGGTCGAGCATGGTAGTTGCAACAAACTTAAATGGGTTTTATTTGGATAGGGCTTTTATACTTTCAAGGTACTTAAGGTGCTTTGATACTATTTCCACATTCAATTTATTCACACACACATTCACACACTGATGGTGGGAGCTGCCATGCAAGGCCCTACTAATGACCCATAAGGAGCAAGGGTGAAGTGTCTTGCTCAAGGATACAATGGACGTGACTATAAATATCCTGATCCTAACAGACATTAGGATTCATACCAAGCAGGGTGCAACTAAAATGTTGACATTTTGTTTATGTGGTCGTGGGTCTTATTTTTTTTTTTGTTAACAGTTAAAAAAATGAAGTACATCACATCGTAGAGGTATTGTGTTTATGTATTACGATTGAATAATCATGTTATTTTTAAATCTAAAACTGATTTTTAGGATTTAGAGTGTGAATATTGTCTATATTTGGCCCTGTGATGAGGTGGTAACTTGTCTAGGGTGTACCACGCCATCCACCCGAATGCAGCTGGAATAGGCTACAGCACCCCCACGAAACCCCGAGAGAGCCTGGTCAGTTTGTTAATGTATATAAGTACCTCGGTTTGCCATCTGGTCGAGCAGCAGTCTAAAGTGTTGAACCACAGGCAGAGTGACGTCATAGGAGTAAACCTCCTCCAACGGGAGAGAGTGACACCTCCCAAACATCCCATCTGCAGACATACAAGCACGGACAAAAGTATCGGGTCACAATCCACCAATAGGAAGTCAAAACTGATATAAAAATTAATCAAGCTTAACCCTGAAAGACAATGCATGTATATTTTTTTCAAATTGTGCAAGATCATATTGATCATTTGAGTGAATCTTTCTTTAGGCATCGACAGCCATCAGCCATTCCATCTTTCTTGGTCCATCTTTCCTTTCCATTTCTTGGTGCTTCACAATAAAGTGAATAATTAAATGGATTTTGTGTTACAGTTTTGTTGAAAGTAAACAACGTCTGTTTCCTGAAACATCTCAAAATATTGTTTAAAAAAAAAAGCCCCTTTTAGACCAAATCTCCCAGATTTGTCACCTCTGATTACTAGACATTGGCATTACAGAGTCGGCGAGTCATGACCCAGATTGGCGATGGACCAGAAGCACAGACCCACACTTGGTCAGAACCATGATGTTCGTTACAATAGAGGAAAACCCAAAGTCATTATACGTGTTGCCGGGAAATTCTTATCCGTCACACTTTGGGGCCAAGTGTAATTCTGTGAAGGCTGTGCTAATGTGATGTTGCTATGGCGACTTTGTAGGCCTGTTCAGTGTTGCTATGGTGACATCATTGTGTAATGGTCTGATGTTTTAGTTTCTGTTCAGAGAACATTCTACAGGGTGTTGATGGCGAAGCTGCTTTGGTGACTGTTGCCGTGATGACGCAAAATATGCGTGTGTGAGTGTGTGTGTGTGTGTGTGTATTTAGTATTGTGGTGACACGGTAATATGTTTGAACAGATGGCAGAGTGGACAAACGCACAGTCGTGGGACAAAATATATACTTTCATGACTGAGGTGGACTTAATAGCCAATAATTTAAAAATCTGTTATCTTACCATTGACACAGATCTCGTACAGCGTACAGAGGTTCCTCTCGAACAAACAACCTGACAAAAACAGTAGGAAAACAAATGTGAACAAATGATTCATTCATACATCTACAGGAAACAATCCATGAGCAAGATGACAACAATTAATGTCATTGCCAAGAAAATGGCGACTGCACAATGAAAGTCCGCAGCTGTTCATTCTGAGGGTGATCCTGACTGACCCTGCTGAACAGATGAAGACATTCTCTACACCCAAAGCTGTTCCAAGTCGTCTGTGTTGTTAAAGATAGCCAATGTAGATGTAACACGCACGCATGCACACAGAGTGTAAAAACATGGCTGCTGTAACCATAGCAACAGCAAATCATCAGGGTGCTCAACAGGATCGCCAACCCCAACAGCTGCTGGTTTTTCTCCCTCTTCTTCGATACTGGGTCAGGTCATCGCTCCTCTTTTTTTAGAGGATGTCTCCTCACTTTCTCCTGATCTTTCAAGTTCACCCATCTTCTTCTGCAGCTGCTTTCTCCTTCTCCTCTTAGGCTACATGGTTGTATAGAGGATGTAGGATAGATAATGTATGTAGGAAGGATGTAGGATAGAAGAAAATAAGATGTAGTACAGTGGAAGTACAAACCCTGTTTCCATATGAGTTGGGAAATTGTGTTGGATGTAAATATAAACGGAATACAATGATTTGCTAAGCATTTTCAACCCATATTCCGCTGAATATGCTACAGAGACAACATTTTTGATGTTAAAACTGATAAACATTTTTTTTCGTGCAAATAATCATTAACTTTAGAATTTGATGCCAGCAACACGTGACAAAGAAGTTGGGAAAGTTGGCAATAAATACTGATAAAGTTGAGGAATGCTCATCAAAAACTTATTTGGAACATCCCACAGGTGTGCAGGCTAATTGGGTGCCATGATTGGGTATAAAAGCAGCTTCCATAAAATGCTAAGTAATTCACAAACAAGGATGGGGCGAGGGTCACTAATTTGTAAGTAAATTATCGAACAGTTTTAGAACATCATTTTTCAATGAGCTATTGCAAGGAATTTAGGGATTTTACCATCTACGGTTCGTAAAATCATCAAAAGGTTCAGAGAATCTGGAAAAATCCCTGCATGTAAGCGATGATATTACGGACCTTTGATCCCTCAGGCGTTACCGCATCAAAAACCGACATCAGTGTGTAAAGGATATCACCAGATGGGCTCAGGAACACTTCATAAAACCACTGTCAGTAACTACAGTTGGTCGCTACATCTGTAAGTGCAAGTTAAAACACTACTATGCAAAGCGAAAGCCATTTATCAACAACACCCAGGAACGCAGCCGGCTTCGCTGGGCCCGAGCTCATATAAGATGGACTGATGCAAAGCGGAAAAGTGTTCTGTTGTCTGACGAGTCCACATTTCAAACTATATTTGGAAACTGAGGGCGTGGTGTCCTCTGTAACAAAGAGGAAAATAACCGTCCGGATTGTTATAGGCGCAAAGTTCAAAAGCCAGCATCTGTGATGGTATGGGAGTGTATTAGTGCCCAAGGCATGGGTAACTTACACATCTGTGAAGACACCATTAATGCTGAATGGTACATACAGGTTTTGGAGCAACATATGTTGTCATCCAAGCAACATTATCATGGACGCCCCTGCTTATTTCAGCAAAAAAATGCCAAGCCACGTATTACAACAGCGTGGTTTCGTAGTAAAAGAGTGCGGGTACTTTCCTGGCCCGCCTGCAGTCCGGACATGTCTCCCATCCAAAATGTGTGGCGCATTATGAAGCGTAAAATACGACAACAAGACCCCGGACTGTTGAACAACTTAAGCTGTACATCAAGCAAAAATGGTAAAGAATTCCACTTTCCCAAAGCTTCAACAATTAGTTTCCTCAGTTCCCAAGCGTTTATTGAGTGTTGTTAAAAGAAAATGTGACGTAACACAGTGGTGAACATGCCCTTTCCCAACTACTTTGGCACGTGTTGCAGCCATGAAATTCTAAGTTAATTATTATTTGCAAAAAAAAATAAAAGTTTATGAGTTTGAACATCAAATATCTTGTCTTTGTAGTGCATTCAATTGAATATGGGTTGAAAAGGATTTGCAAATCATTGTATACCGTTTATATTTACATCCAACACAATTTCCCAACTCATATGGAAATGGGGTTTATAGGATAGAAGAATATGGACTGTATAGGGGATGTAGGATGGGGGATGTAGGATAGAAGGATATAGGATAAAGATGTAGGATAGACAGATGTAGGACAGGGGAAGTAAACCAGAGGATGTAGGATATAAGGATCTAGGATGCATAATGTATGTAGGAAGGATGTAGGATAGAGGATGTACGACAGTGGATAGCGAATGTAGGACAGTGGTTAGAGAAAGCAGGATAGCAGGATGTAGGATAAAAGAATAGGGACTGTATAGGGGATGTAGGATAAAAGATGTTGGATTGGGGATCTAGTATAGATGATCTAGGATAAAAGGATGTAAGATAGAGGATATAGGATATGGGATGTAGAATAGAAAGATGTAGGATAGGGGAAGTAGGACAGGGGATGAAGGAATGTAGGATAGAGGATAGGGATATGGGATGTAGGATAGAAGGATGTAGGATAGGGGAAGTGGGACAGGGGATGAAGGAATGTAGGATAGAGGATGTAAAACAGAGGATATAGGACAGATAATGTACAATAGGGGAAGTAAGAAAGAGGGATGTAGTATAGGGAATGTAGGATAGAAGATGTAGGATGTAGGATAGAGGATGTAATATGGCCTAAAAATGACATTTCTAAAAAATTTGATTTCTGATTTTCCGGATTTTATGCCTTACTTCTTAAAATTACCAATAAATACAAATGACAACAATAATTCAAAACAAGTTTTGCTTTTATTTGATCAAAAACTACTTAGGAGACAAACTGCATCTTAGTCTTAGCAAAATTAAATTTTTTATAAATGTGTTCTTTTTATAACAGATATATACTTTTATATATATTCAGTGTTGGGCAATAGCTCGTAACATGTAGCGAAGCTACGTAGCTTAACTACATTTGCCAGGAGTTTCACTTTTTAAACAAGTAGCGATTTCCGAAGCTTAGCTATTTTTAGACCCATGTAGGGAGTAGCTTAGCTACAAAGCTACAAGATACAAAAAGAGAGAGGTAGAACACAAAGAGAAAAGAAAGAGAAATGGACTAGTGCAACTCCACGGGCAGGGGACAAAAAAAATATGAGAAAAATTAATTATGATTTTTTTGGTTTGCGTGAAAGAAAATACATGATGATTGGTTGGTTTACTATGATGAGTCACGATTGGTTAAGATTAGGGCAAAACATTACAGACAGGCCAAGATAGTGGGGGTCATCGAACCAAGAAGAGAAATTACAACAGAAATGCACTTCCCACATGACGACGAGGGAGCCGGAGAAAAGAAGAGGGAATATTGAAGCAGGCAATTAAAAAGTTAAAAACCTGGTGGTAGATAGCAGAGGGATTCTCTTACTTAGATTTTACTTTAAGCGATGCAGACAACGTCGAGGAAACCCACAATGAATTTACTTGGCCACATTTGGAAAAATGTATGCGTTTGGATAAAACAATGCCTAAAACATTCATTTCAGTTGTTTACCTTGAAAGCCCAAATAAAAACTGCTCTCGACATGGAAAACATGAAACACACATTTAAAAACACACATCAAGGTTAGTTGAGTTCAACCTTTACTGCACATAACTCTGATCAACTGTTCCCAAACAACCAACAAGTCATTGCTTTTATGTCAAGCTACAGATAGACACTGTTTTGTTTACTCAAGGCAGAGAAAATTAATAGCATCATAGGGTTGGGCAAAAGAAACAGCACTCTAAAATAAATACATACACTGGGGTGTGGGGACCTAAGAGAGAGTTGTCGGGTGTCCCCAGCTAAATGACAGTTAATAGTAATGGACCCTTTTTGGGGCTATTTGGTTCCATACGTACACTCTCAGTTACATTAGCATTATTACCTGTATAATAATTTAAAATGTAGAAGCTGGGAAATAATTGTATTTGGTTTAACTCTGTTTCACTGACAAGAAAATATGTTTACTATAAATATGTTCAGTTTTATTGATTTCTGTTCATGTATAGATGGAGGTTGTAAGAGGGGAAGGGCACTTTTAAAAAAAAAAAATGTGCCTATCATTCACAATTATTTGTAAAAGACATGGCAACGGATGTATTTTTTTTTATGTATTCTGAATATTAAATACATGCGATTAAAAGTCTGCTAACAATGGAGCCGCTCTACTCTGCCTATAAAGCCCTAAAAAAAAATCCAAACACCGCCATTAAGATTTTATACACATGATGTAAGTATGTATGTAATATGGTAACAGGCAGATGTAATATTTACATATTTTGATCATTTTAAGCATACACGGCACATTAATTAAAAAAATACATCACAAAGTTTGCTTTTTTTTTCTTCATCAGAGATTAGTAGTCACTGCAGACTTAATGAGAGCCAACAAACATAATAATACATTACTTACTGGGCCATATCTGCTGTCATTAGGATGCCGGCTGATAGAATCTTGTAATATTCCTGTTTAGATGAAGAATTAAGAAAAGGGAGGTGGAGCCAAGCACATTTTCGTGTCATTCTAACAATTAGCTGGTCTAAATTGGCTTTCAAAATGTACCAACTGGTTGGTATTTGCCTCAGCCTTCTTCTATCCAGGTGAGATGCATGATTTATGATCTACAATAAGCTTCCAAGGAGCAGGGAAGCAAGGAAACAGCAGACCACTCGATGATGTAAACATAGCAGCATAAACTGCGTTAGCGCTTATAATAACAATATCACTATTACTTGGTTAATTTTCAAGTCACGACATGTAAATCAAGTATTGTTGGCACTTTTTGGATTGTTATTTATTGGGTTTTATGGTAGGAATAGAGGACCTCCCATTGGTCGCGCTTTGAGCTGACTTTTATTTACATGCATTAAAAAAAATCCATCCGTCGTCATGTCTTTCATAATGATGATGAACAATAGGCAAAGTTCCAAAAATGTGAAGTTACCCTTTAATGTCTTTTTTGTGAGACTAATGTTTTGTTCCTTTGGCCAGGTTATTATTGCTACTGTGGTTTTTGATAAAACAGTAATTTTTACTGTGCTGAAAATTCATCATTAGAGGATATACTATGGTGTTTATTTATCCTTATTCTTATATCACTGCCTTTTATTTAATTTGTTTCTCCTTAATTTTGTACCTGGTACACAATTTAAAAGAAATGTTAAAAAGCCAGACAAAGGGCATGTTTCTAGCTAGTTTTTATTCTGATAAACAATCAAACTGAGCATTTTCCCTTGTTTGTTTGGTTGTACATTAAATTATATATTTATATAATGTAACTTTAATGTAGCAAGCTACTTATGCCGCGTAGCTTGTTAAGTGTAGCTTGCTACAATTCTCTGGAGATAGCTTCCCCTGTGGCTCAGCTACATTTAATGAAGATTAACTTGCAGCATAGCTTACTACATTTTCCCAGTAGCTTGCCCATCACTATATATATTGGACTACGTATAGACCAGGGGTCTGCAACCTGCGGCTGTGGAGTCGCACGCAGCTATTTTATCACTCGGTTGTGGCTCCAGGTAGTTTATGCTTCTGTGTAGTCGTCACTAAGCTGTCCCTTGAATCTTTCAAAGTTCTGCATCAGCCATTCAATTCTAGGGGAACTGTTTTCTGGCGAGATATAATGACATTTAAATTGTCATGATTTAGCTTGTAAGCTTCCTTTGTTGCTAATAAACAACAGTAACTAGAGAGTGATTGAGTTTTATTGGAACAGGTGCTGTGTGACACAACTTTAATTGCAAATAAACAAGGCATTTTTGCAAGGTCGGGCAGTATGACTCATGATAGGATCGCATCAACAGAGGATAAGTACTAAAATCCAACCAATTACAGCCTTTACCGCGTCGCTAATCTGCAAGGTTAGAACTATTTTTTAGGCGTTCGCCACACTACACAAGAGGATTCGGAGAGGGAGGACAGAGCTCGCCTTAATGCAGCAGCATAAATAAGTTGTAGGTATAATAAAGCAAAAATACAGAACCACTGATATGCCGAGTAAAGGAGAAACATGGAAAGAAAGGAGATGTGTGACAACCAGTGTTAGGCATAATACCGATACATAATAATGGTGTTACTAACACATACACAACTTTAGGGTGTAGAATAGAAGTGTGTAGTGTAGAATGATGTAAAATAGAAGAATGTAGGATAGAAGGATGTAGGGTAGAAGGACATAAAACATAGAAGACGTGGGATAGTCAATGTAGGACAGAAGGATAGAAGATAGAAATATGTAGGATAGAGGATGTACTGTGGGTTAAAATGATGTAAGACAGAAGGATTTAGGCGAAATGATGTAAGATTAAAAAAATATGTCGGATAGAGGATGAAGGGTGTAGGACAGAAATATTTAGGACAAAGCATGTAGAACAGAAGAATGAAGGACAAAGCATGTAGGATAGAGGATGAAGGATCTCGGACAGAAAGATATAAGATAAAAGGATGTACGATAGAGGATGCAGGACAAAGAGGATATAAGATGTAGGACATAGGACAGAAGGATGTCAGACAGAGAGATATAGGACAAAAGGATGTAGGATAGAGGATGAAGGACAAAAAGGATGTAGGATAGAGGATGTACAATGTAAGATAGTAGGATGTAGGAAAAAGGATGAATGATGTGAGACAGAAGGATGTAGGATAAGGGATGTATGTAGAAAAGATAGAGGATGTAGGACGTAGGATTGAGGATGTAGGCTATAGAATGTAGGACAGAGGATGAAGGATGTAGGAAATAAATATTTAGGATAAAAGCATGTAGGATAGAGGATGTCGGACGTCGGACAGAAAGATATAGGATAAAAGGATATAGGATAGAGGATGTCGGACAGAAGGATGTAGGATAGGGGATGTATGTAGGAAGGAAGGGTGTAGGATAGAAGAAGTAGGAAGGTTCTATTTGCTATTTGGGGTATGTTCACTCTCAGTGTGCCTGTCATGGCTGTCAGCTCTGTTAGAATGTGAAATGTGTCACAGACATGCTCGAGTCAATGAAGCTGCAAGAAGTGAATTTAGATCAGCTTCAAGCAGCCAGCAACAAGGAACAAGTGGGCAGGAAGGCTGAGCATTGACACTACGTTTCCCATAATGCACTTTGGCACCTGCTTTACTCAGCAAACTGAAAAGTATTTATTCATTATTGTTAGCTCATCATTTATATTTGTTTCATAGAGTAATCATCTAATCCATCCTTGCCATCTGAGAAACATATGCACAGGAAGTTACATGAAATGAAAGCACTCACATTTGAAACAGACTTCTTAGTCAACATACCCTATTAACATTGCTTTACTTCTTATTACACATTTATGAACCCCTAAAATGTGATGTAAAACCTAATAAAGCGTTTATGATGAATATTTGTAGTTACAATACGTTCTATTTTCATATATGGTGCGGTGTACAGTAGGAAGGAGATTCATATGGTCCCATTTGTCGCGTTTTAGCTGACACATGAAACGCGACAAATTTGGGGTCGGGCGATGGACTATCTACTTTAGCCGCCAGACAGCATTAGAGTGTTGAATATCTTAAAATGTATCTTAGGGCAGTGGTGGAGCGTCAGGGTGAGCAAGGTCTTCTCTGCTGGCCTAACATAACCAGCAATCATGATCATAATTAAAGATAAAAGTAATTTTTAATTTACTTTCCCTAAATATCTAAAATTATTCATATTTTCTTCATGTCATATTATGCTCCTTCCAATGCTGTTGTTTTTATGTTACAGTTTGTATCCAATCAGAATTCAGCTATCAGCCTATCTTGCCGATTGTATTGTACCATATGTCCCAGCAAGGAATCTGCGTTCACAGGACTCGGGCTTATTAGTGATTCCCAGAGCCCAAAAAAAGTCTGCGGGCTATAGAGCGTTTTACATTCGGGTTCCAGTACTCTGGAATGCCCTCCCGGTAACAGTTCGAGATGCTACCTCAGTAAAAGCATTTAAGTCTCATCTTAAAACTCATTTGTATACTCTAGCCTTTAAATAGACCCCCTTTTTAGACCAGTTGATATGCCGTTTCTTTTCTTTTTCTCCTCTGCCCCCCTCTCCCTTGTGGAGGGTGTGGGGGGGGGGGGGGGGGGGGGTCCGGGGATACACAGGTCCGGTGGCCATGGATGAATTATTGGCTGTCCAGAGTCGGGACCCACATATGCGGTCCTCTCCAAGGTTTCTCATAGTCATCATTGTCACTGTCACCGACGCCCCACTGGGTGAGTTTTTCCTTGCCCTTATGTGGGCTCTGTACCGAGGATGTCGTTGTGGTTTGTGCAGCCCTTTGAGACACTTGTGATTTAGGGCTATATAAATAAACTTTGATTGATTGAGCTATCTTATGTTGTCATGAGGGCTGGGTAATATGGCCTTTTTTTAATATCGCGATATCTTAAGGCCATATCGCGAGACACGATATATATCTCTATTTTGCCTTGGCCTTGGATTAACACTTGATACATATAATTACAGCAGTATGATGATTCTATGTGTTTACATTAGAACATTATTGTTCATACTGCATTAATATATGCTCATTTTAAACGTTTATGCAGAGAAGGAAATCACAACTAAAAAAATCACTATTTTTTTCTCATACGGTGTTGATGTGTAAATGTTTGCCTCGGCACTTTTATGGTATGGGCGTGTGACACCAAATGGAGATGTTGAAATGCGGAGTAAGCACTCTTCATTCTCTAGTGGGTGACTTTTCAAGTGATGCCTAATATTAGCAGTAATGCTACATTTTGTAGCAACGCTTGTGCCCCACACTTGACAAATTAAAGTTGTCTATTCGACATCTTGCCGCTTGAAGCCTTCATTTGTTACCAGATTCGCACCTTCTTTTTCTCGTATTACCACTCGCACGGCTCCGCTAGCATCACAGCTAACATTACCCATACTGCTACCTCTCTGCTCCGCGAAGGCGTATGGGTATGTGACATGACAGTATGTGACGTATGTAAGAAGGTGCGCTGACAGTCTATGAGAAGGAGACACAAGGAGTGGGAAGAGCCTGTAGTGTAATGCCCGCAGCCAAAAGCAACCGCGTTGAGAACGTATACTCGAATATCACGATATAGTCATTTTCTATATCGCACAGACACAAACCCGCGATATATAGCGTATATCGATATATCGCCCAGCTCTACCCCGAACACACATCAAAAGCGGTAAAGGAATGGCTAAATCAGGTTAGAATTAAGGTTTTATAATGGCCTTCCCAAAGTCCTGACTTAAACGTGTGGACAATGCTGAAGAAACAAGTCCGTCAGAAAACCAAGAAATTTAGCTGAACTGCACCAATTTTGTCAAGAGGAGTCCTCAAAAATTTAAAAATTGCTGTATGTATACCTCTGACCGAGCAGATTTGGTCACATTTTCAGTAATAAATAATAAATCATAATAAATTCATAATGGAACCAAACTTCATAAATGTTTTTTGGGGACCAACAAGTATGTGCTCCAATCACTCTATCACAAAGAAATAAAAGAGTTGTAAAAATTATTGGGAAATCATTATGTTCTTTAAAAGTGAATGTAAACTTTTGACTTAAAAGCAGTGGTTCTCAAAAGGGGGTACGAGTACCCCTGGGGGGGGATATGCCAAGGGGTATGTGAGATTTTTTTTTTTAATTTCTAAAAATAGCAACAATTCAAAAATCCTTTGTAAATATATTTATTAAATAATACTTCAACAAAATATGAATGTAAGTTCATAAACTGTGAAAAAAATACAAAAATGCAATATTCAGTGTTGACAGCTAGATTTTTTGTTCCATAAATATTGATGTTAAAGATTTATTTTTTCGTGAAGAAATGTTTAGAATTAAGTTCATGAATCCAGATGGATCTGTATTACAATCTCCAAAGAGGGCACTTTAAGTTGATGTGTAGAAATCTTTATTTATAATTGAATCACTTGTTTATTTTTCAACAAGTTTTTAGTTATATTTATATCTTTTTTCCAAATAATTCAAGAAAGACCACTACAAATGAGCAATAATTTACACTGTTATACAATTTAATAAATCAGAAACTGATAACATAGTGCTGTATTTTACTTCTTTTATCTCTTTTTTTCAACCAAAAATGCTATGCTCTGATTAGGGGGTACTTGAATTAAAAAAATGTTCACAGGGGGTACATCACTGAAAAAAGGTTGAAAACCACTGACTTAGAGTGTACATTTAAACCATACGCTCTACACTGCCGTACCTTCCTCTCCCACGAGATCCACTCAGCAACGGGGCCATATGAATCCCTTCCTCCCTATAATTTACCCCTCTAATATGATTAACGCGATATTGTTTGAAATGTTTAAGCCAAGCGTTGCCTTGGCAACAGTCACAGCAGGCAGACCACCAGTGACCTTCTTGGTTAACGATTCGGAGGACCCACCCACACTTTATGAGGAGAAGCTGCTGGAACAAGCAAAATATTAGACAATAAATCAACATCAAACCGTCATCCAAGTTTGAACGGGGTACTACAAGACGGCTTCTTAGCACTAGCAACCATCCTTGTTTGTTTACTTGTCATGCTGAGTCAGTCAGGATAATTACTGTTGGAGGTAATCAACACTCTTTCTTATTAGTGATGAGGATGATAATAGGAGACAAAAACACAAGAAGCTGCAGCTCATGAGATGTCCTCCAGCTTCTACACACTCTACTTATGTAACATGACCACATAAATCAGGGGTCGGCAAATTTCAGCATACAAAGAGCCATCGGAGCTCATTTCACCCCAAATAAAACCAACTTAGAGCCATGAACTTTGTTAGATTCCTGAAACGACGATAACACCACTTTTAGTTTCCTTACACTTGTGCTACAGGACTTATGAAATCAAACAATTATTGGATTTATTTCTGGGTATAACGAAGCAAATCATCAAATTATTTTGACCATTAGAAACAAAATACACTGTTCTTTCCCTTATTAATGAATAGAAGGATAAAAATTAACTCATACCAATATTCTGAAGGCATACTTTCCATGAATTGATTAACATGGACCCCGACTTAAACAAGTTGAAAAAGTTATTCGGTTGTTTCCATTTAGTGGTCAATTGTACGGAATATGTACTGTACTGTACAATCTACTAATACAAGTTTCAATCAATCAATCAATCAATCAATGCAACTATGGCATATTCATTTGACAATAACTTGAAAACAACTACCTAGTCATCAATAAAAACAACAAATTAATAAAACTGTAAGTATCTCTTTTTTGATCAGCCCATTGCTAAGGGTTGACCGCTAAAAATAATTCAATTGCATGGCAGCCAGAGATGTCACATAAGGGCTGTGACGTACATTTCCATCGACAATATATTCAATTGTGTTTTATTTTCCTATGACAAGATCCAAGAACTCTCCAAAACAACTGTTAAAGGTTACTGAAATGAGATTTTCTTATTTAAACGGGGATAGCAGGTCCATTCTATGTGCCATACTTGATCATTTCGCGATATTGCCATATTTTTGCTGAAAGGCTTTAGTAGAGAACATCGACGATAAAGTTTGCAACTTTTGGTGCTGATTAAAAAGCCTTGCCTTTACCGAAGTCGCAGACGATGACGTCACAAGGGTGAGGGCTCCTCACTACCTCACATTGTTTTTAATGGGAGCCTCCAGCAGTAAGAGCTATTCGGACCGAGAAAACGACAATTTCCCCATTAATTTGAGCGAGGATGAAAGATTCGTGGATGATGATATTGATAGCGATGGACTAGAAAAAAAAAAGAAAAGAAAAGGCGATTGGTTTGGGACGGATTCAGATGTTTTTAGACACATTTACTAGGATAATTCTGGGAAATCCCTTATCTGCCTATTGTGTTGTTAGTGTTTTAGTGAGATTATATAGTACCTGATAGTCGGAGGGGTGTGGCCACGGGTGTCTTGAGGCCAGTCTCTGAGGGAAGTCGACGGCAGCTGCATGGACGGCGCAAGCTCAGCTGATCTCCGGTAAGAGGCGACTTTTTACCACAATTTTCTCACCGAAACCTGCTGGTTGACGAGTGGTCGAGAACCATGTTCGCTTGACCGCTCTGATCCTTAGTAAAGCTCAACCTCCGGGAATTTTAAACAAGGAATCACCGTGTGTTTGTGTGGTTCCCAACTCCATCTTTCTACTTTGACTTCTCCATTATTAATTGAACAAATTGCAAAGGATTCAGCAACACAGATGTCCAGAATACTTTTTAATTGCGCTATGAAGAGAGACGACTTTTAGCCGCAAATGGTGCTGCGCTAATATGTCTTCTACAGTCCGTGACGTCACACGCGTCATCATTCCGCGACGTTTTCAACAAGAAACTCAGCGGGAAATTTAAAATTGCAATTTAGTAAACTAAACCAGCCGTATTGGCATGTGTTGCAATGTTAATATTTCATCATTGATATATATACAAAAAAAAAAATACTTAGATTTATATTGCGCTTTTCTAAACACTCAAAGCGTTCACAGAGAAGTGGGACTCAACATTAATTCACACCTGGTGGTGGTAAGCTACATCAGTAGCCACAGCTGCCCTGGGGTAGACTGACGGAAGTGTGGCTGCCAGTTTGCGCCTACGGCCCCTCCGACCGCCACCTATCAATTATTCATCATTCATTCACCAGTGTGAGCGGCACCGGGGGCAAAGGGTGAAGTGTAATGCCCAAGTACACAACGGCAGCGATTTTTTGGATGTCAATAAGTGGGAAGCGAACATGCAACCCTCAGGTTTCTGGCCGCCCGCCCCCATAGAAACCATCAAACTGTGTGGTCGGTAGTAGTGGGTTTCAGTAGGCCTTTAAATTCAAATGAACTAACTAAATAAAATGAAATAAAATAGATCAAGTAACAATTATTTGTGGACATCCATCCATCCATTTCCTACCGCTTATTCTCTTTTGGGGGCTCGGGGTGCGCTGGCGCCTATCTCAGCTACAATCGGGCGGAAGGTAGCTGAGATAGGCGCCAGCGCCCCCCGCGACCCCAAAAGGGAATAAGCGGTAGAAAATGGATGGATGGATGGACATTTGGTTTCAAAGCCAAAGTGAGCCACGGCGCAGGCATGAAAGAGCCAAATGCGGCTCCAGAGCCACGGGTTGCAGACCCCTTACACACAACCTGTGTTTACCATATGGCTGTAAATATTTAGGTTGGCCTCCATCAACTCTAATTATAAACAGTATAATAAACATTGCATCTTTATGGTGAAAATATATATTTGTCATTGTTACTTGACATTAATACCCATTGTTATCACAATTACATGTTTTTTACACGTTTAAGCACTTACAATGTTGTAAGTCTATTGTTATACACTGAATCCCATTTTGACGTCATAAATTATGAATTAAATTGAATGTGCGTTGTTTCGACAAATAGTCACGTGACCTGGGTGTCTGGCTAATTAGTTTCAGCTGGTGCAATGTATGCTGTTATAATGTTCCTGCACATCCAAGTTGTGCTTGTTTATTCTCAGGTTGTCTCTATATGACGACATTCGACGTGTTGGCGCGTTTAAAGAAACAACCAGCGGCGATTATTAAGGGAAAAAAAACCTTGAACATATAAACAAATCAAAAAGATCCAATTATTGACTCACCGAACCTCCGGTCGGCGGAGGCGGGGCAGGTCTGTAGGATGACGAAGAGGAAGATGGCGGAGGAAAGCAGCATGTCTATCGCGGGTTGTTGGTCTCACAAGGAAGACATGTCGTCTTAAAAGAACGTGTCATCCATTTTATCCACGGTGCTTGTCCTCTCGCGTGACACCGTCCTCGGTGGATGGAAGATGAGGAAGAGTGGATGCAGGGCGTTCCCTTTCCTCCTAATGATGCTGTTTGACACGCCTGACAATTATACGCACTCTACATCCGGCGGCGCGTTTCAAAATAAAAGTAGTGCGTGGTTGGGATACTGTGCAAATAATACTTGAAGGTAAAATAAATCAAAGGTACTTTCAGCACCACTTGTGCTGTAAGGTGTATGCGCCATGGACTAAATATTTGTGAGGGAGTTAAAGGCCTACTGAAATGAGATTTTCTTATTTAAACGGGAATAGAAGGTCCATTCTGTGTCATACTTGATAATTTCGTGATATTGCCATATTTTTGCTGAAAGGATTTAGTAGAGAACATCGACGATAAAGTTCGCAACTTTTGGTCGCTAATAAAAAAGCCTTTCCTATACCGGAAGTAGCAGACGATGTGGGCGTGATGTCACGGGTTGTAGGGCTCCTCACATTGTTTATAATCATAGCCACCAGCAACAAGAGCGATTCGGACCGAGAAAGCGACAATTTCCCCATTAATTTGAGCGAGGATGAAAGATTCGTGGATGAGGAAAGTTAGTGAAGCGCTAGGAAAAAAAGGCGACAGCAGTGGGAGCAATTCAGATGTTATTATACACATTTACTAGGATAATTCTGGAAAATCCCTTATCTGCTTATTGTGTTAGTGTTTTAGTGAGATTATAAAGTCATACCTGAAAGTCAGAGGGCTGCGGTGACAGCCAGTGTCTCTGAGGGAAGCCATATGGAGGAGCCAAGAAAGTCTCAGTTGCCTTTTTGACAGCTGCTGCAGGAAGACGCAAACTCCGCTCAAGTCTCCGGTAAGAGCATACTTAATATCAGAATTTTCTCATCCAAAAACTTGCTGGTTGACATGTGGTAGAGAAACATGTTCGCTTGACCGCTCTGTTCCATATTAAAGCTTCACAACAAAGAAACACCGGCTGTATTTTGGTTGCTAAAGGCAGCTGCAATCCACCGCTTTCCACCAACAGCATTCTTCTTTATAGTCTCCATTATTAATTGAACAAATTGCAAAAGATTCAGCAACACAGATGTCCAAAATACTGTGTAATTTTGCGATGAAAAGAGACGACTTTTAGCCGTGAGTGGTGCTGGGCTAAAATGTCTGCTTCAACCAATAACGTCACAAGCAGGCGTCATCATTATGCGACGTTTTCAACAAAATACTTCGCGGGAAATTTAAAATTGCAATTTAGCAAACTAAACCGGCCGTATTGGCATGTGTTGCAATGTTAAGATTTCATCATTGATATATAAACTATCAGACTGCATGCATGGTCGGTAGTAGTGGGTTTCAGTAGGCCTTTAAAAGAATGAAGGAGAAAAAAGCTTTGCTTGATAAAAAGGCTCTTTATTTCGTCTTCCAGGGTGGAGGATTCTTAGCGTTTTTAAGGCACAAAGTAGAAAACAAAGCAGCAGTCTTCATTTTCACCACACTAAATACTGTCTTTGTCATGGGTCTCCAGGGTTAGAGGCCACATGGGCCAAGTAAAAACTTGCGGCTGGCTGACTTTGGTATGACGTCATAAAAACATCACCTTTTAAGACTCGTCAACAAAATGTCAGCTATAACAAGAAACCATATTAAAAAAGTCTTAATGTGATATATGGTTGCATTTATGTGCAAGCAAAAGCACTCAGAAGTAAACTGTATTTGCAAATCTAGCCACTAGGCGGCACTGTGGTCTTTTCAAGATGCATGATTTGTACAGGAACATGGAGAAAGTCATACAGAATATGTATTTTCAGTGATTGCAAAATAAAAGCATCCTTACAATTCCTCACTCATTTTAACCCAGAAGAACCCAAAATGTGGGTTCCTTGGAGGTCAGATAATCCCTCAACACGTTGAAGGATGCGCAAACTGCGAGCACTGTACACTGGCTTCATTTAAGCTTCAAACTAAAAATATGCGGCAAACAAACTTGCTGCTGACTAAACAAAATGTGTGAAATGAAACCAGCGTAGTTTGGGCTTTTTTGTGACCAAAATTGTTTTAAAAATATTCAATGGTCTTTGGCAGTGGCGTTCCTGACTGCGTTTATCACAGGACATTTAAAAAACAACAACAAAAACCGCATGAAATTATAAACATTTGAAGAATACAGCGTGAATACAGAAGTCCAGCATTGTGGGACATATTTACAGAAGATATGTTATAAATAGAGTGTTTGCGTACTCTCCCTTTAGCCTTAAAGGGGAGGTGTGCCTTGCGACTGATGAGAGTACAAGAACATCAAAGCTGCTTTTCTAAAGGAAACCAGCACAAACAGGATGATGATGATTAGTCTATAACTGATGAGGCTTCCTCAGGCCGTCTTCACTCAGCTCATACCTGCATGAGACAATCATGCCAGGGAAACAATCACTAACTTCCACCCTGTCAACAAACCTATTTCAACTTTTCCAACACTCACCACCGTGTCCAGCCTTTAGCCATGTCCTCGACAACCATCTCCACTAGAACCTGACGGGCCAAAGTGGTTTTCTGATGAGCTTGGTCACATGATGTGGAGGGAACATGCAGGACGGACATACCTTTCCCAGAAGGCCCTTGTGTTTGTAAAGGAGCCCCCCGCTGTTCTTCACGGCCACGTCCAGCGTTCTTCTGTGGAGCTCCACCATAGACACGCTGAACTCAAAGCTGAAGCATAGATCAAAGTTCAATAATTAGAATGTTGACTTTGTAAATTTCAGCATGCTTCAATGCAGCCGGTTGTTGTACCGTATTTTTTGGACCATAGGGCGCACCGGATTATAAGGAGCACTGCCGATGAGCAGGTCTATTCAGGTCTTTTTTCATTCAAAAGTATTTAAGGTTTATAAAGCGCATTAAAGGGGTCCTATGATTTTATTTTCTAAATTGAAAACATTTCCTTGTGGTCTACATAACATGTGATGTTGGTTCCTTGGTCAAAACGTTGCATAGATTGTTTTACAAGTCGCTTTCTGACAGTCGCTTCAGGATGCGCTGTTTTGTGGGCGGTCTTATTTACGTGGCTCACCTTCGACAGCGTCTTCTCCTCCGTAATCTTTGTTGTAGCGGTGTAGCGTGCAAGGACGGGAGTTGAAGAAGTGTCAAAAGATGGAGCTAACTGTTTTAATGACATTCAGACTTTACTTAAATCAATAGAATAGAATGGATTAGAATAGAAGAGAAGAATAGAATAGAATGGACTTCATTGTCATTATATTTGCATATAACGAATTCAAAGACTCCAACTTTAGGTGTGGTAGTGGGAACAAATATAGGGTAAAATGAATAACACAAGAGGTAATAAAGGAAAAAAACTAACAATTGAAATAAACAAACTACTATCCAATATAAATATTAAGCAATCCTTTACAATATACAAAACACTATAGAAATAAAAAATACTGTACAATATACAGAACAAGACAAGAGTACCGAAGTAATAAATAACAATCAGTGTCGGACGTATTGCACTCGAAGGGTAGTATTACAGTAGGGTATTAGGGCAGGATATTGTATAGGGGTGAATTATTATTATTATTATTATAAGTTAGAATTCAACATGGTGACAGCTCTGGGAAAGAAGCTGTCTCTGAGCCTGTTTGTTCTGGCTCTGATGCACCTGTAGCGCCTGCCTGATGGTAGCAGGTCGAACAGGTGGAAGCCAGGGTGTGTGCTGTCTTTGATGATGTCTCACCGAAGACAAATCAACAATGGAGCAGCATCATCTCGTCCGTGGCTCACTCGTGCAAAAACGCCAGAAATGTGTCTCGTGAAAAACCGTCTGACCGGAACTCTCTAATAATTAAAGTTCTGTGAGTGAATTATGTAAACCCACTACACTGGTAGTTTTTAGCGAGATATACCGGTAAGTTAGAACTTTACACTACTTAGTAATACAAATGGCAACAGCGGAGGGTAAATGCCCCATAACAAAAAGATAGTGAAAAAGAAGAAGCTTATCGACTACGTAATCGACACGGACTACAGTGGCGGAAGTGCGCACATTTTCAGGACTTATGCAGATCCCAAATACACATTAGCAGGTACCAGAAAGTAAACAAAGTTAATTTTGCATTGTGAAACAAAACGCCAGATAGTATGTCTGGTCTGCTATTGGGTGCCATTTTGCGGTCCTTATACACACACCATCGTAATACTTGTATTTCTGACTACGGTAGCCTTTTTTGATTGATTGATTGATACTTTTATTAGTAGATTGCACAGTTCAGTACATATTCCGTACAATTGACCACTAAATGGTAACACTCGAATAAGTTTTCCAACTTATTTAAGTCGGGGTCCACGTTAATCAATTCATGGTAATCCATCCATCCATCCATCTTCTTCCCCTTATCCGAGGTTGGGTCGCGGGGGCAGCAGCCTAGGCAGGGAAGCCCAGACTTCCCTCTCCCCAGCCACTTCGTCTAGCTCTTCCCGGGGGATCCCGAGGCGTTCCCAGGCCAGCCGGGAGACAGTCTTCCCCGTGGCCTCCTACCGGTCGGACGTGCCCTAAACACCTCCCTAGGGAGGCGTTCGGGTGACATCCTGACCAGATGCCCGAACCATCTCATCTGGCTCCTCTCGATGTGGAGGAGCAGCGGCTTTACTTTGAGTTCCTCCCAGATGACAGAGCTTCTCACCCTATCTCTAAGGGAGAGCCCCGTCACATTGCGGAGGAAACTCATTTCGGCCGCTTGTACCCGTGATTTTATCCTTTCAGTCATGACCCAAAGCTCATGACCATAGGTGAGGATGGGAACGTAGATCGACCGGTAAATTGAGAGCTTTGCCTTGCGGCTCAGCTCCTTCTTCACCACAACGGATCGGTACAACTTCCGCATTACTGAAGACGCCTCACCGATTTCACGATCCACTCTTCCCTCACTCGTGAACAAGACTCCTAGGTACTTGAACTCCTCCACTTGGGGCAGGGTCTCCTCCCCAACCCGGAGATGGCATTCCACCCTTTTCCGGGCAAGAACCATGGACTCGGACTTGGAGGTGCTGAGTCCGAGTCCATGGTCACCTCACTCGTAGCCGTAATATATATATTTATCTATTCTTTATTTATTCCAGCATATATACACATATATAGCAACACTTCATCACTGTTTATAATTTGACAGAAATGCAACAGCAACCACCGAAAAGGGATATGGGAAAAAAAGCAAGAATGCTTATCCATGTCCCGCCCCTAATTTACAATCACCTTATATGTTGGTTATATATGTTGGTTATACAGTCCAAGTATCAACAGCAGATTTGATGGATACACTAGAATTTCAGAACAAGTATAACGGGCCGACAATCCATCAAGCGGTGGGGCGTCAAAGTCATACTAAAATATTTTGACAGATTTTTGAGTGCCGTGTGTAATGTTCTTTATTTTTAATGGAACATATAAAGGTTTGGTGTTGTTTACTGGTGTTATATTGCAGTCTCCACTATCTCTTATTGGTAACTACCATCTACTGGTAGTAGATGGTAGTTACCAATAAGCGTGACCATCTACTGGTCACGCTTATCATTACAACAAGTACCAAATAGGTCGGTAAGCACACAACCAGAATTATTCTGTACTTTAGGCGCACTGGTTTATAAGGCGCACTGTTGAATTTTGGAGAAAATGAAAGGATTTTAAGTGTGCCTTATAGTCTGAAAAATATGGTATTTTGAAAACCTGAAAATTGTAAGGAATTGTGTTTTCTATCAAAGCATACTAACAATGATAATCCATCCATTTTCTACCTAGCCATATCCCAGCTGCACTTGGACAGAAGGCGCGGTACAACCTGGACAATAATCATCATCTGAAAAAGTTAAAAGTACTCACGTCTGATCATAAACAGGGTTGAGCGTTTTCTTAAAAGTGTGAGTTTTCCTCCTGCCTGACCTCCTCTTGTCAGGAAGTAAATATAGGCGGACGTAAGGATCTGATCCGTGGTCAGTGAAGGAGATCAGGTTCCTGCAGCAAAGAGATGAGGAGAATGAGTAGGCGTGAAGAGCGTTGAGGTGTTAATCAGAGTTCTGACGCCGCCCTGCCGACTGTTAGTGATTGGTACCTGCAGGCGTGAACCACCACAACAAGCTTGTTCCTCTGAGAGCTGTGTCTCACAGTCAACTGGATCTCACCGAGAGGGAAGGTGTTGATTCCAGAACCGCTGCACACAGACACAACAATAATTAATACTGCTACACTCCATTACTATATACAGTACCGTATTTTTCGGACTATAAGTCGCAGTTTTTTTCATAGTTTGGCCGGGGGGTGTGACTTATACTCAGGAGCGACTTATGTGTGAAATTATTAACACATTACCGTAAAATATCAAATAATATTATTTAGCTCATTCACGTAAGAGACTAGACGTATAAGATTTCATGGGATTTAGCGATTAGGAGTGACAGTATGTTTGGTAAACGTATAGCATGTTCTATATGTTATAGTTATTTGAATGACTCTTACCATAGTATGTTACGTCAACATACCAGGCAAGTTCTCAGGTAGTTATTTATGCCTCATATAACGTACACTTATTCAGCCTGTTGTTCACTATTCTTTATTTTAAATTGCCTTTCAAATGTCTATTCTTGGTGTTGGGTTTTATCAAATAAATTTCCCCCAAAAATGTGACTTATACTCCAGTGCGACTTATATATGTTTTTCCTTTCTTTATTATGCATTTTCGGCAGGTGCGACTTATACTCTAGAGCGATTTATACTCCGAAAAATACAGTATATAATGATTGTATACACTACTGCACCCATACACAACACTTACTTATACTGCAACACTTCCTTACTACATATATACTGCATATGAGGGAACTTAAAACAACTCACAATTACATTCAATTTAAATTCTTAGGATGACGATTAATTTCAGAATCAATTCTCGATTCAAAGCAATTGTCCTTTGGGGATGGATGTGAACGTGACATTATCATGTAATTTGTGTTTTTGTTCATCATTAATATAATAATAATAATACATTTGACTTATAAGGCGAGTTTCAGGGCACTCAAGGACACCGTACAAAATAAAAACAATAAAATTAGTTGGATAAAAATAACAACAACGAAGATTGATAAGATTTACAATGAATAAGCAATCTGGAATAGGTGTGTTTTGAGTCTTGATTTGAAGAGGGATATTGAGTCTAAGTTACAAAAGTCTGGTGGTAATGAGTTCCAAAGATGAAGGGCAGAGCGGCTGAAAGCTCGGGCAACCATGGTGGACAGTTTATTAGTAATAATATTTCATTTGTGTTCTTTCCAAGCAGGGAGGAAATGGGTTCCATTTTTTATAGTCTTTGGTATGACTCGGCCAGGGTTTGAACTCACAACATACCAATCTCAGGGCGGACACTCTAACCACTAGGCCACTGAGTAGGTAATGTCGCGGGGGGCTGAACTATTCCAGCAGCATTCGGGCGGAAAGCAGGGCGAGCTGGAAATGTCGCCACTTCATAAACAGTCAAACTGAAAATAAATTTGAAACCAGCGAAGCCCAACATCAGTTTATGAGGTATTTACATTACTAAAATTACTTTATGGTTATGGTTATATGGTTAATTTACATTTCTGAGAAACAATATTTTCCAGACTGATATAAGAATATCCACTGTAGAAGACACTGCTTCCCATAATGTAAAAGTTGAAACAGAACAGTATTGTTTTACACTTGTTACACTGAATGTTGACCTTGTTACTTTAAATACATCAACTTTAAATTATTCATTTTAATATTTACTTGAAACAGTAGATGTTCCTACACAATTATTTAAATGGTAAATGGGTTGTACTTGTATAGCGCTTTTCTACCTTTTTTTTAAGGAACTCAAAGCGCTTTGACACTATTTCCACATTCACACATTGACACACTGATGGCGGGACCTGCCATGCAAGGCGCTAACCAGGACCCATCAGAAGCAAGGGTGAAGTGTCTTGCTCAAGGACACAATGGACGTGATGAGGATGGTAGAAGGTGGGGATTGAACCAGTAACGCTCAGATTGCTGGCACGGGCACTCTCCCAACTTCACCACGCCGTCCCAGTATTAACACTTAGAAATACTTGTTTGTAGTAAAAAATATGACTAAAGATTTTAACAATGTTTGTGTTCAAAACCAGAAAGCATGCCCCAATGATATTCTCCAGCACACCCCGCGACCCCGAGAGGGACAAGCGGCAGAAAATGGATGGATGGATGTTTATCCTAAACATTCCTGACACCTCATTTTACACAGTATGGCATTTTTACCAAGCTTTTTTTTAACCTTTATACCGCAATAAAAATTGTACCGTGGCCTTAATACTGTGATATCGTACTGTAAGATTTGATCCAGTTACATCTGTACACATTTCAGTATTCCCTGGATTCATACACATGCAGGTGGTGCATTAATTCCGATGGGGAACGCTAGAAAAATGGCGAGAAAAAGTCTCCACACTCTATTCAACACAATGGCAAGCCGTTAGCCCTGCTAGTGCGACTCTAAGGAGACAGGAAGATCAGCGTGTTGTGCAGGCGTCCACATCAGTCGCCGTTTTATTTAACAGCCTTGTGGTCTTTCACGCAGCTGAAAAAGTTTGTCAATGTATGCCGGGGAGATCTGTGCACATACACAATGGCCTCTGGCGGGGATCAAAAACGAGTCGCTGTTGCTTCAATGTCGCAACAGGCTGTGAAAATGTTTGATTTGATTTGCAGCTTAGTCTTCTTTTTAAATTGCTGACGATCGCTCAAAACTAATTGGAGCTAAAATGTTATTCATTGTACAATCTTAATCTAGTCTTCAAGTGTTTACGTGTGATTGACAGAGTGATGGTTTACTTATGCAGCTGCTGAAGTCTCTGTTGCAGCTCATGAACGGCGTAAGGGTTGGAGATGTCTGAGGCGATGCTGGGCGTGGCCTCCTTGCCTGCAGCCATGAATGACTGCGAGCCTGAGATGGTCAAATTGGACGTACTTCTCCCGCTTTCCATACTGTAACCGCCGATCCTGCCCACCTCCACCCCAGCAGGGTGCTCGCCGGCCTCCTGCCGGCTGTTGGGCAAGTCCTGCGCCGACATGGACACCGAGCGGGGGATGGGGGAGGTGTCCTGCGTGGAAAAGTCGTACGAGGCGGAAGGCTGTGGGGTCGGGTTGGTGGAGCTGGATTTGCGGAGCTGCGCAGAGGACGGGTTTGGGTCAGGTGCCGATGCTTCCTCTTTGTCCAGCAGGCACAGAACCTAAAGATGAACCAACAAAAAGCACTTGGCATCTTTTTTTTTTGCTCATATGTAAAACAACTTTTGTATTTGGAAGTTTTTGTTTTTGAGCTTTATACCCGCAGAGCCAACTTCATTTTGAGAGTGCAGCTGGGTCCGCTGGTCTTGAGGGGAAACGGCTGATTCAGCATCATGTCCTCTGCCTCCAGCAGGTGGCTAAGAGGTACAGTGAGCGTGCCCAGTGTACACTCGTGCTTGGCGTCCTTCACCTGGACGCAAGCAAGAGGTGAGTAGTTGGTGGCTCACTCACGGCAAAATGGAATACTTCATCTCAAATGGAATACTTGCATCACTGCACTTCAATAAGTATAATGTGTAAACTGTGTACTTAGTTTCCGCACATACCCAAATGACGACTATTGAGGGTGATAAAAATCCATCAATGACATTGATAATATCATTGGAGCACTGACAGTGTACTTTGTTTAAACATTCTTCGCACTGTGCACTCAAAAGACTTTGGGCCTGATCTACAATGATCCTAATTTCACATACTAAACAATGTGCACAAACTTTAAATTGTGTGTACTACCTGTGGGGTTTTGCTATGTTTTCAAACATGCAGCAGACATGTACCAATTTTATAGGCATTTTAGACGCAGTCTTGCAGTCCAGTCCATCTACATGAAAACTACTTTTTGAGCGCACTGAAGTTACGCCCTGGCAGATGCTTGCACTAACAGCGATGAGAGTGTGCGCTGGAATGTTCCAGGCACAAGAAAATACATATTGCTGGAATTATTTTTTTATATATAAAAGATATGTTAATAATACAAATTCCACATTAGTAAACAAGCATCATTAAAAAAAAAAACAGCAAACATCAACAGGCATCAACTGAATTTGTTTTAATCAGCCCCTTAAGTCATCCAGCAACTGTAAATGTATATTCCTGAATAGACGATACATTAAACAATTTTATTTTTGACAGCCAATATATGTTGACCAACATACATAGGACAGAGCTGCAGCGCAACTACATATCTGTGAAACTGCCAGTTTTGAACCCACACTGCACGCAATGCGCAAACGTACTAAATAAAGACGCAATACAGCTCCCGCAGAACAACTTTAGTTGTGATAAATCACTCTGTGTGCTCAATGATTAAGTTTGCATTTTCTCCTCCCAGTATTGTGGCTGTTCTGATGAGCATATATTCTTTAAATTCATGAAGACAAACACGCTAAATGGATTGCACTCCTTATTTTGCTGACTTGAGAGTGGCAATTTTCTGTGCACAAGTTTAGTAGATCGGTGCGCTATCAAGTTTGCACGTGTTTTAAAACATACAAACATTAAGTAGTAAGTGTAAGACCAGGTGTAATTAGAGACAGATCTAAGGAGAACATTTATACCTCAATCTCCAGGTCTTGACTTCTGGGGTTGTGGACGAGGAAGGAAAAGGCTTCTTCCCACACGGGTTCATCAGTCTTGTAGCGAATCTGAAGGCAGATTAATCAAACCTTTGATTTGAGTTTGCAAAGATGCATTCTGCCTCAACTTCGCTCACTCACTTTGCAAGATCTTTAGTGAAATATTGAAGGTTGTCCAAAGTTTAAAGAGCAGTGATTCTGAAACTATTGTAAGTGTACCACTAAAGGTACACGGGCTCCATCTAGCCCGTACATTAAAGAATCACTTGATTAAAGTACAGTGTTTCATTTACTAAATTCAAACAGTGTTACTGTTCAAACTGTGTGTAATGTTAGATTGGACAAAAATAATAAATATATTTGTTAAATCAAACCTCTGCCTTGTTTTTAATAAATACTTAGGTCTACTACGCTACTGTATTTTATTGTCATTAGGAGCAGCCAATTTTTTTCTGAGGCGGTAAAGTTGGAGAACCACCGTTATAGAATGTGAATACTGTTTTAATTGAATGTGTTGTTTGAAGCAGATTTTAACGCCCAAAATGAAAGGTTGTAATAGCGGCTTTTTGTGAACATGCAACACAAAAGTGGAAGGCCTGTGCATGTGAACTTTGTGCACGTGGACTGGCCTCACCCTGCTCTCGTTGGACTTGTGACCCACTCTCAGATGTACAAAGGGATTGGGGTCACTGGTCACTTTCTTCCCAGACTGCACAGGAGGGAGAAAGAGGAGATGTGAGAGGAGAAAAACATACTGCAGTAATTGCTTCTACTCTTGATTAGGATAAACAAGATTTACAGTTAAAATCTAGTATTTTTATGAATCAAAAAATATTTTTTCTGATAAAGGTGAAAAAACACTGTGGGACATGGTGTAGATGTTACTTTTCGACAACAAATGAGTTGATAAACAGCAATGGTACCTGTACATTCATTTATTTGGGTCGGCCTGCTATGAACAAATTTAGCACTACTTGTTCGCTTTCACTCATAAACACATTATAATGGGACTGTCTGTAAATGTAGCTTGTCGTTAGAACTCTGTTCAGTAGATGGTATTATAACTCTTCTTCAATGACACAGCTCATACATACAATATAAGTAGCAGCAGGGAACGTTGTTGCTAACTTTGAGACTTTGTGGCTATATTTAGCTAGTATTAAAAAAAAAGGGACTAGCGACTTTTTCTGGTCTTGTTGGACACTTTTGGAGAATCCAACATGAAAACACTTTACGCTCTTCAAAACCCAAATTGTCGCAACTTAGTTTGTATTTCTCAACACAGTGGACCCCCAAATTACGAACTTAATAGGTTTTTGAACACGGATAGTAAATAGGAAAGTTTATATATTGAAGCTATTTTCTCCATCAGAAAACAAATATACATGAATAACGGTTCCCAGTCCATATTTTAGTAAAGGTTTATACATGTTGAACACAATATAAAATCTTATACAGTATTTTATATCAAACAAACAACAAGGATCAAGTCTGTATTTAATAAGTCCCCCAAAAAACAACTAGCTGAAGCGGCCGAAAATAAATTCGAACACAGTGCGTGGATGAAACGCTCATATGCAAAGACAAGGTTCGTACAATAAAGCATTTTTTTATTCAGTTTGTGGTTTGTACAATGAGGAGTTTGTAAATTGAGGTTCCACTGTATTTGTTCTGCTTTTAATAATTTGTTCCTCAATTTCTTTTGAAAGGGGACCTAGGATGATTTTAATCTTTTCTGACTTAAAAATGTTGTTACAATGTTGAATTGTTCATTTTGTTTACTAAAATGTTTGTCATGGTTATTGTCAACAACCTTTTTTTCCCCTGAACAATGCAAGATGACTAAAACAATGACAACATTTCGATGGTGGTCCGTGTGGTCAAACTAGACATTTAAGCAGGGTAAGGCAAACAATCTGTCCCGACTCCTGACGAAAATATTACTGTGTAACTTTACAAAAACATTTGGCTAATCGAAATCAGTAAAATGTGGCATAATTACTTAAAAAAACTATCTTGCTAGAAGCATAAACAAGAGAAACCTACAGCGTAAGACTTGTCGATTGCCATTTAAAGTTCATTGGAGTAGGATATTAAGATTTGGCTGCATATCTGGCAAGCTCAAGTCATGGAGAGTGGGAGGGGACTACAGAATTTTGATTGTGATTGCAGTACCATTTCTGGCCACATTACTACATATGGCACCTTTAAGTTCTGTGTGTTGACAGATCTTTTTATGGGAACTTTTACATTGAATGTTGCATGGTGGTTGTGTGTGTGTTTTCTCTGTCTCTCGCTGTTCGACGTGCTTTGTTACCTTCATGGCCTTACTGAGCGAGGCCTTCTTCGGGCCCCCCTGGTTGAATTCTAAGGGATTGTGCTTTGGGGGTGGAGGCCCCAGAGAGAAATAACACACACACAGCGGATTGTAAGGGAAGAGGAAGAGCAAGCAAGGAGGACACGCCCACACACGACACAAACAGAGAGACAATAAGGTTCATTAATGACGACCACAAGTTAGAAATATGCACACCAGACAAAAATAATATGGAGTTGCGTTTTGAGGCCGAGCTTGTGACAATGATTACAATCAAATGAACTCATTAAGTACTGTAGACTTTCTTTAGAGTCTCTAGATTTTGTGAAGAAAGCAGCAACGTTTTGGATCAAAACACTCGATGCGGAAATATTTGTTGAATGAACAAATATTTTTGAGACGTCGGCCACAAAGCAGCTGGTACAATGGGAGCACTGCAGTGTTAAAGTTAGACATGTTGATGAATGAAAATGATTGTTATCAATTTAGGAAATGAAAAAGAACAGCAGATAAACCACTGCTTAAAACGGGTAATGATGTTAAAGTGGTATGTAATCCAGGCTCTTTGTGCTACTTACTGACCCATGTGAAAAAAAAGCAGGAGAATCATGATAAGAAAAAGTACAAAGGAAAATCAGTGTTACCCTTTTTTGATTGATTGATTGAAACTTTTATTAGTAGATTGCACAGTTTATTCCGTACAATTGACCACTAAATGGTAACACCCGAATAAGTTTTTCAACTTGTTTAAGTCGGGGTCCACGTTAATCAATTGATGGAAATCAATACGTTGATTTATTTGTGGTGCGGTTCAGGCAGGCGCAGTATGCAGGCTACTTTACACAGCTGCTCCACTTCTGTGAGACTTTAGTACTGAAAATTCAGATTCGAAGATTTTCAAAAAACAGGAGCCCAAGGAGGATCAGACCGCCAAGTGTCCTGCCTTCGGCTGCCGCCCAGCACACAATGCACCTAACTTTTATGGCCCCTCCCATGAGTGGTGAGCCCATTGGAGTGGTGACCCACAATGCCTCTTTGGGGACAGGCCCGGCCGCCAGGCGCATGTCATCGTGCCCAAACTCCGGGCCTGGCTCCAGAGGGGGGCTCCGGTGACCCGCGTCCGAGCGAGGGAAATCAGAGTCTTTGTTCTTGCATTCCCATAGAAGTCTTCGAGCTGCTCTTTGTCTTATCTCTCACCCGGATGTGGCTCCTCCACATCGAGAGGAGTCAGATGAGGTGGTTCGGGCATCTGGTGAGGATGCCACCCGAATGCCTCCCTAGGGAGGTGTTTAGGGCACGTCCAACCGGTAGGAGGCCACGGGTAAGACCCAGGACACGTTGGGAAGACTATGTCTCCCGGCTGGCTTGGGAACGCCTCGGGATCCCCCGGGAAGATCTGGACGAAGTGGCTGGGGAGGGGAAAGTCTGGGCTTCCCTGCTTAGGCTGCTGCCCCGACCCGACCTCGGATAAGCGGAAGAAGATGGATGGATGGATGGATGGATGGATGGATGAATGAAGGAGCCCAAGGAAACACCCCCTACCTCCGGTCCTGAATGGTTGTTGCCAACTTAGTGCTTTGTTGAAATATTTAATGAGTACTCAGACCATAGTAGATGTTTTAAATAAAAAACGCAACTTAACAACAAATCTGGAAGATGATATCATTGCCTCATATTTCCAACCTTGCAAACCAACACAAATGGATTGCAGTTCAATAGGAAGCACTAAAAGTGGAAATGTCAGCACATCATTTATGTTGAGATGGTTGGAGCCAGGAGAGACATATGTCCAGCACACTGGATGGTTGATCAAAAAAACAGATCAGAACGATCAGTGACATTCATGTCTTCCTCCTTAAGCACCTTGCTTATGAGATTATTTTTAATGAACCTACAGATTAATCATGAATTAATCATTAAAGATGAAACCAAATATTCATCTCTGCTTAAGCATCCAGACACAAAGTTAAATGGAACCGGGTCATGCAGTTGAAACTCATGCTTTAGGACCCAGTCAGGTACCGCCCTGCAGCAGACTCACAAATAAAGTGCGATAGAGAGAGGCAGTGTTCTCGCAGAACACTAAGCCTGCCGCCCGCCTCTCTTTCAGGTAGCCATTGCCCAGGTTTCCCTCGAAGATGCTCTTCACAGGAAGAAGAGGAAGACAAAGGAGGAAGAGGAGAGAGGGCTGAAAAGGGGATGTCATACCTCTTGACGGTTAATGTACAACTCTAGTACTTATCATTTCTAGGTTTGCGCTTGAAAGTGAGAACTAAATTGAGATGCATAAAAGCAATGTAACAAAGAAGCCTCAATTTTGTCCCGGCTCAGAAGTCACACTTCATGGAGACAAACTGTTTTGTAGGGAGGTCAGAGTACTTTTTGGGACTTTTGTGACTCACCGGCAGGTTTCGGGCAGAATCCAAGAACACGACGAGCAGCGCAGATGACAGCCCGTCGTTGGCTTTGCCGCGATCCACCCGTATGCTGGCCAGCACCTGCGCGGACGGAAAAAGTGGTAAAGTGTAGCTGATGCTTCAGGAAGTCACACATGAAGTCACACGCATGCACGTCACCTGGTCCAGCTTGTCGGGTGTGGACAGGAGAGACAACCACTCCAGCTTGAGGTGCAACTTCCCCGTCGACACGCCGTCCAGGTTAAACCACTGAAGACATATACATCATCGTCATGACTTTATTCATGAAGGCAATTTGGGAAACTGATTTTTTATTACCGGTAACTAACTAGAAGACTTTTTGATCACTTGTTGCTAGGCAGAAGTTGCCAGCAACTAAGAAGTAATCAAAATCAAATATTCAAAAAATCATTATCAGGCTGCAAAAATTACACAAACATTTTTTTTCAAGTGATGTTTAAAAAACAATCAAGGGTGCCAACAGTCCGGTAAAAGCCAGTATCTTAAACAATGATAAAGGGCTGGTTAACCAGCATCATCGTTTCCATGACGACTCACAGATGGCTTTAGCCGTTAGGTCGTCTATGGCAAACATTTTGCACATTTCAAACGCTGCAACACTAGGATTAAGTTTTTCTTTGTGTCTGGCTTTGGGGCAGCTTCTTTATCCGTGCAGGCGTCTTCTTAGGCTTTCAAAACAGCCTAACAGCGATGCTGGCGTGTCAAATGACTGAAAAGATTTGATGTGTTAAAGTTCAATTTAGTTTTTCCGTCCTTGCGGAATGTTTGCAGAATATTTGGTACAAATAGCACACAAAATGTGTTCCTCTGTTCCAGTGAAAAAGTACCGCATGATGGACGCCATGTTTGTTTACAGTAATAACAAGGGCAGTTTACAACACGGCATGGAGGAGTGCTTGATTTGCTCAACCTAACCCACCTACAGACCACTACAAGTAATCTCGCCTCACTGAAGGCGAGATTACTTTTTTTTTTTTAATCGGTTATTGGAGGTGTTTTTTGTTGTTTTTAATAGTGTGGCGTCATAATTCCTCATGTCGGTTCGATAATAACCTGTCCAAAATATTCATAGTGGACCCCTATCAGATACTATGAAGTATCTAATTTGGCAACTATAACAGTAATCCAGGATGTAGGTCGTTCACTGCAAATATAGTATACCGCATGTTTAGTAAACAAAAATAAAAAGTTCAGCCCCCCTTTAGTATACTGTTCTAAAGATGTCTGTGGTTTAAAAGACATTTTTTTTACTGAAAACCCTGTGGAAGGTGAGAGGGAAGCGATTATGCGATGAGCATGTGACCGCCACCCCATAATTACCTCGTCAACTTTTTGTTCCTTGGCGAGCTCAGTCATGTCGATGGTCACACTGTAAGAATCAGACGACACGAGTCACTGGAAGCTTTGACAAGCCTTGGGAGTCACATCGCTTGGCTTTAAAGGGGAAATGCACTTTTTTTTATGTTTGCCTGTCATTTAGAATCCCTGTGAAAGACAAGCAAACATGTTGTTCTTTTTTTAATGGATTCTAACGAGTAAATACATGCAAGCAAAAGTCAGCTTACAGTGGAGCCTATGGAAATTGCTTTATTCTGCCTATAAAGCCCTCAAACATCCAAACACTTCCATCATTGTTTTATATACATGCTGTGAGTATATATGTAATATAGTAACAGGCACAATAATAATAACATGTACTATTTATGTATTTTGCTCATTTTAAGAATATGGTGGCGCATTAATTTCATTGATGCATCACAAAGTTCACTTTTTTGTTCAACGACAACACTGACTGACTCATGCAAACTTCATGAGACAACAACAAACATAATAAAACATCACTTACTGTACAATTTCTGCTCTCACTCGGATGCCGACAGTTAGGATGTTGATATCTTCCTGTTTCAATGAAGAATAACTCATAATTCTCGCAAAGGGTTGAAGAAAAAAGGTTGGGTGCAAACCAGTGTCTTTGCTGTGTATTTTTCGCCATTTCTGCGTCAAAGTTGGTTGTCAAAGTTGGTTGTCAAAGTTTACCAACTTCTCAGTTTATGTCCAAATTAGGGATGTCACGGTATGAACATTTCTTATCACGGTTATTGTGACCAAATTTATCACAGTTATCATTATTATAGCGGTAATTTTAAATGTGCTCAAAATTTTCTAAAACTCCTTATACTGAAACCTTCTGACCAAGTTTTATTAAAAAAAAAACACTAACATCACATCCAAAATGTATATATGTAATTCATGTAAAAAGCTGAATGTGCATATATAAGCAACATAAGCATTATAAACAAAGTAATATGGCAAAAACTAAATAATACTATAAATAAATAAAAATTAAAGTGAAAATTTCGCAAGATGGCACCTTATGGACATAAAACGTAACTGCACTTTTTGTCCCTATAGACAAAAAAAATTTTTATATATGAGGTTTAGTCTTACATATAGGACTGCACGATTATGGGCAAAATATTAATTAAGACAATTTTTTTGTATCAATATTGCAATCACAATTATTAATCAAGAATTATTCATTATGTAATATTATATCTAATAGAAATGCTCTACATAAACATTATCAATATATTTAAAGACAAATATTTGTGTTTTTGTTCATTAATATTATCAGCGTGTCAGCTTTTTTTTATTATGATGCCTTTATCTCTATTTTTACATTTTCAAAGAGAGAGGTATTTTTTAAGTAATGTACATACATTTATTTACATTTACTAATGTGTGCACATGTACATGCTGTATTGGGACAGATCCATTGAGAGTTTGAGCAGAAATCTTTCGTATAGGTATTAATTATACACCAGGAGTATTAACAAAATGCTACGTAACATGAATGGTTATCAAAGAAATTACTTTGTGGAATAAAAAACCCCAAGTAATGTAAAAAAACATGGTGTTTCCTTTTTATATCAATATAAATCACAAAGCAATTTCAATAAACGAAGATAAAGTCAAATAAACAAGCTGTGTTCTTCAACAACAACCATGTACTTCAGTGTAACAGTTTGGCCAACAAAAATAAACAGTGATACCTCACATCCAATACGCAATTTCTGTGCCTCACTGACAACTGAGTCTGCATTCAATTCGATGAAATGACAAAACATTTTTGAACACTGACAATCTTAGCCGTTAAAATAAAGGACGAGTGAGCAGCCCAGTATCAATCAATCAATCAATGTTTACTTATATAGCCCTAAATCACTGGTGTCTCAAAGGGCTGCACAAACCACCACGACATCCTCGGTAGGCCCACATAAGGGCAAGGAAAACTCACACCCAGTGGGACATCGGTGACAATAATGATCCAGTGGGACGTCTGTGACAATAATGATTATGAGAACCTTAGAGAGGAGGAAAGCAATGGATGTCGAGCGGGTCTAACATGATAAACAGTAAACAAACTAAAGACTTTATAAACAAGTTGTGGCAACGTTACCAACACATAGCCTGCTGCATGGTAACTCTCAGTCCCAGCAGCTGACGGAAGGATGCTGGTTGCACCGTAACACCAAATATTTTTCTCCTCCAACAGCATTGTGCTCTTAAACCCATACAGAAACTCTATGGAAGTAGAAGCAATTGATATGAAGTGAAACGAAGCCATCTGATCCGTTTACACGGAGGTATCATTTTCAAAGCAAAGTCCATGTAGTCGATGCCATGTTTTTTCGAGCCAAATGGCTCTAGTGCGCATGCGCAGGTGCTGCGTCGCTTCAATTTTCAGGAAGTAAGCCGTGTTGCCAAAAATGCATTAATAAATGACATTTTTTTCTGTAATTAAGAATTTAAACGATATTATTAACCATCTGGAATTTTACTACGGTTTATCATTATACCGTTTACCGTTACATCCCGATTCAACATAATTTTACTATCAAGGCATGATTTATAATCTAAAATATAATTTCATGAGCTCAGAGGCAAGAGAGCAGCTCACCAGCTGATGACATCTCTCTGATCAATGTGCCGCTGAATGTAGGTCCTTAATGTTGGCGCTTATAATAACAACATTGCTAATACTTGGTTAATATTCAGGTCATGAAATGTAAATTAAGTTTTGTTGGTGCATTTTGGATGGTTATCTATTGGTTTTTATGGTCGATAAAATGCATTGACATCATTGCTCCCTTTAGCTCCATTGTAAGCTGACATTTATTTACGAGTTAGAATGCATTTAAAAAAGACAAATGTGTTTTTGTCTCTCCTAAGGATTGTGAATTATAGGCAACATTTTAAAAAAGTGCAGTTCCCCTTTAAGTGCTCATTTCCTTCATTTGAAGACCGTTTGGTTGATTCATTCATTCACAAAGGAGAAGAGGATGTGCAGGTACCTTCCCAGAGGGTCGTCTTTGTCAGCATCTTCATCGTAGAGTTGGACCTCCAGGTTGTGTCCGGAGGGATCAACGACTTCGGCCTGAAACATAGCATCACCATAGCAACATAAGATATCCGCCGCTGGATGACAACATTCAGACAACATTTGTTTTGGGATCGATCAATCAACAATAAAGTTGGGACAGTTTTGAGTCATTTTGGAGTTTGCTTTCACCTGACAACGCAGACGGTAGTGTCTCCTATGTCTAACATCTGACAAAACACTTCTGCTCACCTCATACACGGCATTCCATTTGGGGTGGATCGTCTCGTGGATAACTTTACTCTGAAATAGCTGCTTCCCGACACGGATGACCCCGTACGGGTCGGACTTGCCCTTGATCAGACCACCCAGGAACTTGTCCTTACCCAGTAAGTCCTGGGCTTCGATGAAGTGTATCCGCAGGATTCCCTGGCGGCACAGTTCAGAGTATGAGCTAAACAAAGCGGCTGTAGGTTACATGTACTGACGGGAAGAGGAGTTCTGTGAACTTAGTACTTTGGGCACTGGAAATAGGAGGTGGTCCAGCTGGGCTTCCCCCACCAAAGGGATAGTGATGCGGTTGGGAAGCACCACAAAGCTGTAGATGATATCCTGGATCAGGTTGTCACACAAACCACTGGCATGGGACAACAGGAGAGATATATTAAATAATACGTAGACCATCATACTGACCATTACTGTTCATTCAATTCCACCATGACAGTGACAATTATTAACTTTGTAAAGGCTGAAACTTGAAGTCTGGTAATGGATCTCATTCGAGTGTGTTCTAATACAGGCGTCAAAGAGTGGCGTTTGATTAAATTAATAGTATCATGAAATAATTGCTTAATTTAGTTAGTTAAAGGCAGTGCTTCTCAAAAATGTTCTTGTACGGCCCATCCCCACCCTCAGGGAGAAGAAAATATTTTGTCCAAACACACGGTCTTTCCTTGCCGTCCACCGTGGTTCCAGTGCAGCATGTTTCATTATATTCTGGTACAGCAAAAAACGCATGTTCCCCGGGGTCACATGTGCCCCCCTTGGCATCGCACCACCCACCCCCCACTATTTGAGAAGGACAGGTTGGGGTAAGTTAGCTCTGTTTTGAAATGAATACATATGACGTTTGACCAACATGCAGTCATGTTCATTTGACACCCCTAGAGGGAGACTGTGTTACATCTGTGCACTGTTGCCAGTCCTAAAAACGAATCTCCTTCTGATGGCCTATTTTGTCTCAAATTTTAAGCACATTAAAAGCTTATTTTCGAGCCGCAACGTTATATGTGACTCAGCTCCTTCCTCTGAGACACACACACACACGAGACAAGGTTACCACAATGGCCTGCGATATTTCTATGATAGGTGTGTTAGCTTGGCACAACATGCACATTCCAAAGTAGGTCCAGATGGAAAAACACAGTATTTGGTTGAGTGCAGATTAACAGGGTTGAAATATGACACACTCATAAGGAGAAAGTCAAAAGGGTGGGGCAAGTGCAGGCCGTGTGCTTGATCACTAACGAAACAAGACACACATGCACATTCGCAGGCACACACACACATAGACACACAAGTGTAATTCGACAAACTCGTCAAACGAGGACGGCTACATTTCAAAGGGCGGGGTATCCAGGAAAGCAGTTTCTCTGGTGTATACAAACAGGAAGCAAGCAGGAAACACAGTAGCGAGCTTCACCGACATTCTTTATGCTTTTATGTCAGGTAAACTGACAAAGTCTAAAAGTGTCTGAAGCATCCTTCATGTCTCCTCACGCTCATCAATGTCGCTCTCCAGTTTTGCACTGGCACTTAAAGCTTCATGTCCTCTTCACACCAGATATGCTGAGTGCACATATAGTAACTAGTAAAAATCTGTTTGTGTTGGACTCAGTATGACTATTGCACCAGGACTGTTTGCCTACCTAATTATTTGGCTTTATAGCTGCCAGATTTTCACACACATGCACAAAGAGATACATTCAGTCTTGGGCGTCAATGGTGTGTTCAAGTGCACCTCGGCATCTCTTCTCTCTGTCTCTAATTTTGTAATTTTTTTCCACAAACTAATAGTCAGGCGAGAGCGGTACGGCACTTTGATTGCATGAAACAGCAGTACGTACTTGATCCCAGGGATGTCTAGCATGTTGGTCAGGCCAGTCCAGTTAATGTCCAGCAGCTGAAAAACAAAATGTGACACACAATTCTAAAATGTGACCTCTGTTGTATAGGATAGTGTACCTAATGAAGTGGCTGTCTGCAGGGAAACATTATGTAACTAATTATTGCTGCAGACACAGCTTCCATTAGGCTGCCATATAGCTAGCGTTATCTTCAGTGGATTAGTCATAATGACAGAAATTAGCATTCCAAAGATTAGCAACGAATGATGTTCATCAAGCAGGATGAGAGGATGTGGAAGATAAACAGGAAGTAGCGAGAGAGAGAACCGAATGATGGTCCGTGCACATTCTTGCATGTTAGCTAAGAGGACATGCTCCGTATGCCGTACAGTTTGTGAATGGCTTATTCAGAGGCATCAAGGTTAATGGTGCCTCCACGACACCGTGTTTGAAAGAGGATGCGTGTGTGTGTGTAAGTGTGTGTGTGTGTGTGTGTGTGTGTGTGTGTGCGTTAACATCACAGAAAAAGACAGTGAGTCTGCAGCTAGGAGATTACGCCTGTCTGCAAAGCTGGAAAAGGTCAGGAGAGAAGATGAACAGTGTCAAATGTATCCTAAAAATACTTTTACAAGTAAAAAAATAAATAAAAAGTGGAATTAAGGAGGAAACAGGTGTAACAAATAGTTGAAATGTTCATGCTGTAAAAAGGGTTACTGACCCTGACACAGGCTGTTTGTCTTCTTTAATAAAAATCTATCAGTGGTTTAGAAAATGAAAAATATCAAAATGGCCCCCACCTATTTGAATTTGAACTTAATCATGACTAAAAAAAGAAAAATTCTACCACGTGCAGTTAAAACAATTAATTAATTCCACAAAGAGGAATTTAGCTTCCCCACTACTATACAGAGAGGATGACGACACACTTCTGTCAGCAAGATACAAACAGGGTAAAGAACACTCACAAAGGAGTCAGAAGGGCGACAAAAAATGATACATATCATTTATTGTGGTCATCTTTTGGCAATGTAAATGTATTACCATGAATTGATTAACGTGGACCCCGACTTAAACAAGCTGAAAAACGTATTCGGGTGTTACCATTTAGTGGTCAATTGTATGGAATATGTACTGAACTGTGCAATTTACTAATAAAAGTATCAATCAATCAATCAATCAATCAAAACAAGCGGCTGTCAGCTCTGACTATCCTCAAGACATTTCAAAGACGTGTGTTTTTTCAGAGAAAGTCATGTCTTCCTTCCGAGCCTTTATCAGCGCAGCCAACCAACTGACGTGAAAGAGCAACTATTTGCAGTATGTGAACCTAACGACACATACTGGCGCAACAACAAAAAAACCATACCATCATTGTAAAATCTGTCTAAATATAGTCCTAGCTGCTCCTCCACTTAATGAGTACATTAAACACAGGTCTTTACTTAAGAGTCACATCTAGGGGTGACTGTGACATAACAGTGATAAAAAACAACTTTTGGACAAAATAGCTTGACAAAGTAACTTTTGGAATGACTTGCCACCCTGTATCAGAGATTCCAACAGCTTTGCTACCTTTAAATGTCACTTACAGGAGTGGTGCATGTCCAATCAAATGTGTAATCACAATCACAGCCAAGTGAAGACGACAGCAAATATAGGTCATTTAAAATTATGCATCTTAGCACTTCAGTCATTTTAATAAATAATATTATGTTTTATTGTGTGTGTTTTGTAATTAGAGGACCATGTGCAATACAATTTAGCAATTTTATTTTACATTGTTATGTAATTTTTCCACTTTTCCGTCAGCCTTATGCATTTTAATTACAATGGTCATTTTATTCCAGATTGGTCTAAAGCCGAGGTAATGCAAGCTAGTGTTGTATGGCTTTCCACTGAATTGTTACGTATATTTGAGTCTACATATTGTTGTTTTGTTTATAACGTTTGATGCTGATGTTTAGTTTTTTGGGTTTTTATTAGACTTTATTGTACGTACCATCAACCTGATCGAAATTAGCCTCTGGTTTTACAATCTGGCAGATTTAAATTGTCATGTTCATTAATGTGCATTTTCCCAAAAAACAAATAAAAGGTACATAATAATAAATAAATAAATAAACAAGAGCAAAATGGAAAGAAAGACATTGATTTTAAATTGTAGTGTCGCAGGTGGAACCAAGGACCAGTACTGGTATGTTTCAGGCACTTATCCAAGAAAGCCGCACGAAACATTCCTTAAGGAACACATAGAACCAACCTCTCCATTAGAAGGGTGTAACGAGATGCCGACATTGTCGATCATTGCTCGTGTTTTTACGGACAGAAACAAACGTAAAAACATTGACAGTATGAGAACATTTCATTCTAAACACTTCAAAGCAGACCTTGCTTTTCATGGCAGTGTGATGTGGGAGCATTTTAAGCGAAGCCATTTCAAACATCTGGAGGATGCTGTCTGCGACTCTCCTCAGTAACATAGACAGCTTAGAGAAAAAAAGATCATTAAAGCCCGCCAGCTAGTTTGTCTATATACACTGTTGGCGTTAACGCACTTTCTGTGTCTGTTTACGCATTGAAATCAGAAAAGATGAGCAATTCCGTAAATCCGCGCGTCCCCGGGATGCACATTTTTTTTTACCGACCACGCCTTCTCTGGGTCAAAACTCCAGTTTGCTTGTTTTTTATTTTTATTGATTATCGCTTCACGCCGGTGTTTTGTTTTGTTTATATTTGCGGGTTCAAATTACCGTCTCCGTTTATTGGGTTTTTATTGGTTGTCCTTAAAGTAATGAACTTTCCAGTACAATTTCTTAAATTTTGATTCGCTGAAAGTTTTATCAATGACAAATACCACCTCAGTTTGCACTCGGACAACTTTACCCCAAAGGGCGGTAGGAAAAGAAAGACTTCATGGTAAACACTAAGGTGACTGTTAAATCAATATTTTTAACTTGATCCTGTGCCATGTCTCCAGTAAATAAATTGTTTTAGTCTTTGTGAGTCCATGGAAACTTCACTTTTATCTCCCGCTGGATTGACATTGTTTAAGGATGGAGACAGGCTAGCTGTTAGCTTCAAGCTAACCAGCACCCGACCAGATTCCTTCATCCCAAAAACATACTTTGCAAGTCAACAAAACGTGGCTGACAAGTCAGGAAGTGTCGCTCACATCGCTGACAGTGACGTCATCACCTTCATTGTTTACTGAAGCAGAGATGCTGACTGTGCGTTACGATAAACGTGCATGCGTCGCCAGGCTTATCAGATTTGATTTTTTTATTCTCTATACCAGGGGTGTCAAAAGTGTGGCCTGGAGGCCATTTGCGGCCTGTAACTAATGTTTTTAAGGCCCACTGCACATTCTAAAAATACTATTACAGTTAAAGTACAAATGATTGTCACACACACACTAGGTGTGGTGAAATTTGTCCTCTGCATTTGACCCCCTGTGAAGTGAGGGGAGCAGCGGGCAGCAGTGGTGGCTGCGCCCGGGAATCATTTTTGGTGATCTAACCCCAATTCCAACCCTTGATGCTGAGTGCCAAGCAGGGAGGTAATGGGTCCCATTTTTATATTCTTTGGTATGACTCTGCCGGGGTTTGAACTCACAACCTATCGATCTCAGGGCGGAAACTCTAACACTAGGCCAGTGGTTCTCAAATGGGGGTACCCTTACCCCTGTGTGTACTTGAAGGTATGCAGAGGGGTACGTGAGATTTTTTTTAAATATTCTAAAAATAGCAACAATGCAAAAATCCTTTATAAATATATGTATTGAAAAATACTTCCACAAAATATGAATGTAAGTTCATAAACTGTGAAAAGAACTGCAACAATGCCATATTCTGTGTTGACAGATAGATTTTTTTCATAAATATTGATGTTAAAGATGTATTTTTTTGTGAAGAAATGTTTAGAATTAAGTTCATGAATCCAGATGGATCTCTATTACAATCCCCAAAGAGGGCACTTTAAGTTGATGATTACTTCTATGTGTAGAAATTTTAATTTATAATTGAATCACTTGTTTATTTTTCAACAAGTTTTTAGTTATTCTTTCCAAATAGTTCAAGAAAGGCTACTACAAATGAGCAATATTTTGCACTATTATACAATTTAATAAATCAGAAACTGATGACATACTGCTGTATTTTACTGCTTTATCTCTTTTTTTCAACCAAAAATGTTTAGCTCTGATTAGGGGGTACTTGAATTAAAAAACTGTTCACAGGGGGTACATCACTGAAAAAAGGTTGAGAACCACTGCACTAGGCCATTGAGTAGGTAAAATAAACAAAAACTTACAAAAGTGGAATAAAAAAGCTTACAGGGAGAAATGTAATTTAGAAAAAGGTGCAATATTGACTAATAAAACAATCTGGTTTTTTTTCTTTAAAATTGTCATTGCTTGAAACAAAATCAATGTTTTTATGAATTATTAGAATTGACGGATAGATCTGAAGTTGATGTAGACTCTGGAGATTTAAGCATTAAATGAATAATGTATGTATGCCCTTGCACATGATTATCATAATTTCATGACCGAAGCAAAATACTTTTTACACTTTTATACTGAAATACATACACCTACAACTTATTAGAAAAAAATACAGGCAGCAGTAAAGTTTGGATCCATGAAGGAAAGAAGAAAGTAAATTAATGTTTATCACTGAATAAATGTACATATGCATTAACATTTTTTTTCTGTTGTATTATTTTTTTAATGAATTAAGTAACGTTTATGATAACCTTTTTCCAAAACACAACATAGAATGTGAGCTATAACAGGATAATAAATACATTTATCATTTGTTTTCAAAACGGTTACCAAAAAGTGGGACCCCAAAAATTTACTGTGGGACCCCATTTTTATGACTTGATGGGGTCCCTGGGACCCCATTTTGAAAATTCCTGGCGCCAACACTGTATACGTGCATCTTTCTAAACACATCATCATCACCAGAAAATGTGTTTTGATGGATAGCTTTAGTGCTGTTTTGTTTGTCTTTAGTGCTGCTATCTTGACTGTCCTCTATTTACATACAAAATTATATTTTGTTTTTTATCGAAACTTTGCCTGTCCTTTTAGTTTAATAAGAGTTATTTGTGTAACAGTCTAATAAGCAGCACAATTACAGTATAAATAAATACATCTGTATTAGTAGTGTTTTTTTATTGTTAGTTGGCACATACCTAAAAATATCTCAATCCGAATTTAAAATCCGAAGACTGAATTAGAGCCACTGAATAGGTGTGTACTTCATAATGCGATTAGTCGACAAATTGTTAAGATGGACGAATTGACTATAAAAATAGTTGTTGGTTGGATGCTGAGTTCTGACTATTCAGTCACCCTGAACCTTTCAAACGCACGCTGATCAGCTAACTTGCTAATGATAATGCTAGCATGCGGCACACGAAAATGCCTTGTCACATAAATGTTGTGATTATTGTGTCTGTGACTTAACAATCTGAAATCAGTATCATTTTAAACGCAACAGCTTTGAGAGAACACAGTACTGTGTGGCGATTATCAAAAGAGAGCACAGTCTACCAACTGCACACTTGGCCAATAAAGCTGATTCTGACTCTGAATAGTCCAAGTGTTGATATATATTTAGCTAGCTATGCGTGTTCTAGCTTGTGACTGACTTCCTGTTCAAACTTGAGCTTTGCGTTCAAGTCCCAACTTAACAATTTCATATGCTGGTGTGCAATTTTCAGATCTTCAATTGCTCACGCTGGGTAACAATATCGAGGCCGACATCTGGAGGAAGCTCAGGAAGGGAGACGGCAGTCGGGGTAGAAGAAATGTGCTGCCTGCCAAGAGAGACTCGCCTTGCACGAGAAAGAAAAGAAGAAGAAAATATGGACTTCCTGTGTTGTTACTCACCGGCTTCTTGAGGAAAAAGACAGACAGCGCACCGATGAGAGGCATGTCACCCAGGAGAGGCTCCATCACCACTCTCATCACTCCATGCAGCTACACAATAAGCAAGAAAACAACTCAGTTATTTACAAGCTTTTCTTTTATTTAATCACTTTTTTCCCACAAACAAAATAAAGACTCAAAACTGAATGCTAAGTATTTGTACACAAAGCAAGTTACTGGAATCACCGACGAGATAATCTGCTTGCTTTGTGCACACTCAGATGTGTCCCGCGCGTCACAACCAGAGCAAATAGCATGACAGTAAAACCGCCTACCCGCTAGCACGTCAGCCCTCTGTTACGTCGCATCAGCACAGACAACGCAGCATCAGATTTGTCGGGGTGCAGTGCCACGCGGAGCACGACAGCTTGTAGCCAATGAAAGTGTTTGTCCGACTGAAACAAACTTTCTTTACACTAATCTCTGAACAGCAAACAGCGGCTGCAGCCTGGCTCGATAACGACTCTTTTATCAGGCCTGTGTCAACATCGCAGAGGTCGGGGGCCATTGCGTTTGTAATAAAGACTGAAATGCTTTTAAATCCTTTGTGGGCCAAGAGTAACATGACATAGGGCCTGATCACCTAAGATCCAAACAGCACACGCTAAACAGTGTGTGCCAACTACTGTATAAAACTGTGTACTATTAGTGGGCATGTTGCGTGTGATCTATTAAGACTGCATGTACAATTGAAAATGGTGCACACCACCTTATTTAAATAAAGTTTTTGTATTTACTACAGTCCGCTCCCTGTACGATCAGTGTCAGAGCTTGGTCCATATTACCGGCAGTAAGTCGGACACTTTTCCAGTGAGGGTTGGACTCCGCCAAGGCTGTCCTTTGTCACCGATTCTGTTCAGAACTTTTATGGACAGAAATTCTAGGCGCAGTCAAGGCGTTGATGGGTTCCGGTTTAGTGGCCGCGGGATTAGGTCTCTGCTTTTTGCAGATGATGTGGTCCTGATGGCTTCATCTGGCCGGGATCTTCAGCTCTCACTGGATCGGTTCGCAGCCAAATGAGAATCAGCACCTCCAAGTCAGAGTCCATGGTTCTCGCCCGGAAAAGGGTGGAGTGCCATCTCCGGGTTGGGGAGGAGACCCTGCCCCAAGTGGAGGAGTTCAAGTACCTAGGAGTCTTGTTCACAAGTGGGGGAAGAGTGGATTGTGAGATCGACAGGCAGATCGGTGCGGCGTCTTCAGTAATGCGGACGTTGTATCGATCCGTTGTGGTGAAGCTGAGCCGGAAGGCAAAGCTCTCAATTTACCGGTCAATCTACGTTCCCATCCTCACCTATGGTCATGAGCTTTGGGTCATGACCGAAAGGATAAGATCACGGGTACAAGCGGCCGAAATGAGTTTCCTCCGCCGGGTGGCGGGGCTCTCCCTTAGAGATAGGGTGAGAAGCTCTGCCATCCCGGAGGAGCTCAACGAAAAGCCGCTGCTCCTTCACATCAAGAGGAGCCAGATGAGGTGGTCGGGCATCTGGTCAGGATGCCACCCGAACGCCTCCCTAGGGATGTGTTTAGGGCACGTCCAGCTGGTAGGAGGCCACGGGGAAGACCCAGGACACGTTGGGAAGACTATGTCTCCCGGCTGGCCTGGGAACACCTCGGGATCCCCCGGGAAGAGCTAGACGAAGTGGCTGGAGATAGGGAAGTCTGGGCTTCCCTGCTTAGGCTGCTGCGCCCGCGACCCGACCTCGGATAAGCGGAAGATGATGGATGGATGGATGGATGTTATCATTTTCCTACATGTGGCGCTTTGCTATGTTTTGAAACATGCAGAAGAGATCTACTACTTTTTTCTGGACATTTTAGATGCAGTCCTGCAGTGCATTGACAATGTAACCACTTTTTTTAGCGCACTCAAGGTGTGAGTTTGACACTAATTGCAAGCATGCGCTCCAGACGCAAGAAAATGCATATTCCCAGAAGATTTTATTATATACAGTGTACAGTGGAACTTCTAATTACAAAACCCTCTATTTCTCATAGTACTATCGGTCGCCCATAGTCGGTCATTTTCACATTTAACAGGCGGAAGGGTATTGGCTGCTTCGCAAAAGCTGTCACAGGGACTCTTCAAAGTAAAACTAAATGCTTATGCTATTAAGAGCCCAATAACAAGTACAGTCATCCCTCTCTACATAGTGCTTGACATATCGGGGCTTCACTCCATCACAACCCAAATTAAGTGTTTAATTAAGTATTATTTTTTATTTGTTTTATTTTATATTATGATGTTTTGGAGATCCATCTATCTTCTTCTGCTTATCCAAAGTCGAGTCGCGGGGGAGCAGCCTAAGCAGAGAAGACCAGACTTACCTCTCCTTAGCCACTTTGTACAGCTCCTCCCCCGAGGCATTCCCAGGCCAGCTGGGAGACATAGTCTCCCCAATGTTTCCTGGGCCTTCCCGCATGTCCTCTTACTGTGTCCTAAACACCTCCCAAGGGAGGCATCCTAACCAGATGCACATACCACCTCATCTGAGTCCTCTCAATGTGGAGGAGCAGCGACTTTACTCTGAGCTCTTCTTCAATGACAGACCTTCTCACCCTATCGCTAAGGGAGAGCCCTGCCACCCGACGGAGGAAACTCATTTTAGCCGCTTGTACCCGTGATATTGTCCTTTCGGTCATACCTCAAAGCACATGACCATAGGTGAGAATGGAAATGCAGATCGACCGAAAAATGCAAAGCTTTGCCTTCCGGCTCATCTCCTTGTTTTGGCTATCGATAAAGATATTGACCAAGTGGTCAATATTGACCAAGTGGTCAATTTTTCTCTGCATTCGACCCATCACCCTTGATCACCCCCTGGGAGGTGAGGGGAGCAGTGGACAGCAGCGGTGGCCGTGCCCGGGAATCATTTTTGGTGATTTAACCCCCAATTCCAATCCTTGATGCTGAGTGCCAAGCAGGGAGGTAATTGGTCCCATGTTTATAGTCTTTGGTATGACTCGGCCGGGGTTTGAACTCACAATCTACCGATCTCAGGGCGGACACTCTAAACACTAGGCCACTGAGTAGGTTTAAGGGTTATGGGTTAACACTGCTAATAACAATAGGTGGCTATCTTGGTGTTACTGTATCTTAGGGCTGGTTGATATGGCCTTTTATTAATGTCTCAATATTTTTAAGCCATACCACGATACACGATATATATCTCGATATTTTGCCTGAGCCTTGAATGAACACTTGATGCATATAATCACACCAGTATGATGATTCAATGTGTCTACATTAAAATATTGTTGTTCATATTGCATTAATATATGCTCATTTTAAACTTTCATGCAGAGAGGGAAACCACAAGTAAGTCAGTTTACCAAAACTGTATTTATTAAACAGTTATTAAGCAGTGGCACAAACATTAACGTCATTTCAAAACAGAAAGTGCAAGATTGTCAGAGACATTTTAGAACAGGCTATTAGTGCACTTCTGTGCATGATGTCACTAAGATGACATATCAAAACAACACTAAATTAAAGTGCAATTTTGGACACAATGCAACTACAATAGTTTAAAACAAATAAAGTGCACTTTTGTGCATGATGTCACACAAGATATTTCAATAACTGTCAAATAAACATCAGCTGCATAACAGGAAATCAAATGGTGTATGTCCTTTGCTTTGTGGTAGGTTACTACGGACGTTATTAAATTCTGTTGTTGACTATTTTTTTCATACAATCTGGAAATGGTTGCTTCTGCATTTTGTGGGTGTGGCACCAAACAGAGATGTTGAAATGCTGTTTGAAGCACTCTTCATTCTCTAGCGGGGGACTTTTCAAATGATGCTACAAATTAGCAGTTGGTGCTACTTTAACGCTCTTACCGCACACTTGTTCGACATCTACCCGCTTGAAGCCAAACCACCGCCAGACGATGGATCCTGTACTGTTATTCTTAGGAATTAATTCTTCCTTCATTTGTTACCAGATTGGCACATTCTCTCGTATTACCACTCGCACCACAGCTAATGTTACCCATGCTGCTACCTCTCATTAGAGGGCGAATGACGCGACAGTATGTGACGTATGTAAGATGTATGTCCGCTTGTCTATGAGAAGCAGAGACAGGAAAGAGAGGGAAGAGCCTGCAGTGTAATGCCTGCAGCTAAAAGTAACTGTGTGAGAACGTACACTCGAATATCACGATATAGTCATTTTCTATATCGCACAGAGAAAAACACACAATATATCGAGTATATCGATATATCACCCAGCCCTACTGTATCTTCACCGTGACGATGAAGTTAACTAACTTTTGGCAGAAAACCTTTTTAATGCACTCCATTTTCGACTCTTGTGTCACAATTAACACATGTCCACATTAGTGAGCTTTGGACGTGAGCATTGTCAAAAGACTTGCACCAGACTTGGTGTAAGTTGGAGCGCCGTTACTGCTAACAAGAAAGCTATCAGCTATTAACAATGCTAAGTGGCGATAAACTCGTCAAGATGTACTTCATCTTCGACATCAATAACACAGATTCGACGGGATCAATGTGCAATGACAATGCAGACACGCGATGTTTACAACACAGTATGCTAACAACACAGCTAATGATCATAGCAGCGACTGTCAAATTTACCAGGTTTTGGTACAACAACACACACCCATGGTTTTAGCACATGGAAGCCCAGTTCTAACTTAGAGGAATTACCCAAGTTCTGACAAAGTATTTCCGGATAGTGGCCGTGTTGTAGTGGTCGGCTGATAGCCATAGCAATGATGTTTGTAAGATCCTCCGGGCTACCGGCGAGTACTGTAATTTACAGTAGAACACACTCAAGACTACTACACTGGTTGTGATGAATGTAAAGGCAACTATGAGTGTTATATCATGATTAGAGGGCTCTAATAATGTTCAAAATATTTGATTTTGTAATAATATTTGTACTTTGCAGAAATTAGTTTACAATGGTCAGGACTGGAACCAATTGGCTGTCATAAAACGACGGATGACTCTATAGCACAGGGGTGGCCATTACGTCGATCGCGATCGACTGGTCGATCTCGGAGGGTGTGTCAGGCGATCTCAACCCAGGCATTAAAAAATAGACATAAAAATGAGCAATCATCAATCATACCAAGACTTCACTTTCGTCAGTTGTTTGACATTCTCGGCACCCGAGAATCTTGTGAGATGACGCTGGCTGCTGCGAGCTCATATTTAAGAAAAAAATCACTAACAGGGCAAACGCAGAGAAACACATTTTATTTCTAGAGACTCCGTACCTACTGTCAAAACTCTAAAGACCGACTGCACAGTTCCTGTCTTCACCATAAAAGACCTGTTTCATCCTGCCTTTGCCAACAAAATAAGAGTCTCAGAAAGCTAGCGTGCACAAGCTAGCAAGCTACGGAGTTTGCTGCCAATGTATTTCTCCCCCGCCCTCAACGACCGCTTTCTCACTTGCTTGCCCACCCGCACAGTCACTGATGTCACTCACCTGCTGCCAGACATTAAAGGGTCACACACATATGCTACTCTCATAACAAAGTGTTTAAAAACGAGTATGCAAGTTGGACAAATGAGATGCCAAATCCAACCACTTTCATGTGGTATTGGACAGAAAGGAGGACTTTTTTTTTCCTCCATTTGAAAATGCGGACGTTATCAGCACCACTGTCTAATTCCAATTAATGCAAGTCATCAGAATCAAATACACCAACTTATATTCTTGTCTTCATGAAAGAAAGGAATCTATGTGTGTTAAACATGCTTGTATTATCATTAAACACCATTAACTTGTTAACAAAAATGTATCTTTCATAAATAAATAAATATAAATTATAAATAGGAATGAGGTAGATCTCGACTTGGTCAATTGAAAAGTAGCTCGCCTGCAGAAAAAGTGTGAGCGCCCCTGCTATAGCAGAACTTGTGGATGGAATAACATGTGACAACACATCATTTTGCTGCCATTACAACACACACCCGCAAGCGCACACATACACGCGCACACACTGTTACCTGGATGCTCTTGATTCCAGCTCTGCAGTAGAACTTCTTAATGTCCACGTCGATCTCTGTGTTCCCCACAAAACTGCAAAGACACCGCCGCTGATTGAAATAGACATACAACACGAACAGCGTAGACAACAGGGCCAGTGTGATATGGGAAAGGCTACGGAGCTGTAGAAGATGGCGCAGCGTACCTTATCTGCAGGTCCATGATGACCTGCCTCTTGTCCACATTCTCCGTGTAAACCTTTACACCGTTGACTCTCAGAGGCTGCAATGCCATTAAGTAGACAACATTAGGACGCTCGAATAACAAGTTCAGTTCAAAGCAAAACTTCAAACCCTGTTTCCATCTGAGTTCGGAAATTGTGTTACATGTAAATATAAACAGAATACAATGATTTGAATATCCTTTTCAACCCATATTCAATTGAATGCACTACAAAGACAAAATATTTGATGTTCAAACTCAAACTTTTTTTTTTTTGCAAATAATAATTAACTTAGAATTTCATGGCTGCAACATGTTCAAAAGTAGCTGGGAAAAGGGCATGTTCACCACTGTGTTACATCACCTTTACTTTTAACAACACTCAATAAACCTTTGGGAATTAAGGAGACACATTTTTGAAGCTTTTCGGGTGCAATTCTTTCCCATTTTAGTTTTACGTACAGCCTAAGTTGTTCAACAGTCCGGGGTCTCCGTTGTGGTATTTTAGGCTTCATAATGCGCCACACATTTTCAATAGGAGACAGGTCTGGACTACAGGCAAGCCAGTGTAGTACCCGCACTCTTTCACGATGAAGCCACGCTGTTGTAACACATGGCTTGGCATTGTCATGCTGAAATAAGCAAGGGCGTCCATGATAACGTTGCTTGAATGGCAGCATATGTTGCTCCAAAACCTGTATGGACCATTAAGCATTAATGGTGCCTTCACAGATGTGTAAGTTACCATGCTTTGGGCACTAGTGCACCCCCCTATCATCACCGATGCTGGCTTTTTTTAAACTTTGCACCTAGAACAGTCCTGATGGTTTTTTTCCTCTTTGGTCCGGAGAACACGACGTTCACCGTTTCCAAAAAACAATTTGAAATGTGGACTCGTCAGACCACAGAACATTTTTCCACTTTGCATCAGTCCCTCTTAGATGAGCTCGGGCCCAGCAAAGCCGGCGGCGTTTCTGGGTGTCGTTGATAAATGGCTTTGGCTTTGCATAGTAGAGCTTTAATTTGCACTTACAGATGTAGCGACAAACTGTAGTCACTGACAGTGGTTTTCTGAAGTGTTCCTGAGCCCATGTGGTGATATTCTTTACACACTGATGTCGCTTTTTGATGCAGTACCGCCTGAGGGAACGAAGGTCTGTTATATCATTGCTTACGTGCAGTGATTTCTCCAGATTCTCTGAACCTTTTGATGATATTACCGACCATGGATGGTGAAATTCCTAAATTTCTTGCAATAGACCAATGAGAAATGTTGTTCTTAAACTGTTTGACAATTTGCTCACGCATTTCTTGACAAAGTGGTGACCGTTTCCCAATCCTTTGTGAATGACTGAGAATTTCACGGAAGCTGCTTTTATACCCAATCATGGCACCCACCTGTTCCCAATTAGCCTGCACACCTGTGGGATGTTCCAAATAAGTGTTTGATGAGAATTCCTCAACTTTATCAGTATTTATTGCCACCTTTCCCAACTTCTTTGTCACATGTTGCTGGCATCAAATTCTAAAGTTAATGATTATGTTGTCTTTGTAGCATATTCAACTGAATATGGGTTGGAAATTATTTGCATATCATTGTATTCCGTTTATATTTACATCTAACACAATTTCCCAACTCATATGGAAACGGGGTTTGTAGAAGAAGATGATTAAAGTAACAAAGAGGCAAACAGGACGTAATCGTGTGACAGGTCACCTTATCGCCCATGTCAATCTTGGAAAAGCAGAAGGTGCTGAGGTGAGGGTTGGCGCCTTTCACAGCTGGCTCGATGGTGTCTCGGAACAACTTATCCACAAACTGACAGATGAACGGCCACATCTGCTTCACCGTCTATCAGAAGACACATTTCATCATGACTCACGCCATGTCCACCATTTTTCTGTTCTTGCGTGTGAGTGTGTGCGTGTGTTAGCTTTAACTTGCTAGCATTTGCTCAAACAAACAAGAAAAAAAAAGTCCCAGGATGAAGAAAAACACAAGTGATAAGCAATCCAACAAAGCTGCTGATCTGTTTTCCATGGAAGTCCACTGCTCCTCATTTTATTCCTCTTCTGGGTCAGGAAAAGTCTCCTTCCCTCCTGGGTGCTGGTATCACTCGTGCAGCAGCGCTCCAGATTCTGATCTTATTTATAAAACCTGCGTGTGTGTGTGTGTACCTTATTCAGCCACTCCACTCTTTCCACATCTGGATAATGGACCTGATTTAGGACACACAGAGGCAAATAGAGGATCAAAGTTAATTAGAACTCCAGCATCACCATACAGTAAGCGTCTTCACTTGACAGCAAGGTTTACATTCTATGCTAATAATTAAAGGTCTAACAATACGCCATTGACACGGTTTAATTTATTTTGAGTCGAGGAAGGGAACAGGAAACTGCTGGCAGCTAATTGTCCAATAAAAAAGCGTACATAAAACTTGAAGGATGTGTGGGCCACTTTGATACATGTTGTGTATTAAAGACGTAAAAGAAATCCATCTTTCCATTTTCTTATGTTTAGTCGGGTTTGGGTCCTGGAGGCAGCAGTCTCTGTAAGGAAGCCCAGATTTCGAAATCTCTGGTTATAGGGGCTGTTGCTATTAGTTATTTTAGTAATAGAGTAATGTATTGATTATATTGTTCTATTAATCTGATAAAACACACAATATAGCCTAAATGAGTTGTCTGCTTGCCATAGCCTCTATTCTGTTTCTAATAAATGCACATAATCAACATTGGAATTGCAATTTTAACATGTGTACATCACATAATAAAAATAATAAATTAAACATTTCTGCCGTTTGCCGCCACACAAATCCTGGCACCCACAGACAACTGCTCTCAAGTGGAGCAGCCGTGTGGGAAGCATGTCCACACATTCAAAGTTCCAGGCACTCCATGGAGTCTGGATTTGATCAATTAATCGAAGCAGCCTTATTTGGCTACGCACATTAGTCTCCCCCAGAGGAGAACGATGTGTTCCTTCCAGCTAAGCATACCCAAAATACGTCACAGTATTATTGAGAAGACTTTGGATCCAAAATATTGTGGTATTTACAATAAATAAATAAATACCATCCATCCATCTTTCCTGTTTCATGGCTGAGACCAGTGATCTTGGGATTAAAAAGGTTGGCAACCACTGGACTAGATTCCCTACGGAGGAAACTCATTCTGGTCGCCATGTGCCATCTTGCTCTTTTAGTCATTACAAAAAGCTCATAGGTGAGGTTGGGAACGTAGATTGACAGCAAAACGAGAGCTTTGCCTCTCTCTTCACGACGACGGTCCAGTACAGCGTCTGCACTAATGCGGTCGGTGCCTGTCGATCTCGCGCTCCTTGCCTTCCCTCACTCGTGAACAAAATGCCGAGATACTTGAACTCCTCCACCAGGGGTAAGACCTCGCTCCCAACCCAAAAATGGCAATCTACCATTTTCTCGTTGAGAATCATGGCATCCCATTTTGAGGTGCTGAGTGTCATCCCGGATGCTTTGCACTCTGCTGTAAATGGCCTCAGTACCGGTAAAAACTGGAGGTTACAGTTTGATGAGGCCATATCAGGACCACATTACACCACCAACTAAGGCCCCAAACTGGACACTCTTAATGGCTTTGATACACCTAGAATAGAAAAATATTGAACAGAACCGATGACGAGGTGCATCCTTGGCGTAGGCCAGTGTTCACAGTCAACAGGCCACAAGTGGACAAGTTGGGCAAATTCCTACACACCCTACAGTACCCTTACAAGGGTGTAGCCTAGATCTGGTCCAGTATTCCATGCCTAGGACAAAAACCACACTGCACCTCCTGAAGCTGAGGTTGGACTACAATCGTACTTGTACCTTTCGCTCCAGCACCCTAGAAAACATTTTCCCCAAGGAGGTTGAGGAGTATCGAGTGATCCCTCTCTAATTGGAACACATCGTCCATCACCATTCTTAAAAACAAGGACATGCCTGGTCTGCCAATTTAGAGTATACAGTACCAACTTCCAAGTAATGCTGAAAAGACCTGCCAGCCAAAACAACATTCAAAAACAATCTAGTGTAGGCTGTTATTGTTTATTATTTATTTATTATTATTGTTGATTGTTAAGAGCTCCCGCTGGTAGTCCCGTTCTCCACCTCTACTGAACAATGGCTGCACAATGCTTTCATCTTATCTACTTTTTTTGTCCACTTACATATACAAGCATTTCCAAACAAGAGACTTTAACCACGGAACAGGGTTTTCAAGCTCTGAAGTAGGGCTGGGCGATATATATCAAATATACTCGATATATTGCGGGTTTGTCTCTGTGCGATGTAAAAAAGGACTATTTCGTGAGTATCCTAAATAACACCGCACTAGCGCCACTAAAGCACTTTGTCCAGTTTACATCTGCTGTATCAACCAGAAACACGCGAGCCTCCACCAGGGGGCAGTGTAGCATACACAGATGTAAAACATATTTTGCACAATCAGCCTTTTCAAATAAAGCCATAAAGGAATGTAACCTCACAACAAACTTGAAAAGTTTAACAGATTACTTTACAATTACAATTGAAGTTAAAAAGTGGCTTTGGAGCAATCAAAGCTGCACACACGGTCACTGAGGTGGGAACTGTGTTTGACAGATCAAATTAATGTGTATTATATTTATCCATGACAGCATTTTTGTTGCAAATTGTGAGGTGTGTGTGTTAAAATCATGGTTGTTTTTGTTGTTTTACAAATGATGACAGATGTGAACAAGAGCACGTATTGTCTTTGTGTGATGATGTAAATGAGATTTGGTTGTATTGTATTTTTAAGTATATGTCCATGAAAGGGAATTTTATGACTTTTTTAAATTTGATCATGTGATAGGTTATGATTTTATTGTAATGATTTTATTGCATGATTTTTGTATCTAATTTAGGTAGCCAGGGACTGCAGATGGAAATGAGCTATTTAGCTATAATCTAGTAGAGAACATAGCTCTTTGAACCTAATGTTTCCTTGCATTGTCCCTTCAAATAAAGACTAAACTAAACTATTTGAGTAGATGTTCTCATGCAGTTGCTTTTAGCTGCGGCCATTACACTACAGGCTTTTCTCACTCGTTCTTGTCTCTCCTTCTCACAGAGACGTAAAACAAGCGCACCTTATCACATACGTCACATACTGTCGCGCGTGCAATGTCATACGCCCTTGTCGAGCAGAGAGCTAACATGGGCAAACTTAGCTGTGGCAGATGGTGCAAGCGGACCGGTGCGAGTGGTAATACAAGAGAAAGAAGGTGAGAATCTCGTAACAAATGGTGGAAGAATAATTAATTCCCAAGAAAAACAGCAAGGGGTCCATCGTCTGGGGGTGGTTTGGCTTCAAGCGGGAAGATCCAATCAATCCAATACACTTTATTTATATAGCACATTTAAACAACAAAGTGTTCCCAAAGTGCTGCACAACAATATTAAAAACAATATTCAAATACTATCCTGAGCTCCACCAATGACTGAACAAAAACGAATAACAAAAAAAATAATACATATAAAAACAATATAAAAAAATATGATTAAAAACGATTTTAAAGGGTAAAACCAATTAAAACAGTAAATGGAAATCAACATTTTAAAAACACAGAGGACAACAGAGGACCACACAACTCACGTAGTGTTAAAAGCCAGAGAATAAAAATGGGTCTTAAGACGAGACTTTAAATACCCCACTGTGGGAGCAGTTCGAATATGGAGGGGCAGAGCGTTCCAGAGTTTAGGGCCGACCACCGAGAAGGCCCTGTCTCCCTTAGTTTTAAGTCTGGTCTTGGGCACCACGTGCTGGAGCTGGCTCTCGGACCTCAGAGCGCGCGTAGGATTGTAAGTTTGGATGAGGTCCGACATATAATGAGGTACTAGTCCATGTAAAGCTTTAAAAACAAACACCAAGGTTTTAAAATCAATTCTAAAATAAACAGGGAGCCAGTGCAAACTCTCAAGGATTGGGGTTATATGCTGGCGTTTCCTGGCCCGTTAAAAGTCGTGCTGCCGCGTTCTGGACTAACTGCAACCAGGAGAGAGCTTTTTGGCCAATGCCAGCATAAAGTGCATTGCAGTGGTCCAGGCGACTTGAAATAAAAGCATGCAGGGCTTGTTCAAAAAGGTTAAAAGATAAAAACGGTTTTACCTTTACTAAAAGACGAAGATGATAAAAACACGATTTTAAAACTCCATTGACTTGTTTGTCAAGTTTTAAATCGCTATCTATAGGGACGCCAAGGCTGGTGACCTTGAGATGCACATCATTTTGCAATGGTCCCAAGATGTTGAACAGAAAACCGTGATATGTAAAGTATGTGGCAAAAGCATTAATACAAAAGTAGCAGCACTACTAATTTGTACCATCATTTGAAAAGTCACCCGCTAGAGAATGAAGAGTGCTTCAAACTCCGCATTTCTACATCTCGGCCGGTGCCATACCCACAAAATGCCAAAGCAACCAGCACTGACCCAATTAAGCCTGGCGTCTTCCATTTCCAGACTAACACCGTATGAAAAAAATACTCCAAAACAGAAGGAGATAACGCCTGCAGTAACCTACCACACAGCGAAGGAGATACACAATTCGATTTCCTATTATGCAGCTAATTTTTATTTTACAGTTTTTGAAATATCTTGTGTGACATCATGCACAAAAGTGCACTTTACTTGTTTTAAAATATTGTAGTGGCATTCTGTACAAAAAGTGCACTTTAATTTAGTGTTGTTTTGATATGTCATCTTAGTGACATCATGCACAAAAGTACACTAATAGCTTGTTTTAAAATGTCTGACAATCTTGCACTTTCTGCTTTGAAATTACATGAATGTTTGTGCCACTGCTTAATAACTGTTTAATAAATACACTTTTGGTAAATTGACTTAGTTGTGACTTCCCTCCCTGCATCAAAGTTTAAAATTAGCATAGAGTAATGCAGTACGAACAAGAATGTTTTTTTGTAGACATGTAGACATAATCCTCGGGGATTACGTAAAAAAGTATGTCTGATTCTGATTCTGATATACAATCATCATACTGCTGTGATTAGATGCATCAAGTGTTAATTCAAGGTTAAGGCAAAGTATCGATATATATATTGTGTATCATGACATGGCCTAAAATATTGCGATATTAATAAAAGGCCATATTGCTCAGCCCTACTCTGAAGCCTCCTTGGTACCATCTATGCCTCACGCAACCAAAGGCTGAACTGTACTGTTTTCATCTGCTGAGAGTTCTGGTTCCACGTCGAATGGCTTGTGTTTTCGCCTGCTTTTACGCACATTACCTAAGATTGTGGAGGTGCATAGCAATTTGTACGCAGCCATACAAAACCAAAGGCTTTGTACCTAAAAATCTTAATTAAAATGAATGTACTGTTACACCTAAAACTGTGTGGATTGATTAAATTGATTAGAAAAAAGCTTTGATTCATATGTTGCTTCAAATAATCCTTTATTGCATTGACTGCCCAGAACTTTAAATATGCAGACATGATTTTTGCATGGCCGTTCCAACGAGCATACATGAGAGCAGTAATGTGTGGCAGCAAAGAAGGTTTTGGGTTTTTTCCTTTAATGCGCACATGTTAAAAGTGCAATTTTGTTGATGGTGTGCATCTAATAAATAAAAAGAATAGGGGTTATGGAATGCAGAAAAAAATGTTTTTTAATATTTTTCCTAAAACACGCATTGAGGATAAAAAGTGTTTTATCAAATACTTGATTAATTGAACAAACTACACGATAGGTTATTTGATTACTAAAATAATCGATAGCTGTAGCCCAAGTACACCCCTGCGTTTTACATTTGTATGACAATTAAAAATGTGAATATTGCCAATAGAGGTTAATCAGCATCCTGGAAGAGATAGTGTTGCACCTTTGAAATTCCACCTTACTTGTGTGTGTCTGTCTCTCTCCTACACACACACACACACACACACACACACACACAAATGTCTTTAATAGACCGTGCAAGGTCAGATGACATCATCCATACGTGCGCCGGTCTGCTTGTAAACAAACAAGCTTACGTCAGCGCCATACACTGTTTTTCTTGGAATCAACATTCCATTGACTATTTTTATGACGACAAGGCAGCGCTCGGCTGATGTTTAAGTTGACGCATGTTTGCATAATGCTGGTGCAGAGGTGTCTTAGGACATAAACAAAGGATTGGTCTACTATTAGCACAGCTTCTCTGGTCTAAACACAGCAAATAAACATTAGTAATATTTTTATTTCCGATAATGTACGCACGCCAATGTGGCTCAGTGAGGGCGGTCGAAAAGACAAGAGTACTTCTGGAAAGTGAAGAAACTGGACACCAGGATGAGGAGACGACCAGCGTGGCAGAGAGAAATGATGCAAAGAGAGGGAGACAGCACCTTGCATTGCTTTCATTGTTGTGTTGGCATTGCGCTGTGATGTGATCACCAAGCTCTGTTTTGGTACATTTACTGGCAACTTAATTAGGCACACTTGACCTAACGAGTTAAAGCAGTTGAAACTAATGTTTGATGATGTTAGTTCCGTGTTTAAAAAGTTGGTTACTTTTGCTGGCAGCTGAAAGAGAATCTAAAGTAAATCCTCTTAGTGTCGCTCTCTGATTCAAAGCTGCTTTCCCTGCACAATTTGAATGTATTTGAATGCAAAATCCTCTGTCAGCGTGGAAGTCAAACTGAATGACACACTTAGTGCGTGCGTTTGCGCGTGTGTGTGTAAGTTTCATATAAAAATCTTAAATAGGACTTTAAACGTGTCAAGAGTTAGTTCCCTAAAAGCAGAGCGGCCCACAGCCTCCATGTTCCTCTGCATAGTCCCCATTCTTGACTACCGAGGGCAGCCCCGCCCTTGAGCACATCAAATGAGCAGCGAGTCTACGCCCACACCACATACCATGTCACTTGACACTGTACGTGCAATCAGCTGACATGTGTTCCACAAGTGTGGTATGAAGCCGTGAACATATTTTGGCATGAGCCCTCTTAAATTGTTTCTTCTTCTGTTCTAGGCGTAATGTCATACAGTCTTTTATACATTCATTGCACAAGCTGTGACTAGACTGACTGGGTGTGAGGGAAGCAAACCTGGGACCTGTGTGCAAGCTGACAATACAATATATGCTTAATCCAGTATTATGCACATCCATATTGATGATAATGACGTCACTTTGCGTCCTTACCAAACTGGCTGACTAGATTGATCATCTTGGTTTGACCTCCTCAGAGACTGAACATGTCAGCAGGTAAACTTTGACCCCAGAGTGGCATGCATTATCATCTTCACCTTTAACACGCTGACCTGCCACCACTGTGTCAGCTTTCTCTCTGATGTCACACAGACAAACATGTCCACATGAGCACGTTGGCGACGTCATCATAGAACAAGTTAGTGTTGCTCTTCATCACACTGCTTCAGGGATTCATCACACCCTCATCTTCCTCTTCCACAACACGTCCATCCCCGCCCGACATGCATCATTCATTAAGAGGCTGCAGGCACAAATCTATGGCAATCCAAGATGGCTGCTCAGCTCAAAGAAACCGATACTGTTTATTATGGGTGTAACGGTACACAAAAAATTCGGTTCGGTACATACCTCGGTTTAGAGGTCACGGTTCGGTTCATTTTCGGTACAATAAGAAAACAACAAAATATACAGTTTTTTGGTCATTTATTTACCAAATTTGTAAACATTGGCATAACATACATACGCACACAGGGTCCATTGTCAGGGTTAATGTGGTCAACATATATAAAATAAAAACTAAATAAGATAAGGCTCAGAATGTTTTTTTAACAAAACCTTTCTACATATGAAGTGCTTTTTTTGATTGATTGATTGCACTTTTATTAGTAGATTGTACAGTACAGTACATATTTCCGTACAATTGACCACTAAATGGTAACACCCCAATACGTTTTTCAACTTGTTTAAGGGGGTCCACGTTAATCAATATTAAACTGCCTCAAGTTGTTGCTCGGATTAAATAAAATGACAAAACTTTTCTTCTACATATAAAAAGTGCAACATTAAACAGTTTCAAGTCAACTCAGCCTCAGATTAACGTCCCCTCCCCCAGCTTGGCTAACTTGGCAGTAAGAGGATATATGGGCTCATTGTTCTTCCACCATAGAAATGGGTCAAAATCTAGTTTTTAATGCAATATGGACTTAAATCTGCTGCTATAAAAACATTTGTTATTGCTTTAGCCCTGCCTTAATCGCCGAGCAGAGGCTGCTTGAATGCGGTGGTGACTCTTCAAATGAGTTAGCATGTGTTATGAGAGTAGCGTATGTGGCCCTTTAAAATGTGACAGCATGTGCGGTGAATGTGTGGGCGAGTGAGTACGGGGAGTGGCTAGTGTTTTTATGGATTGGCTGTGTGCAAGACCTCAATAAAGCCACGATTCGCAACTATTCGCCGGACTCTTATCCTGGAGTCCGGAGCTGTGAGTCAAGGGTGTTGCCCCCGAGAATACATTAGCCCTGGTGAAGTGTTTCCCCTGCGCTCCTCGACTACGGTCTAGGAGCCGGAAGCAGGAAAGGTGCAACATGTTTGACATGTTGTCAGAAGCAGCGGCTAAACAATGTCGGCAAACCTCCATCCTCCATTTTTGTATCGCGCAGCCAAACTGTTCCCAAACGGGAGATCTTAACGAGGCAGGAGGGTCATCCAGCTCTGGCTTTTACATGTTGTCCTAGCCCGGTCGCTGCTAGCATGTGTACTCGTTCGGTACACCTCCGAACCGAACCTCCCGTACCGAAATTGTTCAATACAAATACACGTACCGTTACACCTCTACTGTTTATAAATTGGTGCAGTTGTGTTTTTACACTTAGTGTTTTGAGTACATACAGTGTTCCCCACAGGACGTCAATCTATTTGTGGCTGTAGTGTATTAGATTTGCATAATCTGCATGTAATTTTCATTGAAGCACTGGGAAAAAAAGAAAGACAAATATGTTTTTTTATACAGCACTGTAAATTAACGCTGCTTTAAAACATATATTAATTGGTGTAAGTTTAGCTAGATGACTTTGGCGGAAATGATGGTTAAAGTTGTTTTTCACACAACTTTGTCTCATTCTTGTTAGCTATAGCTAGCAAGGTAGAAGCTTGCTACTGAGGCTGAGACTACATCCTCCATTTACCATGAATTGATTAACATGGATCCTGACTTAAACAAGTTGAAAAACTTATTCGGGTTTTACCATTTAGTGGTCAATTGGACGGAATATGTACTGTACTGTGCAATCTTCTAAAAAAAGTTTCAAAAAATCCCTCCAGATGTCCGACATCATGTCTCCGCTTTAAATGCTCGCGTATCGCCATAAAAACAAGGTCCGTTTTGCAAACTGAGGAAGGCATTGATGTTTTTAACGAGAATAAAATGAAATATCCTCACACTTCATGTTATCACTGGCAATGTTTTTGCAAGAGACCCACTTCTAGTCGGAAAAACACGAGTGATGACAAAGATAATTGTCTGCGACAAATTTTACTGTCGACAATTTTGACTAATCTATGCAGCCCTACTTATAATGCCATCTACTGCATGGAATTATAACAACAATCTACAGTCACAGACAGTCCCATTATAATGTGTTTCTGAGCTAAGGCAAGCAGGTAGTTAGTTCTAAATGGATTCATGGCGAACTGCCACAAATAAATGACTGTATGGGAAACACTGACGTAAGGGTGTTTACTCTGAAGTACTGCCCAACATAGCTCACTGTCAGTACAGAAAATGTTGTACCCAAAACACTCAGAAAGGTACAGTGTGCAGCAATGGACACTTTACCACTCTCAAATAGAGATGTCCGATAATGGCTTTTTGCCGATATCCGATATTCCGATAATATCCAACTCTTAATTACCGATTCCGATATCAACCAATACCGATATATACAGTCGTGGAATTAACACATTATTATAGCTAATTTTTTTTGTGCCGCCCCGCTGGATGCATTAAACAATGTAAGAAGGTTTTCCAAAATAAATCAACTCAAGTTATGGAAAAAAAATGCCAACATGGCACTGACATATTTATTAATAAAGTCAAAAAGTGTGTTTTTTTTTTTAACATGCCTCAAAACAGCAGCATGGAATTTGGGACATGCTTTCTCTGGAGGATGAGGTGGGCGGGCTTGGGGGGACGGGGATAGTGGGGGTTAATATTGTAGCGTCCACGAAGAGTTAGTGCTGCAAGGGTTTCCGGGTATTTGTTCTGTCGTGTTTATGTTGTGTTACGGTGCGGATGCTCTCCCGAAATGTGTTTGTCATTCTTATTTGGTGTGGGTTCACAGTGTGGCGCACATTTGTAACAGTGTTAAAGTTATTTATACAGCCACCTTCAGTGTGACCTGTATGGCTGTTGACCAAGTATGCCTTGCAATAACTTGTGTGTGTGAAAAGCCGTAGATATTATGTGACTGAGCCGGCATGCAAAGGCAGCGCCTTTAAGGTTTGTTGGCGCTCTATACTTCTCCCTACGTCCATGTACCACTCTGTACAGCGGCGTTTTAAAAAGTCATAAATTTTACTTTTTGATACAGATAATTTCCAATTTTAAAGCATTTATCGGCCGATAAAATCGGCAGTCCGATATTATCGGACATCTCTACTCTCAAAAGTTGCCATCTTGGTATGTAGCAGATGGGGAGGGACTAACTTGGCTGAAATTCACCATTAAAAAGGAGAAAATAAGAATCGGGTAACTGGCGCATTTAGGAACTATACAGTGTTAATTTTGACAGTGGTTTCTAATTTATTTTTCATTATAGTCTTTTGACAAAAATATTTTACTTTTTGTCTAATTTTAGTCATCCAAATTTATTTAGTTTTAGTCTCGTTTTAGATAACAAAGTGACAACAATTTAGTCAGCTAAAATTACAGTACATTTAGTGGACTAAAGTATAAAGTGTAAAAGATAAGGCCTTTTAAAATTTATTTGAAAGAACCTTTATTTAAACTACCTGCAAAGCATAACACAAAAGTAGCATAACCACACTTTAGGTATATATGTATAAAGGGATAAAAGACACATTCATAATAACATGTATTATTCACAAATCTTTGCTAAATTTAGGCATAAGGCGGCCCATTAATTTCACAGACAAATCACGTTTGCTATTTCCTTCACCAACACTACTAATCATAGCAGACTTCATGAGAGCCAACGACTAATTTAAAACACATGAGGAGCCAAAACCTACAGTTTTAATCCTGAATATAAGATAAATGATCTGCAAGTTTTAGGCTGTTGCCCCCGCGACCCGACCTCGGATAAGCGGAAGATGATGGATGGAAGTTTTAGAAACCGAGTGCTAATCAGATTCAGCCAGTAGCACTATTGCTAAGTGCTAAGCAAGAAATACAAACTACAAACATAATACAATATCACTTACTGTACAATGTCTGCCTTCACTAAAATGCTGACTGATGGAATGTTTGCATCTTAATGTTTGGATAAAGAATTAATCAAAATCCTCACAAAGGTAAAAAAAAAATTTAATAATGAAAAAAAGTTGGGCGCATACGAGCATCTTTCCGTGTCTTTCTCATGATCTCCGGGTCTAAGTTTAGTTGTAGCCATAAAGCAAATTATTGGTTTATGGCTACAACCTTCTACAATACAACTGAGAAGCATTATTTATAATCTACAAGGAACTTTTAGCAACTTAGGGGCAATGCAGCAGCTCACCGGTTCAGTACGTCCATAACTGCCACAAATAATTGGAGGATGCGGGAAGAACAGTGGATCACTTTGGGACTGTCTACCCCGCAGTTTTTGAGGACCAGTCATAGACAATTTAGAGTGAAAAGAAAATGTTATTTTCATCCGCATACAAAACATTCTAACTTGGATTGTTTCCCTAGCTTTGAGATGCTCCCGAAGGACAGTGCGGCGAAGACACAACAAACTCCCTTCTTGTCTCTCATGGACACACACCTGTTGTTGTTGACTTTGGACTAGCGACTGCACAGTACATAATGGCCGCGGATCAGAGACACACTACGGGCTTACACATCCACAAAAAAATACGCCACATACACCTCCGCCCCCAACCCAACGCCCTCGACGCAAATCCCATAGGGGTGATGAATGGATGGTCAGCGCCTGAGAGCTGCGGCCTACCATCATGACCACCGAACTCCCTTCCCTCTGTTGCTAGATATCTCGAGATGTAAGTTGTAATATGTATACGTGCTTTGCTATGGAGGTTTTTTTCCCACTCCAGACTGGGCCCCTTTAGGAGCCCAGTCTAGATTGTATTTTTTTACTCATCCTTCCCCAGCGTTTACCTTTTTCCCATCTTTTACGGGGCGCCTTATGGTGACCCATCTGCATTCTTTTTCTGTATCCTGTACACTGTTTGTCTAATCTTGAACAGGTTTGTGCTAAAAACAAAGTTTTGTTGTACTTGTTCAGTGACAATAAAGACATCTTTATCTATCTAGCTGCATAAGCTGGTTTTACCGCTCTGTGACCATGGCGTCGATAAAAGTAGTTCCTCGGCGTTAGCACTTTGAATAACAATATCCCTTGTAGTTGGTTAATGGCAAACCTATGACCTTACTTTTAATATCTCGGATTAAGAATTTTAAATTTGCAGTGATCAGGTGTGTTTGGTTTCTAAATAATGGACTACTGGTACCAATTTAGGACAGAAAATCAGTTTTAGAGAGAATATTGTGTTAGTCAATGTGGACATTGTGAAGTAGGTTGGTAGCAGACGTTCGGTTCATAAGAATTCAGTGATAAGGTTGAGACACACTTAGTCCTTTAATTGACAGCTGATTATTCCACAGTTTAGCCAGACTCCCATTTAAAATTGAACAGGATAGCAGCTGCCGAAAGAAAGCTTTCTCTCGATGAGTTTTTGTCCATAAGAGCCTGATTTTTAGCGTTTGTATCGTGCTAGAGTGACAGAGTGTGGATATTTTTTGACGTTTTCTTGGAAGAAAGTTATAGGAGGACAGGAGAGATGAGGCGGACTCACCCATGGCGGCAGGTCAGTGGTAGGCAGACTTTTCTTGACGACTACATCCTCATGTTCAAGAAAGGCCAAAGCCTTGTTGATCCGGTAGTCCTTGCTGCCGTGTGCTTTCCGCCAGTAGAACAAGGCGGCCAGTCCAATCAGCACCCAACTAAAGCTGAACTCAAAGTAGCCCAGGATGTAGATGGGCAAGATGACAGCGAACGTCTTCCCGAATTTCAGCCACATCTGGGTGACTTCTGTTAGGGAAGACTGATTCTCGCTGGCCGGCTCCTCCAAGGCTGAGGGAGGACCCAGTGTGGAGCTGGCCGGGTCGGTGGGGGCTGAGACGGGTCCGTTTGCCGTGGCAACCGGTCGGCCTGGGCCATCCATCTTGGAGCCAAAACTGTTACTCATTTCCCCTCTGCAAAAACAATGCCAGGCTTTTACTGCAAACCGTAGGAGACACACAACAAGTATTTTTTTTTTTTAAACTACTAGGGTGTGCTATCAGCACTAGATGACTATCTTGCTGAAATATTTTATCTGATACGGTAGAGTTGTACAAGCATAATAATAATGGACGTTAAATGAATGACTGACTGATAGTATCACAGTGAGCCTTGTTATCTCTGTGAAGGCATTTTTTTTTTTAATTTTCAGCGTATTATATTGTGTAACTCATGAAGAGGTGAGTTTCGGTACAGACAATGTATACTGTTGCTATTATTATTATGACTTTAAAAAGGATGCTGTTAATGTAACTGTGCATCCATACAAAAGCTTTGGCTCATGTTGTTGATGCCTAATGCTATCATTAGGGCTTAAATGATAAATGGGTTGAACTTGTATAGCGCTTTTCTACCTTCAAGGTACTCAAAGCGCTTTGACACTACTTCCACATTTACCCATTCACACACACATTCACACACTGATGGAGGGAGCTGCCATGCAAGGCGCTAACCAGCACCCATCAGGAGCAAGGGTGAAGTGTCTTGCTCAGGACACAACGGACATGACGAGGCTGGTACTAGGTGGGGATTGAACCGGGGCCACTCTTCCACTGCGCCACACCGTCCCTTCATTGCATTAATAAAAATCTCCAATACCCTTGGACGGTATAGCTCGGTTGGGATCCCAACCGAGCTAAAATAAGATAACACATCCAAAATGGACCCGGGCCATATGAGCCAGGGTTTTTATGAGTCCGTTGCTGGTCCGCGACGGATGTACGTGCGGGTCCCAAGCGCACCAGCCGCGAAGGTAAGGTTTTGATCATGGATGCGGAGCGGATCCAGCTCGGAGCCGCAGCGGGTCCGCGACCCGCCTCCGTGGCGGATCCTTTCCTGAGGACAGGTGGACCCCAATACGGGTCCGTTCGGAAAGCGCAATACCTGAGTGTTTTTGCTGTGTGGGGAAAGTGGCCGTGCCTGCAACTTGAGGGTTCCAGGCTCGATCCCCTCTTCCGCCCTCATAGTCACTGACATTGTATCCTTGGGCAAGACAATTTACGTATCCACCTGGTTTAAATGTATCTTAGATATTGGGTTTCACTATGTATGCTTGGAGTCACTAGAGAAAAGCACTACATAAATATAATTCACTTCGCAATGCGGACGACAAAGTGTTCATGTTTGGTGGAAAGACTGTAAGAACATTTAACATATTTATACTCTGACGTCGTTTTTGTCGCTGCCCTCTTGCATCAACTATTTGTCCTTCAAAATTTTTACTACTTTGATGACTTAATAGTTTTTGAAATGTTCCCACAGCGTGTTTTTTTAAGCCATTGTTGCGTCCGGCTACCATCCCAACACACATAAACTTGTGGCTTGCATTTAACTTTAAAAGTGAAGTCAACCTTCTTCTGTTCTTTACTGTGGTTGGCGGCGGTGTCATGTCATGATAAAATGTAAGTTTTTGCTGATAACTGGACGTTTGATGTACTTTTGTATTCATGCCGAAATAAAGAACATCGTTTGTTCAATGACGTTGTTGGGTCAGCAGCAGTTAACATGAATTTAACATGTACTTAGAATGCACACAAACGTTAAAGTGCAGCTTATTAAAGCAGAGTCCGTTGTGACGTTATCCCCAAAGTGACACGTAGAAGGGCTTCTATGTTGAAGCAAACGGTCAGAAAGAAAAAAAAATCGACTTAATCCTTTTGCTGTTAAAAAAAAAAAAAAGCTTGTCACACTTACCACAATCTACATTCGCTATTCTGGGAATAACCAAGTGATATTCAGTACCGAGGAAGTCCGGTGCTCGACATGCCGACCAGCTCAACTCCGACCAGGCTGACTCCTCCTGAGATCATCCAGCTGAGGAGGCGCCTCGGCCCGCCTTAGCCCGCCTCTGTGCACGCAGGAAGCCGTCATCGCGCCCATAGGACCGGTGTTGCAAAAGAGCGACCTCTGGTGGCAAAACAAAACCACTGCCACTCAGACTGTCATTAAACATAAATGGTAAATGGGTTTTCTACCTTCAAGGTACTCAAAGCCCTTTGACACTATTTCCACATTCACCCATTCACACACACATTCACACACTGATGGTGGGAGATGCAATGCAAGGCCCTAACCACGACCCATCAGGAGCAAGGGTGAAGTGTCTTGCTCAAGGACACAATGGACGTGATGAGGTTGGTAGAAGGTGATTGATTGATTGATTGATTGATTGATTGATTGATTGATTGATTGATTGATTGATTGATTGATTTTATTAGTATATTGCAGAGTACAGTACATATTCCATACAATTGACCACTTGTTTAAAGGCCTACTGAAACCCACTACTACCGACCACGCAGTCTGATAGTTTATACATCAATGATGAAATATTAACATTGCAACACATACCAATACAGCCGGTTTAGTTTACTGAATTACAATCTTAAATTTTCCGTGGAGTTTCTTGTTGAAAACGTTGCGGAATGATGACGCGTATGATGACGTGTGTTTGTGACGTTATTTGTTGTAAGGAACATTTTAGCTCACCATCACTTACGGCTAAAAGTCGTCTCTTTTCATCGCATAATTACACAGTATTCTGGACATCTGTGTTGATGAATCTTTTGCAATTTGTTAAATTAATAATGGAGACTATAAAGAACAATGTAAGAGACTATAAAGAACTATGTAAGAGACTATAAAGAACAATGAAAGAGGTGTATTGCAGCTGTCTTCAGCACCAAGACTTTTTTTATTGATACTTTTATGAGTAGATTGCACAGTTCAGTACATATGCCATACAATTGACCACTAAATAGTAACACCCGAATACGTTTTTCAACTTGTTTAAGTCGGGGTCCACGTTAATCAATTCATGGTAGCAGCTGGTGTTTCTTTGTTTGTTGTGAAGCTTTAACACAGAGCGGTCAAGCGAACATGTTTCTTTACGTCAACCAGCATGTTTTTGGATGGGAAAATTGTGATATATATCTTACCGGAGACATCAGTGGATTGTGCGTCCTCCTGCAGTAGCTGTCAAAAAAGGCAGCTTTGAGCTTGGCTCATAGGCTTCTCTCTGAGACACTGGCGTGTTCGCCGCAGCCATCCGACTTTGAGGTATGTCTTTACAATCTCACTAAAACACTATTAAAACAATAAGCAGATAAGGGATCTTCCAGAATTATCCTAGTAAATGTTTCTAATTACATCTGAAACGCTCACACTGCCTGCCGCCGCCCGCAGCCGTCGCTTTTTATTTTATTTTTTATTTTTTATTTTTTCTAGACCTTCACAATCAATATCCTCATTCACAAATCTTTCATCCTCGCTCAAATTAATGGGGAAATTGTCGCTCTCTCAGTCCGAATTTCTCTTACTGCTGGTGGCTCACATTATAAACAATGTGAGGATGTTCGGAGCCCTCAAACCGGTGATGTCACGCGCACATACTTCCGGTAAGGGCAAGGCTTTTTTATTAGAGACCGAAAGTTGCAAACTTTATCTTGGATGTTCTCTACTAAATCCTTTCAGCAAAATTATGGCAATAGCGCGAAATGATCAAGTATGACACATAGAATGGACCCGCTATCCCCGTTTGAATAAGAAAATCTCATTTTAGGTGGCCTTTAAGTTGGGGGTTCACGTTAATCAATTCATGGTAGGTGGGGATCTAACCAGGAACCCTCAGGTTGCTTGTTCAAAACTATGAATGAACACATATGGAGTTACGAACTTAACAAAAAAGCTGAATTAACTGAAAACATGTCGTATATCCCAGTATCTTCAAAATAGCCACCCTTTGCTCTGATTACTGTTTCGCACACTCTTGGCATTCTCTCGATGAGCTTCAAGAGGGAGTCACCTGGATGGGTTATCGCTTCACAGGTGTCTAATTTTTGATGCCTTCAGTGACAATCTGCAAGGTAAATAGTCATGAAAATTAAGAAAACGCATTGAAATGAGAAGGTGTGTATGTTCTTTTAAACTACTAGTAGTAACCTAATTTATTTAGCTGGTGGTGTTCTTGTTACATTTATGGTTTAAAAAAAAAAGGAACTTCGGGAAAGTTGCAAACGTTCCCTTTAGTAATTGTGATTTAAATATATATATATATATATATATATATATATATATATATATATATATATATATATATATATATATATATATATATATATATATATATATATATATTAGGGGTGGGCAAATTAATGCGTTAATTACGAGTTAACTCATCAATCTATTAACGCCGACAATTATTTATCGCACATTTGCGTATGTTGTTTACATACTTTTATTTTGTTAACGCCTTTTCTTAAAGAGATGGCGTCGCCCGGATGGGCTTCGAGGTCGAGGGGCTCTTGGTAAAGATGGAACATTTGGCAAAAATACCTGACAATTCTGCAAATTTCATGGCTGGCTTACAGCGTGGTCACTCCGGGATCACTTACGACCGCCAGACAATTCTGGATGTGGATAGATCGGGCCGTTTTGGACTGAATGACGCGTGCTTGCTAGACCGGCTAGCTAGCATGGGAATACTTTGCCGGCTACATCCAGCGGCCTGTGAAGCAGCGGAGTATTTGTGTTGTCTGTCTATTTATGAATAATCCAGACGAGGCGTGTTGGCTGAGTTCTTAACGTTTGCTTTCAGAGCGTGCATATCACAACATACAAGATGCTGTCATGGCGACACAACCTATACCGGGCTACCACATCACTCCTGTTGCATGCTGGGTAGGGTAGTTATTTTTTTCCCTGGCTCATAACTTCACAATATAGTACCATGTATATGCGTTTAGTTTATCAAAGCACCAAGCAAACAATCGGAAAATTCCCATCATATCAATTCCTAGATATGGTCATAATTATTTTAAGTGCACGACGCAGAATAAACACAACATTATTAATATTGCTACTACGGATAATTTGTCTCCTCTCTGAGCTGCTACCTTACCGTGGTAGAGGAGTTTGCGTGTCCCAATGATCCTAGGAGCTAAGTTGTCTGGGGGCTTTCATGCCCCCTGGTAGGGTCTCCCAAGACAAACAGGTCCTAGGTGAGTGATCAGACAAAGAGCAGCTCAAAGACTTCTATGGAATTACAACAAAATGAACTCAGATTTCCCTCGCCCGGACGCGGGTCACCGGGGCCCCGCTCTGGAGCCAGGCCCGGAGTTGGGGCACGATGGCGAGCGCCTGGTGGCCGGGCCTGTCCCCATGGGGCCCGGCCGGGCACAGCCCGAAGAGGCAACGTGGGTAATCCCTCCAATGGGCTCACCACTCATAGGAGGGGCCATAGAGGTCGGGTGCATTGTGAGCTGGGCGGCAGCCAAAGGCAGGGCACTTGGCGGTCCGATCCTCGGCTACAGAAGCTAGCTCTTGGGACGTGGAACGTCACCTCACTGGGGGGGAAGGAGCCTGAGCTAGTCCGCGAGGTAGAGAAGTTCCGGCTGGATATAGTCGGACTCACCTCGACGCACAGCAAGGGCTCTGGAACCAGTTCTCTCGAGAGGGACTGGACCCTCTTCCACTCTGGCGTTGCCGGCAGTGAGAGGCGACGGGCTGGGGTGGCAATTCTCATTGCCCCCTGGCTCAAAGCCTGCACGTTTGAGTTCAACCCAGTGGACGAGAGGGTAGCTTCCCTTCGCCTTCGGGTGGGGGGACGGGTCCTGACTGTTGTTTGTGCTTACGCACCAAACAGCAGTTCAGAATACCCACCCTTTTTGGGTACACTCGAGGGAGTACTGGAAAGTGCTCCCCCAGGTGATTCCCTTGTCCTACTGGGGGACTTCAACGCTCATGTTGGCAACGACAGTGAAACCTGGAGAGGCGTGATTGGGAAGAATGGTCGCCCGGATCTAAACCCGAGTGGTGTTTTGTTATTGGACTTTTGTGCTCGTCACGGATTGTCCATAACAAACACCATGTTCAAACATAAGGGTGTCCATATGTGCACTTGGCACCAGGACACCCTAGGCCGCAGTTCCATGATCGACTTTGTAGTTGTGTCATCGGATTTGCGGCCTTATGTTTTGGACACTCGGGTGAAGAGAGGGGCGGAGCTTTCTACCGATCACCACCTGGTGGTGAGTTGGCTGCGATGGTGGGGGAGGATGCCGGACAGACCTGGCAGGCCCAAACGCATTGTGAGGGTCTGCTGGGAACGTCTGGCAGAGGCTCCTGTCAGAGAGTTTCAATTCACACCTCCGGGAGAACTTTGAACATGTCACGAGGGAGGTGCGGGACATTGAGTCCGAGTGGACCATGTTCTGAACCTCTATTGTCGAGGCGGCTGATTGGAGCTGTGGCCGCAAGGTTGTTGGTGCCTGTCGTGGCGGTAATCCCAGAACCCGTTGGTGGACACCAGCAGTGAGGGATGCCGTCAAGCTGAAGAAGGAGTCCTATCGGGTTCTTTTGGCTCATAGGACTCCGGAGGCAGTGGACGGGTACCGACGGGCCAAGCGGTGTGCAGCTTTAGCGGTCGCGGAGGCAAAAACTCGGACATGGGAGGAGTTCGGGGAAGCCATGGAAAACGACTTCCGGACGGCTTCGAAGCGATTCTGGACCACCATACGCCGCCTCAGGAAGGGGAGGCAGTGCACTATCAACACCGTGTATGGTGCGGATGGTGTTCTGCTGACTTCGACTGTGGATGTTGTGGATCGGTGGAGGGAATACTTCGAAGACCTCCTCAATCCCACCAACACGTCTTCCTTTGAGGAAGCGGTGCCTGGGGAAGCTGCAGTGGACTCTCCTATTTCTGGGGCTGAGGTCGCTGAGGTAGTTAAAAAGCTCCTCGGCGGCAAGGCCCCGGGGGTGGATGAGATCCGCCCGGAGTTCCTTAAGGCTCTGGATGCTGTGGGGCTGTCTTGGTTGACAAGACTCTGCAGCATCGCGTGGACATCGGGGGCGGTACCTCTGGATTGGCAGACCGGGGTGGTGGTCCCTCTCTTTAAGAAGGGGGACCGGAGGGTGTGTTCCAACTATCGTGGGATCACACTCCTCAGCCTTCCCGGTAAGGTTTATTCAGGTGTACTGGAGAGGAGGCTTCGCCGGATAGTCGAACCTCGGATTCAGGAGGAACAGTGTGGTTTTCGTCCTGGTCGTGGAACTGTGGACCAGCTCTATACTCTCGGCAGGGTTCTTGAGGGTGCATGGGAGTTTGCCCAACCAGTCTACATGTGCTTTGTGGACTTGGAGAAGGCATTCGACCGTGTCCCTCGGGGAGTCCTGTGGGGAGTGCTCAGAGAGTATGGGGTACCGGACTGTCTTATTGTGGCAGTCCGCTCCCTGTGTGATCAGTGTCAGAGCTTGGTCCGCATTGCTGGCAGTAAGTCGTACACGTTTCCAGTGAGGGTTGGACTCCGCCAAGGCTGTCCTTTGTCACCGATTCTGTTCATAACTTTTATGAACAGAATTTCTAGGCGCAGCCAAGTCGTTGAGGGGATCCGGTTTGGTGGCCACGGGATTAGGTCTCTGCTTTTTGCAGATGATGTAGTCCTGATGGCTTCATCTGACCGGGATCTTCAGCTCTCACTGGATCGGTTCGCAGCCGAGTGTGAAGCGACCGGAATGAGAATCAGCACCTCCAAGTCCGAGTCCATGGTTCTCGCCCGGAAAAGGGTGGAGTGCCATCTCCGGGTTGGGGAGGAGACCCTGCCCCAAGTGGAGGAGTTCAAGTACCTAGGAGTCTTGTTCACGAGTGGGGGAAGAGTGGATCGTGAGATCGACAGGCGGATCAGTGCGGCGTCTTCAGTAATGCGGACGTTGTATCGATCCGTTGTGGTGAAGAAGGAGCTGAGCCGGAAGGCTAAGCTCTCAATTTACCGGTCGATCTACGTTCCCATCCTCACCTATGGTCATGAGCTTTGGGTCATGACCGAAAGGATAAGATCACGGGTACAAGCAGCCGAAATGAGTTTCCTCCGCCGGGTGGCGGGGCTCTCCCTTAGAGATAGGGTGAAAAGCTCTGCCATCCGGGAGGAACTCAAAGTAAAGCCGCTGCTCCTTCACATCGAGAGGAGCCAGATGAGGTGGTTCGGGCATCTGGTCAGGATGCCACCCGAACGCCTCCCTAGGGAGGTGTTTAGGGCACGTCCAGCTGGTAGGAGGCCACGGGGAAGACCCAGGACACGTTGGGAAGACTATGTCTCCCGGCTGGCCTGGGAACGCCTCGGGATCTCCCGGGAAGAGCTAGACGAAGTGGCTGGAGATAGGGAAGTTTGGGCTTCCCTGCTTAGGCTGCTGCCCCCGCGACCCGACTTCGGATAAGCGGAAGATGATGGATGGATGGATACGGATAATTTGATCAAAAATTCCCTAAAACACCCCACTACCTATAATATAGGTTTTTTAAACATAAGATCCCTGATAAAAAAAAATGTTTCTGCTGTTACCTCAGAAATTGCCTGTTCAGATGTTATGATTGTGGCTCAGAGATTTGTATGTAGATTATATTTGTTTTCCATAACAAACAGGATAACTTAAATACCCTGGCAGTGGCAATAAGCTTAAATGTTTGTTTTAACATTTTTTGAGTTGATTTTCATAAAATATGCTATTTAACTGCTACTGTTTAACAAGGACTGATTTAAATTGTGTTTGCACAACAAATGTTTTGGCGCTTTTGTTCATGTGAGAGAATATTCCAATAAAGGTGCACTACACACTACTTTTGAATTCATTATTGGGCTTTGCGTATACAATGCAGTTAATCGCGATTAATCGGAGAAATAGTGCGATTAACTTCGATTAACATTTTTAATCGTTGCCCAGCCCTAATATGAGATATATATATATATATATATATATATATATATATATATATATATATATATATATACATACATATATATATATATATATATATATATATATATATATATATACATACATATATATATATATATATATATATATATATATATACATACATATATATATATATATATAAAATTGTGATCATTATTTTGGCCATGATTGTGCAGTCCTAATCCCCGTCAAAATTTAGAAAACACATTTTTTTATCAAACTATGAAAATATGTCAACAACCTCATTGCTTTTTTCACGTTTTTTATATATTAATTACGATATCAAATAATATATTAAATGTGGATTTTAGAATGAATGTTCACTAAAGCAGCGCAAGCTTTTCCCTTCCGCTAGATGGCAGCATTTGGAAGACGGGCTACATAAACTCAAATACCTTTTAGTCAACCGTGTATTAAGTCAAACTTACAAACAAATAATTTCAAAAACAGCCAGATACAACAAGTTGAACAGAGAAAACAGCTTAAAAAAAACGTAAATTACTTCAAATATCGCACGAAATTAACTTTTACAGAGGAATCTGTCTAGTAAACACTGCTTCCGGTTGATGTTTTACTTTGAAAGAGCATAAAGGATGTGTTCTTACCCACAAAAATACTTGACGTTTCTTTGCCGTGTGTGTACATTCACAGTGCGTCGATATAGAACATCCTCCTCCTCATCATCATCGTCATCAACTGGACCTTCTCCCTCACCTTTTTTTTTTTTTGAAGGATGTATTTACTATTTATTGTAAGGAATTAAAAGTGTTTCCAATCCATCAGACGAAACGAACAACGTGCAATAACAATGTAAAGAAACATTTACTTTAAAGAGTTTCTCTTGGACGGAAAATACCTGAAAAGCAAAGATGAAAAGCTTTTTTTTACTCCTCTTTCTTTTCTTAACATCTCTACTAATGGTAAGTTACAAATAATTTGAGTTTCCACTTCTATTGCCGTATAATGATAATATTATGCATCGTATTCATGAACCTATAGATAATTTAGTATAAATGCACAATTTCATGGAACCAACAACATTATTGCCTTAAAGAGTACATAATGCTATTATTTGCACCAAAACTCACCACAATAGGTATACAATAATAATATTATTTGATCAAATCTAACATCAATAATTCTGCCATCTCAAATGTATTAATGCTCACTCTTAACCGACACTCATTCATAATAATGTTTATTTTTGTGTTTGTACAAGTTTCTGTATCACACTAAAATAACATTAGGGTATGCTGCTACAAAAAAGAATAAGAGAAAAAAATCCAACAGATTGTAAGATTAGTGGGCCATTAAGGTCACCGAGTAAAAAAAAATGTGAACAAGCTTTTAACATGAAAAACACAAACAAAGCCTCCTGATGAAAATTAGACCCACCCAAGGGTCTGTGAGTGTTATGTTTGGGGGTTTTCTGAAGCTGAGAGCTGCTTAACAAGACATGACAATACTCTGATGGCATCAATCATTGTGCTGCACAAATGTGCCGTCACATTCTTCTCACTGAAGATAATGTCTCTGCAAATCACCTATGCCGTGCCCTAATGCATGCATGTCATTTGAAAGCAATCTATTCTTGTGTGTCACAGCAGCAAGTCAGTCTGCAGCATTAATAACATGTCTCATTTTACTTTTCATCAAATGAGCATAAAGCTCTACAGTACAGTGGAGAAAATAATTATTTGATGCCCTGCTAATTTTGAAGTGCCAAAGAATGTTACATACAGTATAGTGAATTTGGGCATTCCACAACGTTCTTTCGGAAGTCCACCCTACGTTTTTCTAGCAGGGTTGTCCAGACTACCTGTTTCCAAAAAAGAAAAATACACCTTTTATTTATATGAAACAAAGTTTATACTTTTTTATTCAAACTTGTGGTATCCCCCTAACCCACAGGTGCCAAACTCAAGGCCCAGGGGGCCAAATTTGGCCCCCCAGATTATGTTATGTGGTCCACAAAAGCCTGGATATAATATGCTGTGATAAAATGCTTAATCTTTTCTTACTAAATATATTTATTATTTCCCTTTTGACATTAAAAATCATATACTGCATGCAATTGCATATCTTCTAAAATTCAATATTATCAAAAACTAAATATTATATTATCATGTATTCCCAAAAATATTTTTTGTTAAAATAATGAAAAATACTGTACTTAAATATCTACTTGACTTAAGATTTCAAAACAAATGATCAATGAAATTGTAGACTGTAAAATTGTCAATAGATTTTTTGGTTAAATTCCACCGCCTGAGTTTTTTACCGTAAAATGAACTTTGGTACTGTTTTTTTCCATATACAGTAATACACTATAACATTAAAAAACAACAACAAAAAAACATTTTACGGTTAAAAAAAAAACTGCCAGCTCTGTTGCTTGAATTTTACCACTAAAAACAGTTGTATTGTTTTTAAAGTTAAAGTTAAAGTACCAATGATTGTCACACACACACTGGGTGTGGTGAAATTTGTCCTCTGCATTTGACCCATCCCCTTGATCGCCCCCTAGGAGGTGAGGGGAGCAGTGGGCAGCAGCAGTGCCGCGCCCGGGAATCATTTCCATTCCATTCTATTTATTCAAGTTTTTTATATGCTGTAAAAAAAAAAAACACTGCTTTTACTGTAAAATTCTGGTGATTTAGCTGCCAGTTTTTAAAATAAAATAAAACATTTTTTTTGCAGCTTATGTAAAAAAAATATTGTTAATGTGTTATATATATGTACATATACATGTATATTCATGTATTACTCATTGTTAAAAGCAGCCCTTTGAATGCAAACAACTGAAAACGAGTTTGACACCCTGTGACACATCTGTGTGACGTCACAAAAGAGAAAGCGGTATTGCTCGGTTGGTAGAGTGGCCGTGCCAGCAACTTGAGGGTTCCAGGTTCGATCCCTGCTTCTACCATCCTAACCACTGCTGTTGGGTCCTTGGACCAGACCCCTTTACCCACCTGCTCCCAGTGCCACCCACACTGGTTTAAAAATGTAACTTAGATATTGGGTTTCAACAATGTAAAGTGCTTTGAGTCACTAGAGAAAAGCGCTATATAAACACAGTTTGCTTCACAAAATAGAAAGCTGACACGGTGGTCGGAGGTCAGTGTATTTGGAAATATTTTGTTTGGTTGTTATTTTTTTGGTGACTTAATTAAAACATGCATTTATTAACCTCCCTAAGTTAACTTAAAGAGGGCCCCTGACACATCATGTGATCTGCCTATGTTCATCATATACAAGTGTACAGTATTCACTATATGCTATGAAGTTATAATATTTGATCTGACTAACTTTGAAAGTTCCTCACAAAAATATAAGCGCTTCATATATTCATGGATCGTTTAGTTTAGCAGAACATTCAGAATGTACAAAAAATGGTTATACATTAAGGTTTTTTGATTGATTGAAACTTTTATTAGTAGATTGCACACTACAGTACATATTCCATACAACTGACTCCTAAATGGTAACACCCGAATAAGTTTTTCTACTTTAATCAATTCATGGTAATGAGTATTTGATCCCTTACCAATCAGCAAGCATTATGACACCCCAGAAGGGTTATGTTTTCATGAACCACACTAAAAAGCCCTGTCTCTTTAGTAAATTGCTCCCAATCTCATCTCATGTGTACACATACAAACCTCTACACCATGGGCAAGACAGAGAAGCTGTAAAGGGGGCTCAAGGAGAAGATTGTAGACCTGCACAAGACTGATTGTGAGAAAGGTGAGGGAGCATCCCAGATTTTCAAGGGAGGATCTAACCAATGGTATCACAGGAGTTGTAAGCTTGTTTACTGTCGATTTGACCTTTAATGTGAAAGACCTTCAATTACACTCCACGACTTGGAAGACTTCGGTCCAAAAATGTTGTTGTTACGTGATCTTCCCCCAGATTGTCTCGGCTTGCAGCCAGCCTAGTATTAAGGTTCCTTATAAGTCCCAATGCCCACCAGACGGAAAGGATTCTCTGCCTCTGTTTCAAAGACATTTCTCTCGATTGGTTTGTTTTGATGTTTGCGGCAGTCTCTGACAGTGACTTACCAGACACGACCGAGTGATTGCCCGGAGAAGTCATTATTGACTGGCGTAAAAATACATTACGCACAATCGGTGTCTAAAGTGTAAAGTGCAGCGTTGAACTTGCAGATTTTTGTGGATTAACACCTTGGCTTCGCGGCTGCTGAAGAATAATGAAGTGAAGGAAGTTCCACATCTTCCTCCTCCTGTGAAGACTGACTCACTTTGCATCCTCGCTCTGCGATGTCAGCACATAAAATGAAATGTTTACATGTCCAATCAACTTAAAGGGGACGTTTTGGACCGTTGCCCTATGGTTCACAGTGTTTAATGAGGGACAAGAACACATGTCTTCTTTTTTTTAGGGTTTTTACATTTTAAAGCTTGGCCTTCAAATCAATCAATCAATGATTATTTATATAGCTCTAAATCACAAGTGTCTCAAAGGGCTGCACAAGCCACAATGACATCCGTGGTACAGAGCCCACATAAGGGCAAGGAAAAACTCAGCCCAGTGGGTTGTCGGTGACAGTGACTATGAGAAACCTTGGAGAGAACCGCATATGTGGGCAAACACCCCCCTCCCCCCCTAGGGGAAAACGAAAGCAATGGATGTCAAGCAGCCTAACATGATATTGTGAAAGTCCAGTCCATAGTGGATCCAACATAACAGTGAGAGTCCAGTCCATAGTGGATCCAATAGGGTAGCCCTCTAAAACAACTACAAAAACCCTCAATTAAAGATTTATTTACACACTGAATGGATATATATTATGTAGTAATAAACACGTTCAAAACAATATGTAATATGTACAATATTTACTGTATTTTGGTAATTTTAAACATTGTCTGATTTCCCTTGCGCATTGATTTCTGTTTCTGATTGTAGTCTATCTTGTCTGTATGCACATTTGTCATATGAGCAAGTTTTAATGTTGTAAATGTGATGTTTTATGTGTTTACTGTTTTTATTGTAACCTTGCTGCTGCCTACTGCTGGTCTCCCTTGGAAAATAGATCTTTGATCTCAATGGGATTATTACCTGGTTAAATAAAGGCTAAATAAATCAAATAAAATAAGTTTCCTGTCAGAGTTGCCACTGACAGTTTTTTTGTGTTTTAGCTTCTCCTCTGTGTGTTTAGTATGTCCTGTCCTTAGTTCCTGTCTAGTGCTCTTATTTTGGTTCAGCTTCCTGTTTGTCTCCCTGTATCCTGTTTTCACTCAGCTGCAGCTGATTGGCATCTGGTCACACCTGATGTCAATCAGCCAGCTCCTACTTTACCTGCTTTGTTCCTCCAGTCAGGGCTGGATCATTGTATTGTATTGTCTTGTCGATGTCATGTCTAGTCGCTCTTGTGATGTGTTATCGCTCCTGTCGTGTCGTACCTTGTCTTTGCAGCGTAGCGGTAAGCTATATTCAGTTGATGTTTGTAGCTTACTGTTTTTTGTACACTGCTTCCGTTTTATTTTTCATTATACAAGTACGACTTCTGTTTGCCTGTTCGCTACCCGTTAGCTTCCGCGCTAAGCTCCTGTTCGTTATTTTCTAGCTCCCAGGCTAGCTCCTTTTGTTTGATTATCCGCCTCGTGCGCGCTTTGTTTTTGTACCCTTTTGGTTTTGGTTTTGTCTTAGTATTTAATTAAATCATGTTTTCTCATTCCATGCCTGCCTCCATCTCTGCATCTTGGGGTTCGTCACCAAATGACCCTGACATTTCCATAGCAAAGCACTTCTGACTTCTGACAACAAATGTGTGTTCCTACTTCCAGAAACAAACACAACTTTGTTCTAATCATGGCAGACTTGGCAAAAAACAATGAAGAGGACTAACTTTGGACAAAATGAAGATTCACAACCTTATCTTTTGAAGCCTGCGAACAATTAGTCAATCAATCGAATGTAGTTATACAGCCCTTAATCACAAATGTCTCAAAGGGGCTGCACAAGCCACAATGACATCCTCGGCACACATGATGAGGTGGCGACTTGTCCAGACTTTACCCCGCATACAGCTTTATTGCACCTGGGATAGGCCTCAGCCACGCCCGTGTCCCTGAGAGGGATAAGCGGAAGAAAATGGATGAATGGATCTTTTTGAAGCTGAATACATGGAGGATGAACTACTGCTTCTAGAAGCGAACTCAAAGGAAGGGCTGGAGCAGACGTAAGCCAAGACAGTGAGGTTGGCATGACTCGAAGGGGCGGCGTAGCTCGTTTGATAGAGTGGTGTGCCAGTAACTTGGGGGTTCCAGGCCCGATCCCTGCTTCCGCCATCCTAGTCACTACCGTTGTGTCCTTGGGCAAGACATTTTACTTACCCACCTGGTTTAAATGTAACTTTGATATTGGGTTTCACAATGTAAAGCACTTTGAGTCACTAGAGAAAAGCGCTATATAACTATGAGTCACTTCACTTCACACTTCGAAGCTGTAAATGTGGATAATGAAGCGAAGCTACTTCAAAATGGAATGTTCACCCAAATAAACCCGAAAAAAACATTTCCGGCCAGCTGGACCAAACAGACAACTGTGCATCGAGTGAGTCACTATACTACTGATCAGAATACAGCAGCATGTCATGCGTGTTTTTACAACTGCATACTCTGTCTAACTAGCTGCGTACAAACAAAAGTGACTTCTTAAAAGACACTGTAAAATGATTGTTCAAGTTTTTCAGTTGGTACAGATTGGATAAGAGTGGGATACTTCTCTTGTTGCCTTGTTTGTATTTGACTTTACTAAATGGATACATTTAGTGTTTTGCACGGACAGACCGTAGCAGGAGGTGATAGAAAGAAGAAAAAAAGGAAGACAAAGGGGGAAACTGTGGGGATGAGAGGGGGACAAGACAAAATATTGTCACGTTTTGTTAAGCGTTACAGCATGAGCCCGAAGGTTGCAGACAGCGGCAGGCAGAATGCAGGTAAAACTAGATTTAAAGGCAAAGAAGAAGCAGGGCACAAACAATTCCAGCACACCAAGCAGACTATCAAGTACAAACCCCGTTTCCATTTGAGTTGGGTAATTGTGTTTGATGTAAATGTAAACGGAATACTATTATTTGCGAATCATTTTCAACCCATATTCAGTTAAATATGCTACAAAAACAACATATTTGATGTTCAAACAGACAAACTTTTTTTTTTTATTGCAAATATTTATTAACTTTAGAATTTGATGCCAGCAACACCTGACAAAGAAGTTGGAAAAGGTGGCACTAAATACTGATAAAGTGGAGAAATACTCATCAAACACTTATTTGGAACATTCCACAGATGTGCATGCTAATTGGGAACAGGTGGGTGCCATGATTGGGTATAAAAGCAGCTTCCATGAAATGCTAAGTAATTCACAAACAAGGATGGGATCGAGGGTCACCAATTCGTATGCAAATTGTCAAACAGTTTTAGAATAACATTTCTCAACGAGCAAATGCAAGGAATTTAGAGGTTTTACTATCTACGGTTCGTAAAATCCTCAAAAGGTTCAGAGAATCTGGAGAAATCACTGCACGTAAGCGATGATATTACGGACCTTTGATCCCTCAGGCGGTACTGCATCAAAAACCGACATCAGTGTGGAAAAGATATCACCACATGGGCTCAGGAACACTTCATAAAACCACTGTCAGTAACTACAGTTGGTTGCTACATCTGTAAGTGCAAGTTAAAACTCTGGTATGCAAAGCAAAAGCCATTTATCGACGACACCAAGGAACGCAGCCGGCTTCGCTGGGCCCGAGCTCATCTAAGATGGACTGATGCAAAGTGGAAAAGTGTTCTGTGGTCTGAAGAGTCCACATTTCAAATTATATTTGGAAACTGTGGACGTGGTGTCCTCCGGAACAAAGAGGAAAATAACCATCCGGATTGTTATAGGTGCAAAGTTCAAAAGCCATCATCTGTGATGGTATGGGGGTGTATTAGAGCCCAAGGCATGGGTAACTTACACATCTGTGAAGGCACCATTAATGCTGAATGGTCCATACAGGTTTTGGAGCAACATATGTTGTCATCCAAGCAATGTTATCATAGACGTCCCTGCTTATTTCAGCAAGACAATCCCAAGCCACTTGTTACAACAGCGTGGTTTCGTAGTAAAAGAGAGTGGGTACTTCCCTGGCCCGCCTGCAGTCCAGACCTGTCTCCCATCAAAAATGTGTGGTGCATTATGAAGCGTAAAATATGACAGCGGAGACCCTGGACTTTTGAAAGACTAAAGCGCTACATAAAACAAGAATGACAAAGAATTCCACTTTCAAAGCTTCAACAATTAGTTTCCTCAGTTCCCAAACGTTTATTGAGTGTTGTTAAAAGAAAAGATGATGCAATACAGTGGTGAACATGCCCTTTCCCAACTACTTTGGCACGTGTTGCAGCCATGAAATTCTAAGTTAATTATCATTTGCAAAAATAAATTAAGTTTATGAGTTTAAACATCAAACATCTTGTCTTTGTAGTGCATTCAATTGAATATGGGTTGAAAAGGATTTGCAAATCATTGTATTCCGTTTATATTTACATCTAACACAATTTCCCAACTCATATGGAAACAGGGTTTGTACAATGATCCAACTTCGAGAGACAGGTGACACTGGACTATAAACTCTCTTGATTATCAATCAGAAACAGTGATTGGCAGTCAAGAGCAGTTGAGTAAAACCGCTTGGAGAGAAGCTGCTTATCAACACAAAACAGGAAGTAGAAACTAAAAATAAAAGTGCTGGACAGAAACTAAACACAGGAAAACACAACCTTGACCAAACTGTAAGGACCAATCCTGACAATTTATATATATACAGTGTATACACTAGATGGATGGATATATATACAGTTGGTATAAATATAAATTTATAAACATGCGCCACATTCTTTTCACCCAATGTGGCCCCCACGTCAAAAAGTTTGGTGGCCCCTGCCATAAAGCATGATTTTACAATACACCAAAATTAACGATGGGAATATAATTTTTACTTCCTTCGATTTGAATTCGAATTGACTTTCTAATTTCTGTACACATTCAAATACAATTCATATTAAATTTCAATTCAAATTTAATTTTAAATAACATTAAATTGATAATCTAATGTTGATTTTAATTTGAATTAATATGTCATTTCAAATTCAAATTCCCATGAAAATTGGATTCAAATGAAATTCAAATTCCGATTTGATTCATATACAAATAGATATTCAACACATTTTAAATCAAATTCAATTCAAATTCAATTCAAATTCAATTCAAATTCAATTTTGAATGCAATTAAATTACAACTGAATGCCCGTTTTAATTAAAATTGTAATTCAATCCTAACGTAACTGAAGTTCCTAAAATGTATTTTGAATTTGGGAAACATTTTCAATTCAAATTAGAATTCAGCACAAACCTGCAACAAGACAAGTGCCTGACCGGAAATGATTTTAGGTCTAAACGGCCTAAATGTCTCTCTACTTTGTTTATTAAAGAAAATACATCATATGTTCAGTCTGGGGCTTCACGGTGGCAGAGGGGTCACAATATGCCTCACAATACAAAGGTCCTGAGTAGTCAGAGTTCAATCCTGGGTTCGGGATCTTTCTGTGTGGAGTTTGCATGTCCTCCCCGTGAATGCGTGGGTTCCCTCCGGGTACTCCGGCTTCCTCCCACTTCCAAAGACATGCACCTGGGGATAGGTTGATTGGCAACACGAAATTGGCCCTAGTGTGTGAATGTGAGTGTGAATGTTGTCTGCGATGAAGTGGCGACTTGTCCAGGGTGTATCCGCCTTCCGCCCGATTGTGGCGCAGATAGGCACCAGCGCCCCCGGCGACCGCAAAGAGAATAAGCGGTAGAAAAAGGATGGATGGATGTTCACTCTGTTGGTTCTGAGCTTACAGTAAGTGCCCTACTTGGCCTCAATTCAAGCAGCCTGTGACAAAGTGAGAATAAAAGCGTCAATCCGGATCTGGATCTTTCTGATTAACGTCTTGAGTCTTAAAGCATCCTTTGTGATGGTCTGTCAAGCAACCAATAAAGCTTCACAACAACAGTAGGCATCTTTCAGTTGCACCCAATTAGCACTCAATTAACATTAATGCTGTTTGT
>NC_084624.1:39592055-39764555 GCF_033978795.1 Nerophis ophidion | reverse complement strand
ATGTAAATACATTTACTATAATTTGCTATAATTTATTTCATTCTCTCCGTTTTTGTACGGTTGAATGTGTTACTTTTGTACACATCTAAATGATTTTATCGTGACACGAAATAGTTTTCTTGCACTACAAATTATTTTTTGCACATTGCTGTTGCAGGTTTTTGCTATCAAAAATAATAAACCCAATCAGATTCAGCTTTATTGGCCAGGTATGTTTAACACACAATGAATTTAACTTTGGACTGTGCTCTCTCGGTAGAATGTAAACGTTAAATAATAACATCCATCCATCTGTTTTCTACCGCTTGTCCCGTTCGGAGTCGCGGGGAGTGCTGGAGACTATCTCAGCTGCATTCGGGCGGAAGGTGGCGTACACCCTGGACAAGTCGCCACCTCATCGCAGGGCCAACACAGATAGACAGACAACATTCACACTCACATTCACACACTAGGGCCAATTTAGTGTTGCCAATCAACCTATCCCCAGGTGCATGTCTTTGGAGGTGGGAGGAAGCCGGAGTACCCGGAGGGAACCCACGCAGTCAAGGGGAGAACATGCAAATTCCACACAGAAAGATCCAGAGCCCAGGATTGAACCTAGGACTACTCAGGACCTTCGTATTGTGAGGCACATGCACAAATGTGCCACCGTGCCCCTAAATAATAACAATTAGATAAAAATAAAAACAGGTAATTTAAAGACTTATAAGTACAAGACTGATGAGACAAGATGACACTTTTACTGTAAATACAAGGCTTTATCACTTGGAACCTTCAATCCCAGGTCACTCTTGTAAGCTGAATGTTCTACATTCTGAAATTAGGAACCATATGTGGCACCTTGGACGTCATTCATTCATCGATATTATTTGTGTTATTATTGCATTGGTATTATTTATGTTCTTAACTGGGCCACCACCATTTATTTATAAATGACATGTCATATGTAAAGACATTCCAGGCTTACAATAGGGCAGTGGTTCTTAAACAGGGTTCAATCGAAACCCTAGGGGTTCGGTGAGTCGGGCTTAGGGGTTTGGCGGAGGTCAGGTTCAAACACTGATGACATCTATTAATCAGGCAAAGAAGCAAGGAACCATGCAGAGACAAAGTTTAATTTAGCTCATGAGGAGAACGCATGGCGCTGCACACCTAGTCACAGTCTCGCCCTACGCCCTAAGGTTCCGCTCCCGCGTCCCTCTATTTAATTAGGAGTTTCATAGTCAACATCACTGAGGCAGCCTCTAAAACAGTGGTCGGGAACCTTTTTGGCTGAGAGAGCCATACAAGCCAAATATTTTTAAAAGTATTTCCGTGAGAGCCATATATATATATATTGTTTTTTAACACTGAATACAACTATATGCATGCATTTTTAAGAAAGACCAACATTTTTAGAGTATAATAAGTCTCTTATTCTTTTTAATAACATTGTTATTCTGAGGCTAACCAACAATAAATAAAACACTTTTTACCATTAATGCGACTTCTTGAACAGGTGCGGTAGAAACCGGATGGATGGATGAAAATGCATGAAAAATTTTATATTTAGAACGTTATTTTTGACACTGTGATTACCAGCGGAATTATTCATTACTTATCGTGTTAAGCAATATCAGCTAAGATTTATCTGAGAGCCAGATGCAGTCATCTAAAGAGCCACATCTGGCTCTAGAGCCATAGGTTCCCTACCCCTGCTCTAAAAGGAGTGGTCACATATACTATGCAAAGCAGGTCCAGTACGCACAATGTGTGACGGAATGTGCTGGAGGCCTTGTGATTTCCTTGTTTCGGCTTTGTCTGCGTGCTGTCATCTTATCTTAGTTGAGGTCCTTGAAGTCCTTGGCTGTTAGCGGGCTAAAACAAATACAACATCTGCAGCGGAGGCCACCCCTCAGACAAGAAGTTTTGTCCTTGCACAGATAGAAAAAATGCAGCATGAGCACAATAGCTAATAACTATGGCAACAGACTTTAAGCATACTAAAGTTGTGTGATAATATATGTACATAATTATTCTTACAGTAAATTAAAACTTCTCCTGGTGGGGTTCGGTACCTCCAACAAGGTAAAGAACCACTGCAATAGGGTCATGTAAACAACATTGCCAGAGCCGCACTGACTTTATAGTAGGTGTGTGAATGATCAACAATCAATATTATTGGCAGAAATGGAGGGCCCTAAAATCAAAAGAAGGCCCCCAAATCAAATTTTGCTCAGGGCCCCATGGAGGCCCCCCACACACACACAAACGCACACACACAGGCTTAACAAAAGAGACGTATCTGTCCTTCTTCACAATGCTGTCAAGTTGTCTCCTCTGCTATAACAAGATGACAATATCATCTATTATTTACCACCACCTCCTGCAGATGGCGGTCGATGGCCGCCACCCCACCTGTAACTTCCTACTGGAGGTGGAGAAGGACCACGACGAGTGTTTGAAGAGACTGAAGGACCAAGAGCAAGACAGACAACACCAAGGTGCGACTCTCGCTTCTTTAACAGCAAGACAAGTTTGTTCAACTGAGCTTTGAAATGTACACATAGAACAGTGTGTAGACTAGTCACAACATTAGGTACACCTAACGAGGCTAAGTATTTGCATGAAATAGTGCACCTAATCAAGTGGATGCAGTAACGGTGTCCAAAATAAAAATATATTTATCTAAAATGAAAATGATTAGATATGTTGGATTGGTTTTGTTAACTATAGCACAGAGGTAAAGTGTTTTGTTCAGATAGCTCAGCAGAAAGGTCTTATCAAAATATTATTTAGATCATCTGTACCTTGTATGTGTGCAACCCCCCCTGCGACAAGTTAACACACCCCGATAAATAATATGTACTGTGTCAGTATTTCTTTTAGCTTGTCATCAAATCGATGAGTCGACGACACTGATGACCCTAATGGTTCATCTTGAAATGAAATCTAAACAGATTCCTGCTGGGACTACGTCCAGAACCCGACTGAAACTCTCTAAACAGATTATAAACAGATTATATTTGATGATGATTGATGAGATTATCTGGCTGCCTGACCAAAATAAATTGGACCCAAATAATCAGCACACACACACACAAGCACTTTTTTTTGGTAAAGACATCCCTCTGGGTCTGGACTCTATTTGGACCAAACATAATCTTTCTGAAGGTTCTTCATCCTTTGAATGATTGGCAAGAGTAAATACTTTGCGATGTTGATTGTCTTTTTTTAGACGAGACAACGAAATTTCATCGGGGATTTAGGTAAATAAATGTTCCGCTTTACAAGATTCACTCCAGTATTGCACAGGTTGTCTGAAAAACACTGGACAAGTAGGGAAACTTTATGCATTATGTGAAGAAATGCCTGAGCAAATTGTTGAACAGTTTAAGAACAACATTTTCCAACGAGCCATTGCAAGGAATTTAGGGATTTCACCATCTACGGTCCGTAATATCATCAAAAGGTTCAGAGAATCAGGAGAAATCACTGCACGTGCATTGCCCGTGACCTTCGATCTCTCAGGCAGTACTGCATCAAAAAACGAAATCAGTGTGTAAAGGATATCCCCACGTGGGCTCAGGAACACTTCAGAAAACCACCGTCGGTAACTACAGTTTGTCGCTACATCTGTAAGTGCAAGTTAAAACTCTACTATGCAAAGTAAAAGCCATTTATCAACAACACCCAGAAACAATGCCGGCTTTGCTAGGCCTGAGCTCATCTAAGATGGACTGATGCAAAGTGGAAAAGTCTTCTGTGATCTGACAAGTCCCCATTTCAAATTGTTATTGGAAACTGCGGACGTCGTGTCCTCCAGACCAAAGAGGAAAAGAACCATCCGGACTGGTATAGGAGCAAAGTTCAAAAGCTAGCATCTGTGATGGTATGGGGGTGTATTAGTCCCCAAGGCATGGGTAACTTACACATCTTTGAAGGCACCATTAATGTTGAAAGGTACATACAGGTTTTGGAGGAACATATGTTGCCATCCAAGCAACGTCTTTTTCCTGGACGCCCCTGCTTATTTCAGCAAGCCAATGCCAAGCCACATTCTGCACATGTTACAACAGCGTGGCTTAATAGTAAAAGAGTGCAGGTACTACTCTGGCCTACTTGTAGTCCAGACCTGTCTTCCATTAAAAATGTGTGGCGTATTATGAAGCGTCAAATACCACAACGGAAACCCCGGACTGTTGAACAACTTAAGCTGTACATCAAGCAAGAATGGGAAAGAATTCCACCTGAAAGGCTTCAAAAATTGGTCTCCTCAATTCCCAAATGTTTACTGAGTGTTGTTGAAAGGAAAGACCATGTAACAAAGTGGTAAAAATGCCCCTGTGCCAACTTCTTTGCAATGTGTTGCTACCATTAAATTCTAAGTTAATGATTATTTGCAATAAATAGTTTCTCAGTTCGAACATTAAATAGCTTGTATTTGCAGTTTATTCAGTTGAATATAAGTTAAAAACGATTTGCCAATCATTGTATTCTGTTTTTATTTACGATTTACATAACGTACCGACTTCACTGGTTTTGCGCGTATGTATGCAACACATGGGTGTTGTTAGCTAACATTAGCTATTTGGGTAGTTAGTGTTCGCTGTCATTGAATGTCTATTTTATCGTAGCAACAACGTGGATGAAAAATCTTTGTTGCTTCACTTGTGTGCACACGCTCCCTTTGCATACATGTTGACGACACAGCATGAGCGATCGCCGTAAAAGTTTTTAAGTTAAAAGTTAAAGTACCAATGATAGTCACACACACACACTAGGTGCGGTGAAATTTGTCCTCTGCATTTGACCCATCCCTTTGTTCACCCCCTGGGAGGTGAGGGGAGTAGTGAGCAGCAGCAGTGGTCGCGCCCGGGAATCATTTTGGTGATTTAACCCTGAATTCCAACCATTGATGCTGAGTGCCAAGCAGGGGGGTAATGGGTCCCATTTTTATAGTCTTTGGTATGACTCGGCCGGGGTTTGAACTCACGGCCTACCGATCTCAGGGCGGACACTCTAACCACAAGGCCACTGGGTAAGTTTATACCATAAACTTAGTAATAGTGAAAAATATAGGCAAATGTGTTCTGTTAAACCACTAATGGTAACACAATGTAGCCGGTTGTGCTATATATATTTTACTTTGAAAAATGTAATGGTGAGCAAGTTGCAAACAGCCCCTTTTAGTGCATGACAAATCATATCCGCAAAACAAGTGAATCAAAATGGTGCACAGCTTGATTGCACTTAAAGGCCTACTGAAATGAGATGTTCTTATTTAAACGAGGATAGCAGGTCCATTCTATGTGTCATACTTGATCATTTCGCGATATTGCCATATTTTTGCTGAAAGGATTTAGTAGAGAACATCCACGATAAAGTTCGCAACTGGCGAAAAGCCCTGCCTCTACCGGAAGTCACAGACGATGACGTCACATGTTGAGGGCTCCTCATATATTCACATTGATTTTAACAAAAACAGCTATTCAGACCGAGAAAACGACAATTTACCCATTAATTTGACCAAGGATGAAAGATTTGTGTTTGAGGATATTGATAGCGACGGACTAGAAAAAAAAAGTTTAAAAAAAACAAAACGCGATTGCAATCGCGTTGCATTGAGACGGATTCATATGTTTTTAGAGACATTTACTAGAATAATTCTGGGAAATCCCTTATCTGCCTATTGTGTTGCTAGTGTTTTAGTGAGTTTGACAGTACCTGATAGTCGGAAGTGTACATCCACGGCCGGGTATTGACGCGCAGTATCTCGGGGAAGTCGACGGCAGCTGTATGGACGGCACAAGCTCAGCTGATCTCCGGTAATAGGCGACTTTTCAACCACAATTTTCTCACCGAAACCTGCTGATTGACATGTAGTCGGGATTCATGTCCGCTGTGATCCATACTAAAGTTTCACCTCCGTGAATTTTAAACAAGGAATCACCGTGTCTTTGTGTGGCTAAAGGCTAAAACTTCCCAACTCCATCTTTCTACTTTGACTCCTACAATATTAATTGAACAAATTGCAAAAAATTCAGCAACACAGATGTCCAAAATACTGTGTAATTATGCCGTTTAAGCAGACGACTTTTAGCTGTGTGTGTGTGCAGCGCTCATATTCATAACAGCCCGTGACGTCACTCGTACATGTCATCATTACGCGACGTTTTCAAGAAAAAAGTCCCGGGAAATTTAAAATTGCAATTTAGTAAACTAAAAAAGCCGTATTGGCATGTGTTGCAATGTTAATAATTCATCATTGATATATAAACTATCAGACTGCGTGGTGGGTAGTAGTGGGTTTCAGTAGGCCTTTAAGTACACAATTGAATAGCGTTTGGATAGCATAGGTGCACAGGTTAAGTGTGCAAAGTAGGTGAACTGCACAAGAGCACAATATAAGTGTACTTATCAGGTGCACAAAATAAGTGCGCCACGCATGTCCACAAAATAAGTGGCCTTATTAAGTGTGTTAGTGCGAAACATATTTATCAAACAATTTATCAATATCTTTTTTAAATTCAATTGACATGTTTTTGTTGTCATTTATGTTTATTATTTGTGTATACAAGTGAGTATGTCCAGACTTCAGGAACAGCCTGTCCAATGTGAAGCACAGAGCAGCAACAAAGCCTGCAGGGCTGGCGAGGAAAACTCAGAGTGTCTCGTTTGTGTTAATTAAAGCTCTAAGTAGAGCAAAAATAATGATGAAAGCAAAAAACTGCTGGACACAGCATTTTGTTTTCACTGGGAGGAAGGGGAGGCTTATCATCATCATCATCATCATACTCATCGTCGTCACAACAATATTTGGAAAGTGTCAGATGTCTGTCAAAATCATTGGAGTTGTGTTTGCTTTGATGAGAAGCGGGATGCAAAGGAGCATGGGACAACATCACGTGCTGGGAGCGCACCGGGATCGGACAGACCATCACCATCCCGTGTCCCCGTGTCCTCAAGATCGTCTTTGGCACGAACGGTAAGTCGGGTCAAGGCTTCTAAATGTTGTGTGTGTGTCTCCAGATGGCTGTTTCCACTCTGAGAACTTATGTAAGGACACGGCGGCCTGCTGACGCGACCCAATTTGGGATGTATCCCCCCCCCAAAAAAAAACACCCTTACTTCTCTACTTACCACATTCATGATGCAACATGAACATTTAGCATCTGTTGATTAGTGTGCATCAAGCATGTTGGCACAAACACATTCTGATTTTGATCCTCCTGCAATTTTAGTCTGATAGTGGAGATACCATTAAAACACTGGCTGTCCACTCAGATAGATTACAGTGACCGCCAGGAGTAACCACAATAAAACAATTGCCACAGGTAAATGCAGCAAATAAAAATTATGCAATCACATGAATGCTTACTTAGACTTAGACCTAGAGTATGTCTACACTAAGCCGGATCAATCAATGTCAATCAATGTTTACTTATATAGCCCTAAATCACTAGTGTCTCAAAGGGCTGCACAAACCACCACGACATCCTCGGTAGGCCCACATAAGGGCAAGGAAAACTCACACCCAGTGGGACATCGGTGACAATAATGATCCAGTGGGACGTCTGTGACAATAATGATTATGAGAACCTTAGAGAGGAGGAAAGCAATGGATGTCGAGCGGGTCTAACATGATACTGTGAAAATTCAATCCACAATGGATCCAACACAGTCGCGAGAGTCCAGTCCAAAGCGGGTCCAACTCAGCAGCGAGAGTCCCGTTCACAGCGGAGCCAGCAGGAAACCATCCCAAGCGGAGGCGGATCAGCAGCGCAGAGATGTCGAGGCGGATCAGCAGCGCAGAGATGTCCCCAGCCGATACACAGGCAAGCAGTACATGGCCACCGGATCGGACCGGACCCCCTCCACAGGGGAGAGTGGGACAAAGAAGAAAAAGAAAAGAAACAGCAGATCAACTGGTCTAAAAAGGGAGTCTATTTAAAGGCTACAGTATACAAATGAGTTTTAAGGTGAGACTTAAATGCTTCTACTGAGGTGGCATCTCGAACTGTTACCGGGAGGGCATTCCAGAGTACTGGAGCCCGAACGGAAAACGCTCTATAGCCCGCAGACTTTTTTTGGGCTTTGGGAATCACTAATAAGCCGGAGTCCTTTGAACGCAGATTTCTTGCCGGGACATATGGTACAATACAATCGGCAAGATAGGATGGAGCTAGACCGTGTAGTATTTTATACGTAAGTAGTAAAACCTTAAAGTCACATCTTAAGTGCACAGGAAGCCAGTGCAGGTGAGCCAGTACAGGCGTAATGTGATCAAACTTTCTTGTTCTTGTCAAAAGTCTAGCAGCCGCATTTTGTACCAACTGTAATCTTTTAATGCTAGACATGGGGAGACCCGAAAATAATACGTTACAGTAGTCGAGGCGAGACGTAACAAACGCATGGATAATGATCTCAGCGTCTTTAGTGGACAGAATGGAGTGAATTTTAGCGATATTACGGAGATGAAAGAAGGCCGTTTTAGTAACGCTTTTAATGTGTGCCTCAAAGGAGAGAGTTGAGTCGAAGATAATACCCAGATTCTTTACCGTGTCGCCTTGTTTAATTGTTTGGTTGTCAAATGTTAGAGTTGTATTATTAAATAGAGTTCGGTGTCTAGCAGGACCGATAATCAGCATTTCCGTTTTTTTGGCGTTGAGTTGCAAAAAGTTAGCGGACATCCATTGTTTAATTTCATTAAGACACGCCTCCAGCTGACTACAATCCGGCGTGTTGGTCAGCTTTAGGGGTATGTAGAGTTGGGTGTCATCAGCATAACAGTGAAAGCTAACACCGTATTTGCGTATGATGTCACCTAGCGGCAGCATGTAGATGCTGAAGAGTGCAGGGCCAAGGACCGAACCCTGGGGAACTCCACACGTTACCTTAACGTAGTCCGAGGTCACATTGTTATGGGAGACACACTGCATCCTATCAGTAAGATAAGAGTTAAACCAAGACAGGGCTAAGTCTGACATACCAATTCGTGTTTTGATACGTTCTAATAAAATATTATGATCGACGGTATCGAAAGCAGCGCTAAGATCGAGGAGCAGCAACATAGATGACGCATCAGAATCCATCGTTAGCAATAGATCATTAGTCATTTTTGCGAGGGCTGTCTCCGTCAAGTGATTTGCCCTGAAACCGGATTGAAAGGTTTCACATAGATTGTTAGACGCTAAGTGTTCATTTAACTGCTCCGCAACAATTTTTTCGAGGATTTTTGAAATAAAGGGAAGGTGAGACACCGGTCGGTAGTTTACCATGAGGTCAGGATCGAGGTTAGGTCTTTTAAGAAGAGGATGAATAACCGCTTTTTTGAATGCTAGGGGAACAGTGCCCGAGGAAAGTGATACGTTTATAATATTTAGCACTGATGGACCTAATAATACAAAGAGCTCCTTGATCAGTTTCCCAGGAAGAGGGTCAAGTAAACATGTTGTTTGTTTTATTCCATTTACACGTTGTAACAATTCCTCTAATGTTATTTCCTCAAAACGAGAGAAACTATTTTGGAGGGCAGTATCCGCCGTATATACAATCGTGTCAGTGTTAATAGAACCCCGTTGTAGCTGGGACGCATTGTCTTTAATCTCCTTTCTAATGACTTCAATTTTCTTACTAAAGAATTGCATAAAGTCATCAGCTGAGTGGGTGGAGCTACTGGAAGGAGTCCCTTGTTGGGTTAGCGATGCTACCGTACTAAACAAAAATTTAGGATCGTTTTTATTACGGTGGATGAGATTTGAGTAATAATTAGCTTTAGCTAAGGTAAGCATGCGTTTATAAGTTATTAAACCATCACTAAATGCTTGATGGTGCACCTCAAGTTTAGTCGTGCGCCATTTGCGTTCCAGCTTTCTGCATAATAATTTCTGAGCTCTAGTTTCTTCTGTAAACCACGGGGTGCGCTTTTTTGGAGCCTTTTTTAACTTTAGCGGTGCTATGTTATCAATGGTTTCGCGCAGGGCGTCGTTAAAGTTGTTAGTGAGGTTATCAATAGAGCCCACATACTTTGGGAATGGTGCCATTACCGAGGGCAGTAGGTCAGCAAGAGCTGTCGTTGTGGCCGTATTAATGTTGCGGCTGCTATAGCAGTTATTATTATTATTAGTTTGACGAACATGCGTCTGAACCTCGAATTTTATAAGGTAATGATCGGACAATACTTTAGTATACGGGAGTATCGTAACTTTGGAAGCGGTGATACCCCTGACAAGCACTAGGTCTATCGTATTACCGTTGCGATGCGTGGGTTCATTTATTATTTGTGTGAGACCACAGCTATCAATTATAGTCTGGAGCGCTACGCACGGTGGGTCCGATGGGGTATTCATATGGATATTAAAGTCCCCCATTATGATTATATTATCGGCGTGTGTCACTAGATCAGCAACGAACTCTGAGAATTCATTGATAAAGTCCGAACAGGGCCCTGGGGGGCGGTAGATAACAGCCAGGTGTAGAGGCAGCGGTGTGACAGACCTCATAGTAAGCACCTCAAACGATTTATATTTATTATTTATGTTAGGACTAAGGTTAAAGTTTTCGTTGTATATTAGTGCGACCCCCCCACCCCTTTTAAGCGGACGGGCAATATGCGCATGTGTAAAGTTAGGAGGACATGCCTCATTTAGCGCAAAAAAGTTGTTTGGTTTAAGCCAGGTTTCACTGAGACCGATGACGTTAAGATTGTTGTCTCTGATAATATCATTAACTAACAACGTTTTGGGAGACAATGATCTTATGTTTAAAAAACCTATATTATAGGTAGTGGGCTGTTTTAGGGAATTTTTGATCAAATTATCCGTAGTAGCAATATTAATAATGTTGTGTTTATTATGCCCAGTGCATTCAGTATAATTACGACCATATCTAGGAATTGATACGACGGGAATGTTCCGATTGTTTGATTGTTGCTTTGATAAACTGCACGCATCATGGTTAGCCTCCTCAGTAACGGGGATTTTCCGATTGTTTGTTTGTTGCTTTGATAAACTGCACGCATCATAGTTAGCCACCTCAGTAAAACACATGTCCAACTCTGAAACACTCAAAGCAGAAAAAACTTGTTCTAATTTAACTGACTCCTTACCCAGACCAGTAGTCTCGCATCCTTTATTTAAATCCGTCTTCAGGGTGGAGGGGAGTGGTGTTCTGTGGGGATTAGCCTTCTGCTTTGTTTTTAGCCCCGCTCGACATCCGCGTTTCCGATCACACCGCTGGCGTCTGCTCCGTAGACGGCCCCCGCTGCTACAAGACTCCGCTGCTTCACGGGCCGCTGGATGTAGCCGCCGACGTATCCCCATGCTAGTTAGCATGTTTAGCACGCCCGCGTCTATCAGTCCAAAACGGCCCGATATGTCCATATCCAGAAGTGTCTGGCGGTCGTACGTGATCACGGAGTGACCACGATGCGAGCCAGCCATGAAGTCTGCAGAACTGTCCGGCATTTCCGCCAAATGTTCCATCTTTAGCAAGAGCACCGCAGTGTCGCAGCCCGTCCGGGCGCCGCCATCTTGCCAATCTTGCAACCTCTTTTTCATGGACGCCCCTGCTTATTTCAGCAAGACAACACCAAGCCACGTGTTACAACAGCGTGGTTTCATAGTAAAAGACTGCGGGTACGAGACTGGCCTGCCTGTAGCCCTGACCTGTCTCCCGTTGAAAATGAGTGCGTACATCAAGCAAGAATGGGAAACAGTTCCCCCTGAGAAGCTTCAAAAATTGGTCTCCTCAGTTCCCAAACGTTTACTGAGTGTTGTTAAAAGGAAAAGCCATGTAACACAGTGGTAAAAAGGCCCCTGTGACAACTTTTTTTGCAATGTGTTTCTGCCATTAAATTCTAAGTTAATGAATATTTGCTCCTCTCTGAGCTGCCACCTTACCGTGGTTGAGGAGTTTGCGTGTCCCAAAGATCCTAGGAGCTATGTTGTTCGGGGGCGTCCGTACCCTCTGGAAGGTTCACGCAAGACAAACAGGTCCTACGTTAGGTATCAGACAAAGACCAGCTCGAAAACCTCAATAAAGAATAACAATGAAGGACCCAGATTTCCCTCGCCCGGACACGAGTCACCGGGTCCCCCCTCTGGAGCCAGGCCCGGAGGTGGGACACAATGGCGAGCGCCTGGTGGCCGGGTCTGTTCCCATGGGGCCCGGCCGGGCACAGCCCGAACAGGCAACGTGGGTCCCCCCTCCAATGGGCTCACCACCCATAGTAGGGGCCATAGAGGTCGGGTGGAATGTGAGCTGGGCGGCAGCCGAAGGCAGGGCACTTGGCGGTCTGATCCTAGGCTACATATGCTAGCTCTTGGGACGTGGAACGTCACCTCATTGGGGGGGAAGGAGCCCGAGCTAGTGCGAGAGGTAGAGAAGTTCCAGCTAGATATAGTCAGACTCACTTCAACGCACAGCAAGGGCTCTGGAACCAGTTCGCACGAGAAGGGCTGGACTCTCTTCCACTCTGGCGTTGCCGGCAGTGAGAGGCAACGGGCTGGGTTGGCAATTCTTATTACCCCCGGCTCAAAGCCTGAACGTTGGAGGTGAACCCAGTGGACGAGAGGGTAGCTTCCCTCCGCCTTCGGGTGGGGAGACGGGTCGTGACTGTCGTGACTGTTCCATGATCGACTTTGTAGTTGTGTCATCGAATTTTGCGGTCTCATGTTTAGGACACTCGGGTGAAAAGAGGGGCGGAGCTTTCTACTGATCACCCCCTGGGGGTGAGTTGGCTGCGATGGTGGGGTAGGATGCCGAATGCCCAAACGCATTGTTAAGGTTTGCAGGGAATTCCTAGCAAAGTCTCCTGTCAGAGAGAGTTTCAATTCCCACCTCCTGAAGAACTTTGAAGGTGTCACGAGAAAGGCGCTGGACATTGAGTCCGAATGGACGATGTACCGTACCTCCATTGTCATGGCGGCCGATTGGAGCTGTGGCCGCAAGGTGGTTGGTGCCTGTCGTGGCGGTAATCCTAGAACCTGCTGGTGGACACCAGCGGTGAGGGATGCCGTCAAGCTGAAGAAAGAGTCCTATCCGGCTCTTTTGGCTCATAGAACTTCGGAGGCAGCAGACAGGTACCGACAGGCCAAGCGATGTGTGGCTTCCGCGGTCGCGGAGGCAAAAACTCGGACATGGGAGGAGTTCGGGCCAGCCATGTAAAATGACTTCCGGACAGCTTCGAAGCGATTCTGGACCACCATCTGCTTCCTCAGGAAGGGGAAGCAGTGCAGTGTCAACACCGTGTATGGTGGGGATAGTGTTCTGCTGACCTCGACTGCGGATGTTGTGGGTCGGTGGAAGGAATATTTCGAAGACCTCCTTAATCCTACGAACACGTCTTCCTATGAGGAAGCAGTGCCTGGGGAATCTGTGGTGGCCTCTCCTATATCTGGCGCTGAGGTTGCCGAGGTAAATGTTAAATGGTAAATGGGTTGTACTTGTATAGCACTTTTCTACCCCTTTTTAAGGAGCCCAAAGCGCTTTGACAGTATTTCCACATTCGCCCATTCACACACACACTCACACACTGACGGCGGGAGCTGCCGTGCAAGGCGCTCACCAGGACCTATCAGGAGCAAGGGTGAAGTGTCTTGCCCAAGGACACAACGGACTTGATTAGGATGGTAGAAGGTGGGGATTGAACCAGTAACCCTCAGATTACTGGCACAGCCACTCTACTAACTTCGCCACACTGTAGGTAGTTAAAAAGCACCTCGGTGGCAAGGCCCCGGGGGTGGATGAGATCCGCCGGAGTTCCTTAAGGCTCTGGATGCTGTGGGGCTGTCTTGGCTGACAACATCGCGTGGACATCGGGGGCGATACCTCTGGATATGCAGACCGGGGTGGTGGTTCCTCTCTTTAAGAAGGGGAACCGAAGGGTGTGTTCCAACTATCGTGGGATCACAATTCTCAGCCTTCCCGGTAAGGTCTATTCAGATGTACTGGAGAGGAGGCTATGCCGGATAGTCAAACGTCGGATTCAGGAGGAACAGTGTGGTTTTTGTCCTGGTTGTGGAACTGTGCAACAGCTCTATAATCTCGCCAGGGTCCTTTGAGGGTGCATGCGTGTTTGCCCAACCAGTCTACATGTGCTTTGCTGACTTGGAGAAGGCATTCGACGGTGTAAGTCCTGTGGGGGAGTGCTCAGAGAGTATGGGGTAACAGACTGTCTGATTGTAGCGGTCCGCTCTCTTATTGATCAGTGTCAGAGCTTTGTCCGCATCGTTGGCAGTAAGTTAGACCCGTTTCCAGTGAGGGTTGGACTCCCTTTGTCACCATTTCTGTTCATAACTTTTATGGACAGAATTTCTTGGCGCAGTCAGGGCGTTGAGGGTATTTGGTTTGGTGGCTGCAGGACTAGGTCTCTGCATTTTGCAGAGGATGTGGTCCTGATGGCTTCATCTGGCCAAGATCTTCAGCTCTCACTGGATCGGTTCGCAGGGATGAGAATCAGCACCTCCAATGTGAGTCCATGGTTCTCGCCCGGAAAAAGGGTGGAGTGCCATGTCGGGGTTGGGGAGGGGATCTTGCCCCAAGTAGAGGAGTTCAAGTACCTCGGCGTCTTCTTCACAAGTGAGGGAAAATTGGATCGTGAGGTCGACGGGCAGATCGAAGCAGCGTCTTCAGTAATGCGGACGCTGTATCAATCCGTTGTGGTGAAGAAGGAGCTGAGCCGGAAGGCAAAGCTCTCAATTTACCGGTCGATCTACGTTCCTATCCTCACCTATGGTCATGAGCTTTGGGTTATGACCGAAAGAACAAGATCACGGGTAAAAGCGGCCGAAATGATCTTCCTCCACCGGGTGACGGGGCTCTCCCTTAGAGATAGGGTGAGAAGCTCTGTCAATCGGTAGGTGCTCAAAGTAAAGCCGCTGCTCCTCCACATCGAGACGAGGCAGATGAGGTTGTTCGGGCATCTGGTCAGGATGCCACCCGAGGGTTTCGGGCATGTCCGACCGGTAGGAGGCCACTGGGAAGACCCGGGACACGTTGGAAAGATTATGTCTCCCGGCTGGCCTGGGAACGCCTCGGGATCCCCCGTGAGAAGCTGGACGAAGTGGCTGGGGAGAGGGAAGCCTGGGCTTCCCTGCCTGGGCTGCTACCCCTGCGACCCAACCTCGGATAAGTGGAAGACCATGGATGGATGGATGATTATTTGCAAAAAAATATTAAGTTTCTCTTTTCGAACATTAAATATCTTGTCTTTGCAGTCTATTCAATTGAATATAAGTTGAATTATGTTTTTATTTACAAATTATACAACGTGACAACTTCACTGGTTTTGGGTCTTGCTACTGTCCTATCTGAATAAAAAAAAATATTACAATATGCATTTTCTTGCATCTGGAAAAAAAACAGTATCTTGTGACCGCATCTTTTGTGAGCGCACCTACAGCGCGGTAAAAAGGACATTGCTTCTAAAACAGTACATAATAATTTTCTAGTTTCCACACACTGTTTAACACTCGGAGTTTGGATCTTAATAGATCAGGCCCATTGAGTCGAAAAAAATATTACAAAAGTAACAGTCATTCAAAGTATTGGGATAGCGAAACTCATTGTCGGAAAATTGATAATTTGAAGTCATGAATTGCAAGCTTCTTCATTTACTACATTGTGCCCACAAATATGTCACCCAGAGTCAAAGCTAAGCTTCAAATGGCAGATTCAAAATTTAATAATGAAATATGTGGATGTATATAAGTTTTTTTTTTAAATAGAATTGTCGATTATTTGAGATTATCAGTTGATACTTTTGCAAACCGTTTAAAAAAGATAGTCAAAAATAGGCCGTTAAGTAGGGAATGGAAACTGCTTACTCTTGGCGTATGACCATACAGATGGGACAGCTGAAATAACAGACTGCGACATGGCTGATTAACTAATTAATATACTGCGTGTTTATTAAAACAGCTCGTAGAAATTGTCTAACTTAAAATAATATTAAACAAAGTAATACCAGTATAGAGAAGTATAGAGCAAGTATGACCGTGTAAAAATAAGTCATATGTTAGCACATTTGGGGCGGTATAGCTCGGTTGGTAGAGTGGCCGTGCCAGCAACTTGAGGGTTCCAGGTCCGATCCTCGCTTCTGCCAACCTAGTCACTGCCGTTGTGTCCTTGGGCAAGACACTTTACCCGCCTGCTCCCAGTGCCACCCACACTGGTTTAAAAAATGTAACTGAGATATTGGGTTTCACTATGTAAAGTGCTTTGAGTCACCAGAGAAAAGCGCTATATAAATATAATTCACTTCACATTTCTGTCATCACATTTCAGCATCACGCTTTGTCTTCTCCTCCTCCAGGAAGCATCAGCAGGAACTGCACGGCATCAGGATGGTCTGAGGTATTCCCAAACATCGCCAGCGCGTGCGGGTCGGACACCAGTCAGGACAAGGTGCACTAAACTTCCGTTTTACTTTCATATACATGATGAATTAGCAGCTGACTTGATTTGGATCAATGATGCACCACCGACTTCTTATCCTATTGTTCTTGTAATGCCAACAAATTGAATTTGATGAGCGGAAGTGATTCGAGAACCTAAAAGCTTAAGACTTGTCCAAAAACCTGGACAGTGGACCTTCTAAGACCAGTGCTTTTCAAATATTTTTTGTTACACCCCCGCCTAAGTGGAAGAAAATTATACTGTTTATAGTCCACTGTGACTATAAATAGTATGATGTTTATATAATTGTAAAGCTTATTAACATTAGAGAAAACAACACACCGTTTTTTTCCTCGTATCCCACCGTGGTTACAGTGACGCCAAGTGCTACGTACATTTCAACATATTCTGGTACGGCAAACAAAAATGTGTTCCCCGGGGTCAGACTCCCCTCTTCCCCCATTTTCTGCATTTCCTTCTCCAGTCCATACGGGTCTGGAGAACGTTGCTGATTGCAACTCAATCAGACACTTAACTTCAGGTCTTTTTTGATTGATTGATTGAAACTTTTATTAGTAGATTGCACAGTACAGTACATATTCCGTATAATTGACCACTCGGCGTGGCGAAGTTGGGAGAGTGGCCGTGCCGGCAATCTGAGGGATACTGGTTCAATCCCCACCTTCTACCATTTTAGTCACATCCGTTGTGTCCTTACGCAAGACACTTCACCCTTGCTCCTGATGGGTCCTGGTTAGTGCCGTGCATGGCAGCTCCCGCCATCAATGTGTGAATGTGTGAATGGGTTGATGTGGAAATAGTGTCAAAGCACTTTGAGTTCCTTAAAAACATAGAAAAGCGCTACACAAGTACAACGCATTTACCAAAATGGTAACACCCGAATAAGTTTTTCAACTTGTTTAAGTCGGGGTCCACATTAATCAATAATCAATTCTTCCTAGGAATCGACAGTTATGTTTGTTTAATGAAGTGGCTGATACCTCCTTCTCCTCTTCTACCTTAATTACTGTCAGAGTGAGTTTGTGACGAACCACAAGATGCAGAGAAGGAGGCAGGCATTGAATGAGAGAACATGATTTAATATAAATACTAAAACAAGAACAAACTAAAGGGGTACACAAAAAGTGCGCACAAAGCGGATAACCAACTAAGAGAGCTAGCATGGGAGCTAGAAAACAAAAGGAACTTAGCATGGAAGCTAGCAAAAGCAAAAAGGGGCCTAGCGTCGAACCTAGCGGGTAATGAGCAGGAAAACAGAAGTCGTACTTGTAATATGAAAACAAACTCGGAGCAAGGAACAAAAAACAGTGGGCTACAAACATCTAACAAGTATAGCTTACCGCTACGCTGCAAAGACACAACACAGTACGACACCACATGAGTGATAATAAATGACAATAATCCAGCACTCCACTGGAGGACAAAACAGGTTCAAATAGGAGCGGGCTGATTGACACCAGGTGTGGCCAGGTGCCAATCAGCCTCAGCGGAGGGGAAACAGCGCTTAGGGAGAAAGGCAGGAAACCAACAAAATAAGAGCGCTGACAGGAAATACTACACACACTGGAAAAAACTAGAACACAAACAAACTGTCAGGAGCCAGCCTGACTATTACGATCTGGCTCCTCATTTCTTTTTTCACTCCATTATTTATTTTTTAATACACTAACATTACACATGCTGCACTGTTCGTGGAAATAGACATGGCTCCAATTCAAGCAGATGTCAGTCCTGGCGCATTTGAAGCAATTTCAAGGATTTTGTGCAATCATAGTCAACATTCTCTGAACCGCATTATTGCGCATTAAACATTAAAAAGGAAAAGGGCAAGCATTTTGGCTCTCGCAGTTAGTGGGACATTTGCTATGACTTTTGCTCCAAAGAGCATGTGGGCGAACAGTCGGAGACAGGAATGGTGGTTGTTTTCTTCCTATTTGTCAGCTACTGTATTTATTTTGTAACCGTCTCTTTTGGCAAAGAATTATGACGCTCATCGCTTTTTAAAGACAATGAACGTGACCCGATCGTTCAGACCACAGCCGCACTGTTTTCTCTCAGAATCTCCTCTCTTATCAACAAAAAGCACCATAAACATTCTAGCGGGAACTCTCATTCAACCCTTTTTCGTTTACGCTTGCACCTCCTAGTATCCTAGGACCTTCAAAACCCTCAAATCTAGACTCCAAACATCCCAGAACAAGCTAGTCAGGTTACTTCTAGACCTCTACCCAAAATCTCACCTCACTCCTACCCACTTCTCCAAAATGGGCTGGCTCAGGGTGGAGGACAGAGTAAAACAACTTGCACTGAGCCTTGTCTATGAAATTCGCTACACCTTCCTGATACATAAATACATGTCAAACTACTTCCATAACGTAAATGACCGCCATGACCACAACACCAGGGGGAGCTCCACAAACCACGTTAAACCCAGATTCCGATCTAACAAAGGTCTTAAATCATTCTCCTTATATGCCACATCAATATGGAATGCACTCTCGACAGGTGTAAAAGAAAGTGCAACTCTATCGACCTTAAAAACCGAACTAAAAGAACATCTACAGGCAGCTACAACCCTAGACTAACCCACTCGCCCAACCACATCCCACCTCCCCGGATTGTAAATAATCTAATGTAAATAATCAAATATCCTTATGCTTTCTGATCTCACTAGGTCCACTACTTGCTGTACATATCCTACGAAGTCAGATCTACACGGTTTCAATGTCCATTTCTCAGACGACATAACTGTTGATGACTGAAATGCTGTTGTCAACCAAACCAAATCATCCAGCTGCTTTTAGAATTATAAAATGATACTTTTGACAGTCCATATATGCGCAATCGCCTCCTTCCTCACAAGTGTAACTGTGTCAATTTGGGCTTACTTTTTAACCGTGCTAAATAAAGAGACAAAATTGTGCTAACAGTTGAGTACTAGTCTTGATAAATCACACTGCAGGTGCTAAATAGTAATATTCGCATCTTGTCCTCCCAGTATTGTGGGCGTTCTAATGATAAATACTGTATATATTCTGCATATTAATGGAGATGGACGCTAAATGGATTGCGCCATTATTCTGCTCACTAAAGAAAGGCAAACCTTTAGTAGATCCGGCCCGAAGTGCGTGTTTTTACTAAGAACCAGAAAACAACAAGGAAATAGCAGGGTGCTAACAATCAATCAATCAATGTTTACTTATATAGCCCGAAATCACTAGTGCAGGGGTGCCCATTACGTCGATCGCGAGCCACCAGTCGACCGCGGGGGGTGTGTCAGTCGATTACCAGCCAGGCTTTTAAAAGAAATAGACCTAAAAATTAGTGATCATCAATCTTTACCAAGACGTCACTTAAATGACATTCACGGTACCGGAGGGTCTTGTGAGATGACGCTGGCTGCTGCAAGATCATTATTATGAAAATATGACCGAGAGGAAGGCGAGAAACACTTTTTATTTCAACAGACTCTCGCGCCGTACCTTCCGTCAAAACTCTAAAGGCCGACTGCACATTTCCTATCTTCACAATAAAAGCCCTGCTTCATGCTGCCTGCGCTAACTAAATACAGAGTCTCGGAAAACTGGCGTGCACAAGCGATCCCTCAGAAAGCTGGCGTGCACATCACTTGTGCACGCCAGCTTTCCGAGACTCTTATTTTGTTAGCGCAGGCAGCATGAAGCAGGGCTTTTATTGTGAAGATAGGAAATGTGCAGTCGGCCTTTAGAGTTTTGACGGAAGGGACGGCGTGAAAGTCTGTTGAAATAAAAAGTGTTTCTCGCCTTCCTCTCTGTCATTTTTTCATAATAATGAACTGGCAGTAGCCAGCATCATCTCACAAGACCCTCGGGTGCCGTGAATGTCAATCAAGCAAGCTACGGAATTTGCCGCCAACGTTTTTCTTGTAAAGTGTATGGAAGCTGGATGAATTAGATGCCAAAAACCAACCACTTTCATGTGGTATTGGACAGAAAGGACAACTTTTTTTCTCCTCCATTTGAAAATGTGGGCGTTATCATCATTACTGTCTGATTCCAATCAATGCAAGTCATCAGAATCAGGTAATACACCAACTTATATTCTTGTCTTTGTGAAAGAAAGACATCTATATGTGTTACACATGCTTGTATTATCATTAAACACATTTAACTTGTTTACAAAAATGTCTCTTTCATAAATAAATAAATATAAATGATATATATAAATGAGGTAGATCCCCTCGAGTTGGTCAATTGAAAAGTAGCTCGCCTGCAGAAAACGTTTGGGCACCCCTGCACTAGTGTCTCAAAGGGCTGCACAAACCACTATGATATCCTCGGTAGGCCCACATAAGAAAACATGTGTAGTTGTTGTCAACTGATAACAACAATAATTCTGCTTGTGTGTAACAACATTGTTAATTGTGTGTGTGTGTGTGTGTGTGTGTGTGTGTGTGTGTGTGTGTGTGTGTGTGTGTGTGTGTGTGTGTGTGTGTGTGTGTGTGTGTGTGTGTGTGTGTGTGTGTGTGTGTGAAGCTGGTGTTCTACGTGCTGGTGCAGACGTTATACACCTTGGGTCACAGCCTGTCACTCATCGCTCTGACCACAGGGAGCGCTGTCCTCTGCCTCTTCAGGTAAGACATGTCCAACATCGTCATCCTTATAGTTTGATTACGTTGTTGTCACCTTTAAATTATTTACCAAAAAAATGTGTCAAAGTAGTATATTCATCCTCACAGCCTTTCATTGAATCAAAGTATGCTTCTTTACAAGAACAACCATTACCTTAAAGGCCTACTGAAATGCAATTTTCTTATTTAAACGGGAATAGCAGGTCCATTCTATGTGTCATACTTTATCATTTCGCGATATTGCCATATTTTTGCTGAAAGGATTTAGTAGAGAACATCGACGATAATGTTTGCTACTTTTGGTCGCTAATAGAAAAGCCCTGCCTTTAACGGAAGTATGTGCGCTTGACGTCACGAGTTGCAGGGCTCCACACATATTGCCATTGTTTTTAATGGGAGCCACCAGCAGTAAGAGCAATTCGGACCGAGAAAGCGACAATTTCCCCATTAATTTGAGCGAGGATGAACGATTTTTGAATTAGGATATTGATAGTGAAGGACTAAAAAAAAAAAAAAAAGTGACAGGTTGAGTGTTTCAGGTGTAATTAGACACATTTACTAGGATAATTCTGGAAGATCCCTTATCTGCTTATTGTTTTAATAGTGTTTTAGTGAGATTTTAAAGATTGTAAAGGCATACCTCGAGGTCGGATGGCTGCTGTGAACACGCAGTGTCTCAGAGAGAAGCTGAGGAGCCAAGCTCACAGCTGCCTTTTTTGACAGCTGCAGCAGGACGACGAATAATCCACTGTGTCTCCGGTGAGATATATATCACAGTTTCCCCATCCAAAAACATGCTGGTTGACGTTGAGAAAACATGTTCGCTTGACCGCTCTGCTTCACAACAAACAAAGAAACACCGGCTGTGTCTCGGTGCTAAAGACAGCTGCAATCCACCGCTTTCCACCAACAGCATTGTTTTTTATAGTCTCCGTTATTAAATGAACAAATTGCAAAAGATTCAGCAACACAGATGTCCAAAATACTGTGTATTTATGCGATTAAAGCAGACGACTTTTAGCCGCTAGTGGTGCAGCGCTAATATTTCCTGACAGTCCGTGACGTCACGCGTACGCATCATCATTCCGCGACGTTTTCAACAAGAAACCCTTGGGAAATTTAAAATTGCAATTTAATAAACTAAAAAGGCTGTATTGGCATGTGTTGCAATGTTAATATTTCATCCTTGATATATCAACTATCAGACTGTGTGGTCGGTAGTAGTGGGTTTCAGTGGGCCTTTAAAAGTCCCACCAGAGGGTGAATTTATTGCACCTTTTCCACTTCTTCGTCTTTTTGTATCTTTGAAGCATGTGGTTATATGACAGTTTCCCACTTTTGCATTGTCGTTGAACTCTGCGAGATCTTTTAAGCTGCACTGGTTGGGTAGCAGAGGACAGACAAGGCAGTGCTGCATCGTATGGTCCTCTTCTCCGCATTCGCAGGTGGTTCGGCCGGTTTTGTAGCCCCATCTGGCCATAGCAGCTTTTGATTGCCCTGTTCAAGAGAACAGGAACAGGGCATTTTTACACTATATGGACCAAAGTATTGGAACAGATAAGAAAGTGAAAAGTAAACCAATTCTACTAGAACACCTTCCACTCTTCTAAAAAGACTTTCTTTAACCTGTTGTAGTTAGTTCTTCCTCACCAAACTGTCAGACTTTCCCCTGACAGTTTGTCTATGTTTTAGTTTTTTCCTCTGCATTTATCTGTTTCCTCTGTGTTTAGTATCTCCTGTCTTTAGTTCCTGTCTAGTGCTCTTTTTTTGTCAGCTTCCTGTCTTGTTCCGTGAGTGCTGTGTTCCTCCTCAGCTGCGGCTGATTGGCCCCTGGCCACACCTGTTGCCAATCATCCCGCTCCTATTTGTACCTGCTTTGTCTTGTGTCAGTTGCCGGATCATTGTATTGTCATTTGTATTGTCGTTGCCACATATCACTCTTGTCGTGCTACCTGTCGGGTCGTTTTGTTACAGCTACTACCTGTCATGCTACATATTGTTCTGGTCGTCGTGGCGGTAAGCTGTTTCTGTTAGCATTAGTTATTTCCAGTTTTTCTGTTTGCTATCCACTAGCTTCCATGCTAAAGTTCCTTTTTGTTTTCTAGCTTCCAGTGCTAGTTCCCTTAGTTTGTTATTCCGCCCACGTGCGTGCTTTTTGTTTGTTCTTGTTTACTTTTAATTAAATCATGTTTTCATATTCTATGCCTGCCTCCGTCTCTGCATCTTGGGGTTCGACACCAAATAACTGTGACACAAACTCCTTTAAGCATGCCTTTATGAACATTGCTTTGTGCAGTGGGAACAGAAAAGTGTCTTTTTTTTAAGCGTTTTCACAAAGTTGGAAGCGTTAGCACATCATTGCCAAGATGAAGAATGAAATTTGGGCCATCCAAGCAGCCTCTCATTGGTTAATGTCCATATTTTGGTTGATGTAAGCTACAAATGCAAAGCCCTGTTTCTTGATTGGATCAGCAAACATTTGATATTATAAAGAATCTTTAGCAGTTTATCTTGTCTCAGCATCCTCCAAAATCTTGTCGCCTGGAGGAGAACTTTGTTCATCCACCATAGTTTAGCTATTATAGGTTGCAATTGTCAGTATTTTGAGTGAGTGGGAGTGTTGCCGCAAGGTTGTGAAAAGATTAACTTGTGATGCTTGCCGACGACTCTTCAGGAGTGGATAGTGTTGATGTACTGAAATTGCGTTAACGTGCAGGAAGCTCCACTGCACCAGGAACTACATCCACCTCAACCTCTTCTTCTCATTCATCCTGAGAGCCGTGGCCGTGCTGGTCAAGGACGACATCCTCTTCAGCCGCACCTCCACCTGCTCCACTCAGCCATCCCTGGTGAGACACTTCAATAGATACACATCCACGACGATATAAATCAACACATTGGCGACAGAGGCAAGGAAAAACTCGCAATAAGCAACAAATCATTAGGAGTTTTTAATGTTTGGGTTGAAGTTTGGTGTTCATGATGACGCGCACTGTACACATACACTGAATTAGGGCTGGGCCATATGGATTGTTATTAATATCTCGATATTTTTAGGCCATGTCACGATACATGAGATATATCTCGATATTTTGCCTTAGCCTTGAATGAACACTTCATGCATAAAATGACAGCAGTATGATGATTCCATGTGTCTACATTAAAACATTCTTGTTCACACTTCATTAATATACTGTATGCTTATTTTGAACTTTCATGCAGAGAGGGAAATCACAACTAAGTCAATTTACCAAAACTGTATTTATTAAACAGTTATTAAGCAGTGGCACAAACATTCATGTCATTTCCAAAACAGAAAGTGCAAAACTCCATCCATCCATTTTCTACGGCTTATTACCTTTTGGGGTCGCGAGGGGCGCTGGCGCCTATCTCGGCTACAATCGGGCGGAAGGCGGCGTACACCCTGGACAAGCCAACACAGATAGACAGAGAACATTCACACTCACATTCACACACTAGGGCCAATTTAGTGTTGCCAATCAACCTATCCCCAGGTGCATAAGTGCAAGATTGTCAGAGATATTTTAAAACAAGCTATGAGTTCACTTTTGTGCATGATGTCACTAAGATCACATATCAAAACAACACTAGATTAAAGTGCACTTTTTTGTACAGAACGCCACTACAATAGTTTAAAACAAATAAAGTGCACTTTTGTGCATGATGTCACACAAGATATTTCAATAACTGTCAAATAAAAATGAGCTGCATAATAGAAAATCAAATGGTGTATGTCCTTCACTATGTGGTTGGTACCTGTGGACGTTATCTCCTTCTGTTGTTGACTATTTTTTTCATACGGTGTTGATCTGGAAACAGTTGCTTTGGCATTTTGTTGGTGTGGCACCAAACGAAGATGTTGAAATGCGGAGTAATCACTCTTCATCCTCTACTTTTCAAATGATGCTACATTAGCAGTGGTGCTACTTTTTGTAGCAACGCTTTTGCCGCATAATTGTTCAACATACTCCCGCTTGAAGCCAAACCACTGCCACTGCCAACCCTATGCTGTTTTCTTTGGAATTCATTCTTCCTTCATTTGTTACCAGATTCGCACCTTCTTTCTCTCGTATTACCACCCGCATCGCACCTTTAGCATCACAGCTAACGTTACCATGTCGCTACCTGTCTGCTCTGCGGGAGTGTGTGACGTTGCACACGTGACGTATGTAAGAAGGTGCACTTGTTTTAAGTCTCTGTGAGAATGAGAGACAACAAATAGTGGAAAACGAGTGTAGTGTACTGCCCGCAGCTAAAAGCAACTGCGTGAGAACGTATACTCGAATATCACGACATAGTCATTTTTATATCGCACAGAGAAAAACCCCCGATATATCGAGTATATCGATATATGGCCCAGCCCTGCACTGAAGTGACGTAAAGAGTGTTGAGTGGAACATGACGGCCTACAAAGTTCTAATCCATCTGATGAGATTCCTGATGAGTACCAGTTAATACCCAACAAACCCAACGATAAGCATCACAGCCTAATTAACTCAGTGCTGTTTATGCGTCATAGGTGGCGTGTCGAGCCAGTCTGGTTTTCCTGCAGTACTTCATCATGGCCAACTTCTTCTGGCTGCTGGTGGAGGCCTTGTACCTTCACACGCTGCTTGTGGTCATCTTCTCGGAAAACAGACATTTTGTGGTCTACATGTTTATCGGCTGGGGTACGATACTTGTGTTCTCCTCAATACCCTATCAAAGCGATGTAACATTGTGCCTTTTTGTTCTGTTTTTGTCAATTTTGTTGCACTTTGGACACAACCATTTTTGTACTGCACCAAGAAGGCTAACTGGTAGCAAACAATAGAGAGGTACATACGGTACTATCGCCTCTTTATGATTCTAGCTGGTCAAAGGCAAAGCTGCACATTTGTAGAGTTGGTCTGCGTACTTTCACACCTCACTTTCACCAAGTTGTTATGTTTAGCAGGAGGAGTTGTGATGGCACAGAACCACAAGGCTGCTGTGCGTCCTACCAGTGACACAAGTTTTTCTAAAGGTTTAAGAGACCAGCCCTTACAATGCGATAGATAATAACAGCATCAAGAGGTGGTCTAAAAATCAAACGGAAAGAATCAGCTTATTTAGTACGGAAACAGCCCCTCCCACCTAAAAAGAAATGCAGCCTTTTTGTTCTAAACCGATAAGGCCTCCTTCACAAAAAGGGACTACAATATACTCCCAGCAGACATTCCAAGCCTTCAATGTAAAACAGAGTTCACTAACGTGCATACAGAAAAAACACACAGTGTACACAGGGGAAAATATTAACTGCTTCAAACATGACTACGGATAAAGAAAGAACACTTAAAAATATATGCATTATCCACACTAAACAGTAAATCTGACTGCATTATCCACATTAGACAGTAAATCTGACCAATATTCAAATGTTTAAAATATTTTTAGTTCATTCACACTTCGTTCCAGACGTGCTAAATATGGACCCAAAACAGCAGCCACGGAGTGTTTGAGGCTTGATAAATCCCATTGTGAGTGTTCAATGATTATATTTGCATCTCCTCCTACTGATGTGGGCTCCTACATGATTGCGCTCTCTATTTTGCTCAATTAAGAGAAGCAATCCTCTCTGCAAGAGCTTTGTAGATCAGCTTGCCATCAAGTTTGCACATGTTTTAATATAAAGACTATTTTAGTACATCAGGCTCTTACTGTGTTTCACGTTTAATGTGTATCACGTGGAAATTCTGTATTCCTCTGTACCGAACATCCATCCATCCATCTATTTTCTACCGCTTATTCCCTTTTCGGGTCGCGGGGGGCGCTGGCACCTATCTCAGCTACAATCGGGCGGAAGGCGGGGTACACCCTGGACAAGTCGCCACCTCATCGCAGGGCCAACACAGATAGACAGACAACATTCACACTCACATTCACACACTAGGGCCAATTTTTTTAGTGTTGCCAATCAACCTATCCCCAGGTGCATGTCTTTGGAAGTGGGAGGAAGCCGGAGTACCCGGAGGGAACCCACGCATTCACGGGGAGAACATGCAAACTCCACACAGAAAGATCCCGAGCCTGAATTTGAACCCAGGACTGCAGGACCTTTGTATTGTGCGGCAGACGCACTAACCCCTCTGCCACCGTGAAGCCCTGTACCGAACATAAGACTACCAAAAAAATCTGAATATGAAGATGTTCACCATTACACTGCAGTGGTTGAATTCTTGTTAAATTTCAAACTTTATTTATATAGCTATACCATCGCAAAATTGGCAACACTGATCCTTCTTCCTTAGTTGTCTTATTCCCTGACAGACCAGACGCATATGAGCTGTTACATTGTAGAAGTAGGAAACATACTGCCACCAACAGGTAGCGTCAAATCTATTTTTGGCGGTCCAAATGTATGGGAATGTATGCGAAAGACTGGCCACCAAGGTGACAAACAACCCACACACCATGCAACCTAGTGTGTGACAGATTGTGCATTCACAGGCCAAGTTGATTTCACCAGTGCCTCACCTGAGATTGCGGCCCTGTATTACATCGGGAAATTAATAAACTCAGCCATTTCTTCTTAAGTTTATTTTTTTAAAGGTTGAATTCATACATAAAGATACATTTAGAACACAGATCAACAGATAAATATTTATTTTAAGTTGTCATTGTATGTTTAGAGCACACGTCTGCTGTACAACGTCATGTTATTCCTTTTATTCCGATGTTATTGTCTTTTATTTCTTCTTTAAATTCCCTTCTAAGTTATGTAATGTTGTTGAAAAGTTTTTGTTTTTTTTGTTTACCACACTGTATTTCTCTATTTTTCAGACAGTACCAACTCTTTTTAAATCTATTATTCTTTGTTATTCAGTATTTTCTAAGTGCAATTAAAATAAAGATGACATAGAAAACAATTGAAATCATGTAATGTCATAGTTGTGCAAAGCAGTAATTAGGATTATTTCAAAAGTTCAATGCTAATAATACAGCATATTCAATGTTGTGTGTTGTCGACGCAGGAATCCCGGCAGTGTTTGTCTTCACTTGGGTGATGATGAGGATTTATCTGGAGGACACGGGGTGAGTAAAGGACTTTTGAGTGATGATGACGATGATGTGATTCCAAACATAATTTGTTTGCATCCACATTTTGTTATGTTACAGCATTATTCCAAAACGGAATAAATTCCTTTTTCCCTTAAAACTCTATAGACATTACCCAATGTGAAATGTTTTTTTTCCAAATTTGCAAACTTATTACAACTAAAACCCTCAAAAGCCACATGTACATACACATTCAGACCCTTTGCTCAATACTTTGTTGATGCACTTTTGGCAACAATTACATACTCAAATCTTTTTTAATTCGATGCCACAAGCTTGGCACACCTGTCTTTCGGCAGTTCAAATCAAATCAAATCAACTTTATTTATATAGCACATTTAAAATGTACCATAGGGGTAGCCAAAGTGCTGTACAGCAGGCAGGTTAAAAGATAACACAAGAAAAACGAACAAACACAACACAACACAACACAAACAGAGCACGATAAAAATAAATAAGTAAATAAATAAAACATAAAAACAGGTTCACAGCAGGTGCATTATGGGATGCCACAGAAGGATTCAGATAACAGAATGTTAAAGGGCATGGAATAAAACTGTGTTTTTAAGAGTGATTTAAAAACAGGAAGAGAGGAGGCGTTTCTATCACTCAAATGTAAGTCGTTCCAGAGCTTGGGAGCAGCAGCGGCGAAAGCTCTGTCACCTCTAAGCTTCAGCCTTGTGTCAGGGACCGTCAACAGCAGCTGATCGGCTGTTCTTAGCGATCAGGGGGGGAAGTAAGGGGTGAAGGAGGTCGGAGCGAGGTTCTTTAGACATTCAAAAACAAATAGTAGGAGTTTAAAATTGATTCGGTAGCGCACAGGAAGCCAGTGAAGGGACGCTAATATAGGGGTGATGTGCTCACGTCTGCGGGTCTGTGTTAGTAGACGAGCAGCAGAGTTTTGCACGAGCTGCAGGCGGGCGAGGGAGGCCTGGCTAATGCCTACATACAGGGCTTTGCAGTAGTCGAGACGAGTCGAGATAAATGCGTGGATTAATTTCCTGAGATCATGTCCTGACAGAAACGGTTTCACTTGTCGCTATTTGGCATAGTTGATAAAAGCTTTTTTGTATGACGCTGCTGATTTGTTTTTCGAACTTAAAATCTGAGTCAAACTTTACCCCCAGGTTTGTGACACAGTCGCTGAGATACGGGGACAGAGTGCCGAGGTCAGCGTTGGGGGAGGGAGAAGGACTTGAACCAAACATCATAACTTATGTTTTGTTTTCATTCAGGCTCAGAAAGTCAACTGAAAGCCAGGCTTAGATGTTGTGCAGGCAGTCAATGAGACGTTGGGCCGTGTTATTTTGTGCCATGGGAACGTATATCTGGCAGTCATCGGCATAAAAATGAAATGCAATACTGTGCTTCCTGAAAACAGAACGAAGGAGAAGGTAAAGTGCAAATAAAAGAGGGCCAATGATTGAGCCCTGGGGACCCCATGTGGTAGAGGAGCTGTGGAAGACATAAAGTTGTCTATTTTTACACAAAAACTCCCGTCAGTCAGGTACGACCGGAACCAGTTGAGGGCGGCGCCTCTAATACCCACACAGTTCTCAAGATGAGAGATTAAGGTGGCGTGGTCGAAGGTGTCAAACGCGGCAGACAGATCTAAAAGCACCAGGACAACATATTTACCAGAATCTGTTGACAGGAGGATATTGTTAGACACTTTTAGAAGCGCTGACTCTGTGCTGTGGAGGGCTTTGAAACCGGACTGGAACAGCTAAGTGATACCATTATCCTCTAAGAAGGGCAACAACTGACTTTAGACAACCTTCTCTAATATTTTGAAAATGTATTGAAGATTATAGATAGGTCTGAGATTGGAGAGGAGAGAGGGGTCGAGGCTTGTTTTTTTTAAGTAAAGTTGTGCCCATTCCTCTTTGCAGCACCTCTCAAGCTCCATCAGGCTGGATGGGAAGCACTGGTTTCTATCCAGGATGTCTCTGTACATTTCTGCATTCATCTTAGTCTACACAGACAGAGTGACCAAGAACCCGATGATCACTCTGTGAGAGCTGCAGCATTTTTCGGTGGAGACAGGAGAACCATCCAGAAAGACCACAATTCACCAATCAGGCCTCTATGGTATAGTGGTTAGACGGAAGACATTTCTGAGTAAAAAGTTTGCCAAAATGCACTGGAATACTCTCAGACATTGAGAAACAAAATATTCTGCTCCAATGAGACAAATATTGAACTGTTTGGCGTGAATGCCGTGCATCATGTTTGGACGAAACCAGATGGCACTCATCACAAGGCCAAAACCATCCCTACAGTAAATCATGGTGCTTGCAGCAACATGCCGTGGGGATTGTTTTCAGTGGCAGGACCTGGGAGACCCGTCTGTATAGAGGGAAATATGAATGCAGCAATGTACAGAGACATTCTGGATGAAAACAAATGATTCTTATCCAACCTGAGAGAGCTTGTGAGGTGCTGCAAAGAGGAATGAGCGAAACTGCCCAAAGACAGATGTGCCGAACTTGTCGTATCGTATTCAAATAGACTGGAGACTGTAATTGCTGCCAAAGATGTATCAATAAAGTATTGAGTAAAGGCTGTGAATAGCTTATTTACATGACTGAATACAAAATTCGCTGTGCAGGTTTTATTTTTCCTTTATAAAGTTCAAAACATGGCGTTATCGTTTGGCATCATTAACTGCCAAAATTGTTGTCATGATGGCTTCAGAAAAAAACAATTTTGGGTGAGATTTGTCTTATTTCTAGAATGAAAGCAAAGCTGATGGAAGTCGGGTTATGAAGCTAATAAAGTAGTTAACAGGAAAATAACAAGTAGAATGGTTAAGAGTGTGGAAAGAGAAGGTGGATAGCCTGCAAAGCAACATGACTTTATGGCCATTACCTGGAACATGTTGGTGTGTTCACGGCATTTTCACACAAATAAGTTTGAATTAACGACTATTTTATAGTCTTTAATTCAATAATAATAATTATTTAATTTGTAGGATGTTAGCGTTAGCTAAGTTAAGTTAAGCTAGCTGCGAGTTACAAACAAGCAACAGTAATACCCCTGTGGAGGTCTTGCGCCTCCGGGTTCTTCGGACCATAAATCATCGACATACCAGGCTCTTCCAGGTTTGCAAAAGTGTTTTATTTTACAATTAAACGTGCAAAGTCTTTTGAGTGCTTTTCAGAAGTTGTCTTTCTACCAAGTGAGCACACGAATGTTTTTTCTCCAGTGTCTAGTTCGCGCTCGGCTTTGCTCTCCACCATCAACAACAACTACCTCTCTCCTTCTCCAGAGCGACAGGTGATCAGACAAACACTCTCAGCTGTGTCATCTACGCACCTGTCGCTGATCTCAAAACTGGTCCTGGCACACCCCCCTTCGCTGCAGGTCTGCAGGCCACGCCCCTCACAACCCCATTCATAGATCAATAACTGAGAAGACTTTAAATATATCCCACATTAGTGCATACACATTTTTAATCCAGTTTGTTGCTCTATCTCACAATACCGCTGGTTGAGTACAGCCATGTAAACAAAACCCACGTCCAGCAACAATGGCTACTCAGCCCCCATAATGCATTGCCAAATCCCGTGCCGTCTCCAACCCTATACTTATGTACATGAGTTTTTTTGTTGTTGTTTTATTTATTTGAGAGAAAACTACTTTTCACATTGTCATTAAGGGGTATTGTCTGTAGAATTTAGAGAACAAAGATGAAATTATAACATTTTTGAATGTGAATAATTTCCAGATGCACTGTACGAACAGCACATGAACAAAACAGAGCTGGGATTAAAGTGTGACCGTGTTGTGACAAGACATGCAGCACAGTTCAAAGGTCACGTTATGGGATTTACGAGATGATCTTTTTGTGCGCTTCATGACACTGCAGCCTCTCTCTGACCCGCTTCACTATGGTGACAGCCACAGGCATGTCCAAAGACAAAAAAGCAACACATGGAATGGGAAAATGGCGCAAATAAAAAAATACTACAAACCATGCACCTGGAGATTGGCAACAGTAAATTGGCCCTAGTGTGTGAATGTGAGTGTGAATGTTGTCTGTCTATCTGTGTTGGCCCTGCAATGAGGTGGCGACTTGTCAAGGGTGTACACCGCCTTCCGCCCGAGTGTAGCTAGGAAAGACTCCTATTAACCAAAATAAATTACTGGTAGCTTGGTTCATGTGGTGAATTATACCGGGTACCATTTTCTTATATGATTGTGAACTAGCATGTATTTGTATTTGGTCACAGAATCCTTTAGAGCAGGGGTGTTAAACTTAGTTTAGATCAGGGGCCACATGGAGAAAAATCTACTCCCAAGAGGGCCGGACTTGTAAAACCGGCGGCACGATAACTTAAAAATAAAGACAGCTTCAGATTGTTTTCTTTGTTTAAAAATAGAACAAGCACATTCTGAGAATGTACGAATCATAATTTTGTTGTTGCTTTTTTTTTTTCATTTACATGTTGCGGTTTATAGTATTCTATTTTTATTTGTTGTTATTTATACTTTCTGAATAAATTATGTGATAATGTTCATCAGTCAAAACATTACTGTTAATTTTTAATCTCATCATGATTCAAAAATTATATCAAAATGTTATTTATGTAGTTTGCTCATTTTCCTCGACTGATGTACTAACATGTGGTTTATTTTTTTTACATATGGAGCATCATCTGCAAAGATACAACTAATTGCTATTGCGACATCTAGTGGACATATTTAGAACAGCGGTTTCCTTAATTCAAAAATTTCAACTAATTTTTACACCGAGCAAACTCATCCCGCGGGCCGGATGAAACTGGTTCACGGGCATGATACGGCCCGCGGGCCGTATGTTTGACACCCCTGCTTTAGAAGATTATCCTAGTAGGGAAATATGCCCTTAGATAGCTTCGGGTGCAGATGTCCATCACAGCTCTCCAGAGAGTGGTGGCCCTTGCCCCCAGGACATTGGGGAACATAAAAGATAGCAGCAGTTGGATTTTAGGCGGAAGTGTAAACACAATAACGACATCTGGTAAGAGCCCCCCCCCCCCGGTAGGAGTAGAGCTCAGGGGTTGGAGATCACTCAGCTTCATTGAGCAAAGTAACAATGGCTAGGTGTTGTCTGCATTTGTACAAAAAAACTGGGTGTTGTCCAAACTGGCCAACCCCAAGGCTAGAACTACAGAGCGTAAGGGTCTTTGTGTAAAAGGAATTTAAGGACCGTTGTCTGAGAGGACAGCAGAAGAGTAATCAGGCCCATACACTCCTTTTCCTGGAAGCTGCAGTTCCAGTCTGAGGCTCTCTGAAACAAATATAGCTTTTTGTTTGACGATTCCACGTTGGCGTCTTCTTGACTTATCACCCATCAAACAGTCACTCAGTCCTGGGAGAGTGGCACGACCAACAATTATACAACACTTACTTTCTTGACAGCCTGACTAACTTGCCAGTAGCTCATCAAAAGGGAAAAGTCTGATGATGTCCACTCAAAACTTCTTGGTGGTCCACTTCCTCCAATTTCTTCATCACAGCAGGAAGGGATAGAGAGGGTCTACTCTAAATATTAAATATATATTATAAATGCTTAATGTTTTTAGATGCTGGGAGAGGAACGACAACCCAATACCAAACTGGGTCATCAATGGACCCATTGGACTGTCTATTGTGGTAGGTGCCTCGTTGTTTTTCTCTATCCAGGAGGAAGATCACAATCACCCTACAAAATTCTCGTCAGTGTTGGTTGTTCCCATTTTAAGACCAGTTGTACTGTTCAACTTCTCTTTCAAAACCCAGTCAAATCGTTCTTTGTGAGTTTTTCACTCTGCGTGTGGTCTTCCAGGTCAACTTCATGCTCTTCATCAGCATCATTCGGATTCTGGTACAGAAGCTGCAGTGTCCTGACGTGGGCGGCAATGAGCATTTACAGTACGGGTCGGTACCTTTTACTAGACGCACTGCTCGGGCCAGGCCGACACAATAGAGTCATCTAAACTGTTTTGGAGTAATACAAGCGCAGCAAGCATTAAATTGATGTGAATTGTCACTGAGAAAAGAGAGGTAGGTGGAGTCATTACCTGCTTCTAATGGAGAGACAGAACCAGTCTGAGGACATCTTTTTATTTGAAAATGAGTGTTAGAACCTTGAATTGTCACAAACACATACCGTATTTTCCGGACCATAGGGCGCACCAGGTTATGAGGAGCACTGCCGATGAATGGTCTTTTTTGAATGATCTTTTTTCATATATATGGCGCATTAAAGGAGTCATCTTATTTTTTCTAAACTGAAAACACTTCCTTGTGGTCTACATAACATGTAATGTTGGTTCTTTGGTCAAAATGTTGCATAATCTTACAGATCATCTTCAAGCCGCTTAATGACAGTCGCTTCCGGATGCGCCGTTTTGTGGGCAGTCTTATTTACGTGGCTCACCTTCGGCAGCATCTTCTCCCCGTCATCATTCAGACTTTACTTAAATCAATAAAGAGAAGCATCTCCTCATCTAGAAACAACAACAAGGCCGGAAATGTGTCCCGTGAAAAACTGTCCGACCGAAACGGTCTAATAACTAAAGTTCCTTGGGTGAATAATGGTAGTTTTTAGCGTTTTCATGTCGAGTTTACCAACAGATATGAGTAAGAACTTTATGCTACTTTATATTGGAAATGGCAACAGCGGAGGATGAATGTCCCATAACAAGATAGAGAAAAAAAAGCTTATCGACGATGGCAGACGCGCAATTTTTCAGGATTTATGATACCAAAAGGTAAGAAAAAGTTGCTTTTGCATAATATTGCAAAACAAAACGCCAGATAATATGTCTTACCCTGCGATGAGATGGCGACTTGTCCAGGGTGTACCCCGCCTTCCGTCGGATTGTAGCTGAGATAGTTACCAGCGCCCCCCGCGATCCCAAACGGAATAAGCGGTAGAAAATGGATGGATGGAAAATGTCTTACCTTATACACACACCATAATAATACTCGTATGTTTAATGCGCCGACAATCCATCAAGCGGTGCAGTTTCACAGCTTACCAAAGTCCTACTAAAATATTTTGACAGATTTTTGAGCGCCGTGTGAAATGTTCTATATTTTCAATGGAACACATATAATGTTGGTGTTGTTTACTTGAGTCATATTGCAGTCTACACCTATCTCTTGTGTGGGAGACTGCTATGGGGTCACATTAGTGCCAAAAATCCAAGCGCATAAAAACTGTTATCGCGCGCTGATTCTCCTCTTCGTTTTGGCCCTTTGGGGGCGGGTATGCTTAGACGGCCCCTCCTTTCTGATTGGTCAGGCGAAAAAAGCTCAGGGCCAATCAGAAGTATATCAGGGCGGGTTATCGTCAATATGTATCAAGATAATACAACTCCTGTCGACAAATACATTCTAAAAAGTCCAAATTTAAGTGGGGTTGTGGAAAATGCCAATTGAATTTTATCTAAAAGTCTTTGAAGAAGGGAATGTCTCATCTGTTGAGAGAACATCACATAGTTAATGAAGTGTCAAGATCAATATCTCGCTTTTCATACACATGCAACCAGTCCACAGATGTCAGTCAATGATGGAAATGATATTTTCCAATATGTTTTCTTTCCTTACTTGTCTGTTTTAAAAAATATATATTTATTTAATATTTGTATATGTAAATATTGAATGTATGCCACAATGTGGGACTATTAATTTTCTTTCCTCTATCTACTTTAAGTTTACACCAGAGTCTACCCGAACCAACTTATCTATGCGTACTTCATATCAGGACCACATGATTAGCATATGGGCCTAATTATTGATGTTATGATTGCAATTACTATTTTAGTAGAATAATGAACGACAGGTTATCACTACAATTAATGAATATGGTTTTAATATTACTCTAAAAAGTATTTAGGTTTCTGCAAACAACTCAAACTATGGAAAATTAGACATCAGCCCAGATCAGTATAGATGGCAGAGTTAAAAATATGAATTTAAAAAAACAACAAAAAAAGCTAGCTCCATACATTAGGAAAATTAAATCTGAGAGATAATAGTGTAAGACTTATTTGTTCAGCCATGATAGCCCCATGAAAACGTGATTTCCTTTCTTTTTAATCCCAGGGAACTGCCAAGGACCTTTCATCATAGATATGAATAAACACGCCATGTTTCTCTAGCGTAGTGGCCATCTTACCTTGGACAGCTGGTCCCCATCATTTTAATTGATGTCAATGGTACATGTACTATTTAAATATACATACAATACTCTGACATTTATAACAAATCGAACCTTTTGGAAATTAGTAGAAAATTGAGCAAGTTATGGTTATTTATATAGTACATGTATGGCGTCACATTAGTGCCAAAAATCCAAGCGCATAAAAACTGTTATCGCGCGCTGATTTTCCACTTCAACTAATTTCCAAACGGTTCGATTTGTTATAAATGTCAGAGTAAAAGGCGCCGCGCGCGCGCACAAAAAAGCACCACATGCGCGCAAAAGAGTGGAGAATCAGCTCGCGATAACAGTTTTTATGCGCTTGGATTTTTGGCACTAATGTGACGCCATAGACTGCCGCCATAGTGCAGTCTACACATATGTCTTGTTTGACTGCCATCTACTGGTCACACTTATCATTACAGCATGTACCAAATATAATTGCTTCTAGGTCGGTAAGCAAAACCAAAATGATTCCGTACCTTAAGCGCACCCGGTTATAAGGGGCACTACTTAGTGGCCTAGTGGTTAGATTGTCCGCCCTGAGATCGGTAGGTTGTGAGTTCAAACCCCGGCCGAGTCATACCAAAGACTTTAAAAATGGGACCCATTGCCTCCCTGCGCGGCACTCAGCATCAAGGGTTGGAATTGGGGGTTAAATCACCATAAATTATTCCCGGGCGCGGCACCGCTGCTGCCCACTGCTCACCTCACTTCCCAGGGAGTGATCAAGGGGATGGGTCAAATGCAGAGGACAAGTTTCACCACACATAGTGTGTGTGTGACAATCAATGGTACTTTAACTTTAACTTTAACTTTAACTTTAAGGGGCACTGCCGAGTTTTGAGCGTGAAAAAGGAATTAAAGGCGCCTTATAGTCCTGAAAATACAGTACATATATGTACTCCATTCCTGACACACTGGAAACTTGCGCAATGGCAATGACTAATAGAGCATATCTTTTCAATCCCCAGATCACATGCAAATATGCCCCATTAGTGGCAGCTAGAATTACAGGCATGGGCTTTAGAGCAACCTGATTAGACAACATCTCAACAATTGGAATGTATATTTCCTTTGATGATTCAAGTTTTGATGTGTTTCTATTCCAGGAGGTTGGCCAAGTCCACGCTCCTGCTCATTCCCCTTTTTGGGATTCACTACGTGGTCTTTGTTTCTCTCTCGGAATCCATAGCCGAAGACTACAAGATCTTTTTTGACTTGGCTCTCGGCTCTTTCCAGGTGCTGCTGACACTTTAAGAGTGTGTTATTGGTCATTTCTATCTAATGTATTGTACTGTGAATGTTTTTTTTTAGGGTCTGGTGGTTGCCATTCTGTACTGTTTCCTAAACAGTGAGGTTTGTAATCCCAATCAATATACATGTACTGTGAATGTTAAGTTTTTTGTTAGTAGTCATAATATTTTGTAGCAACTAGGAACGTGCCGATCAAATGGCTGCCAATATCAGACAATTTTTTATGAATAAGGTTGTGATTGACATTGTCGATTAATGCCTTCTAATGCCAACCCATTGATGTTGTATTTATATTTAGTACCCCAGCTGGCAAGCTAGCACAGAAACAGAGCCCATAGTCAGTGTGGAGACGCTCCCCTAAGTTAATAATAATAATCACATTCATCCCGGGCAAATAGACTGCGGTTCTTACTATCTTATATAATACTATTGTTATTGTAGGACAATGCTAAACATGTTACACACAGAGAGCAAGCCAGGAGGAGGCATGGTAATACCTAAACTAGTGGTTAAACTAGCTTGAAACAACACCAAGAAATACATGCTAAATAAAGTTTAAGAAGTGTAAAAAAAAAATGTTGTTAACAGGAAATGAACAAGTAGATCAAAAATAGTGTAGAAAGAGGATAATATAACAACTGTTGATGTTTTAGCATTGTTGCAGTCAGTACACAACATGTAAAGGGAGAGCGAATCAATCCATAAGTAAAATAGAGAGTGATTAGATCGATATTCTTCCACCCATCCATCCATTTTCTACCGCTTATTCCCTTTTGGGGTCGCGGGGGGCGCTGGCGCCTATCTCAGCTACAATCGGGCGGAAAGCGGGGTACACCCTGGACAAGTCGCCACCTCATCACAGGGCCAACACAGATAGACAGACAACGTTCACACTCACATTCACACACTAGGGCCAATTTAGTGTTGCCAATCAACCTATCCCCAGGTGCATGTCTTTGGAAGTGGGAGGAAGCCGGAGTACCCGGAGGGAACCCACGCATTCACGGGGAGAACATGCAAACTCCACACAGAAAGATCCCGAGCCTGGATTTGAACCCAGGACTGCAGGAACTTCGTATTGTGAGGCAGACGCACTAACCCCTCTGCCACCGTGAAGCCCATTCTTATTTTCGTCAAAATGTTTTTTGTTTTTTTTTGTTATGTTTACTTCTTAGAGAATAATTCCCTCAACACAGAAGGACTTTGAAGGGGAAAAAAACAAAGAACATGAACGAGTAGTAGATGGTAGTTTTTGTTTAGTTAGTGTCCTATTGACTTTGATCAAAACATCGTAAGTAATAAAAGAGAATTAGGAACTAATTAAAATATTTTGTTGATACTGTTAAACTGTCAATAGCGCTCACCATAAATAAAAACATTTACAATTAATACATGGGATTCGTAATGAATAGGATTGATATCGGTATCGACCGAACTCACTCACATATGATCGGAATTGGCATTATAAAACCCTGATCGGAGCATCCCAATCATAGCAACCTATCCATGGTGCTACATCAAAACAGATAGATGAGATCTTAATGAAAGAAATACAACCTTCTTATTCAATAACACGACATGTGTGTGTGCAGGTGCAAAGTGAGCTGAAGAGGAAGTGGCGTAGCGTGTGTCTAAATTGTCGTCTGAACAGAGCCCAGCGCCTAAGCAACACTTTGGCTTCCAGGAACGGTTCTGAACACTTGGTGCAGTTTCAACGCACGTCTAGAACTCAGTCCATCCTGCAGTCAGAGACCACTGTGCTGTGACCAAGACACCAGAGGGAGCTACGTCGTTTGACTTAAAGAACCGACCTGCTGCCTTGAAAGTGTAGACCATGTAAGGTTCTCACTAAAAATCATCACGGAGGTCAGTTGAACGGGTTCAGCCTAAGTTAGGTGTTATTCATTTACAAGCGACTGATGAGTGTATGAATAACAAGAAGTTACTCCACTTCATACAAACATGGACGCATGCAGAATGCATTGCACAGCTGGCAACAGGTGCATTGGCGGTTAAGTCTTACCAATCACACTTATAACACTAGAAAAAGTGCTTTGGACCAGACATCTGAAGAAGCCACCTGTGAAGCCACCTGAGAAAACGGCCCCATAGACTGCAGGAGTGCAATTATGTAACAGTGAAAACCATGAACATTTTTGCAGTTTGCCTTTTGTAGTTGTGATTGTGGTTCATTGATGTTTCTTCATTTTTGTATTGAGGGAAAAAAAACTTAAGGAATGATTATGGTAGATTTTGAAGTAATTTGAAGGCATGCTGTCTTTGTTGAACTTTTATCGTATGCAAGAAACTATTCATAGATTTAAAAAAAAAAAAAAAGTCCTATTTATTTGAGTCATAATAATGAAGGTGTGTCACACATTTATCAGTGGAGAGGAAAAAAAAGTGTTGGCTTAGGACGGTACCTTGTGGAACACCAGCATTCAGTTTGTTTGCTCTGCAACTCTTGAGTTGAAGTCTTTCTTTTGAAGAATACCTTAGTGTATATGATGGTTCAGCCTTAACAACACTGTATTATAAATCTGTAAATATGTACTCTCTCATGTCTTCATTGAACTTTCGTTTGCGTGCTGAGAAACCATGAACATCACGCCATGGTAAAAGTTATCTTTTCAAACATTGTTCTGTGTCCGGTTAAATCTGTCCAACATGCTCCGAGCGACCGCGTGACCATGCCTATGCTGCCAAATATGTCAGCCATCTTCTTAGAAGTGCCTCTTATCTGGCTCTGCATTACATAACAGAGGCGTTCATGTGTTGGCTGACTAGTAATCTGTAGAGTGACTTACCATTTTCATAAGAAAATCCATCTCCAGGCTTTACAATGGTTTTGCAAGATGCTGTAAAGTTTAGATTTCGAACACACGATGCCAGGTGTTTTGTTTTACTTCTAACTCCTTCAGAGATGACAGAAAGTGTCAGTCCATCTGAGTCATCAGACAGGAGAAACACTTGTCGTTAGCGCTTGTAGGAAATAAACACCTTTTATTGGGCGGTGGGAGGGGAGGTTGATCACACTTTCACTTCTTGTGAACAATTCATCCTGGATAAAAGTGAAGGATTCTGATGAAAGATATTTAAAGCTAATTAAGCAAATACAACACATGGAAGCTGTAATTAGACACATTCATCAATCAATCATCCATCCATCTATCTATCCATCATTTTCTACCGCTTGTCCCTCTCAAAATCGCAGGGGTGGCTGGAGCCTATCCCAGCTGCATTGGGGTGCAAGGCGGGGTAATCCATCAAGTTTTATTTATGAAATGTTTTTAATACATTAAAAATAATGCAACACAAATTGCTTTAATGACTTAAAAGCAATATCCCAATGACCCACATCCCCATCATCACACTCACACATGCACACAAACAAAAAAATGCCAGGCTGAGTACAGAAGAGCAAGGTGCGTAAACATTAACACATCATCTGCTCCAGGAGATCTCCAATATATCCATCCATCCATTTTCTACCGCTTGTCCCTAACGGGGTCGCGGGGGGCGCTGGCCAATGTAACATTAATACGGCCACAACGACAACTCTTGCTGACCTACTGCCCTCGGTAATGGCACCATTCCCAAAGTATGTGGGCTCTATTGATAACCTCACTAACAACTTTAACGACGCCCTGCGCGAAACCATTGATAACATAGCACCGCTAAAGTTAAAAAAGGCTCCAAAAAAGCGCACCCCGTGGTTTACAGAAGAAACTAGAGCTCAGAAATTATTATGCAGAAAGCTGGAACGCAAATGGCGCACGACTAAACTTGAGGTGCACCATCAAGCATTTAGTGATGGTTTAATAACTTATAAACGCATGCTTACCTTAGCTAAAGCTAATTATTACTCAAATCTCATCCACCGTAATAAAAACGATCCTAAATTTTTGTTTAGTACGGTAGCATCGCTTACCCAACAAGGGACTCCTTCCAGTAGCTCCACCCACTCAGCTGATGACTTTATGCAATTCTTTAGTAAGAAAATTGAAGTCATTAGAAAGGAGATTAAAGACAATGCGTCCCAGCTACAACGGGGTTCTATTAACACTGACACGATTGTATATACGGCGGATACTGCCCTCCAAAATAGTTTCTCTCGTTTTGAGGAAATAACATTAGAGGAATTGTTACAACGTGTAAATGGAATAAAACAAACAACATGTTTACTTGACCCTCTTCCTGGGAAACTGATCAAGGAGCTCTTTGTATTATTAGGTCCATCAGTGCTAAATATTATAAACTTATCACTTTCCTCGGGCACTGTTCCCCTAGCATTCAAAAAAGCGGTTATTCATCCTCTTCTTAAAAGACCTAACCTCGATCCTGACCTCATGGTAAACTACCGACCGGTGTCTCACCTTCCCTTTATTTCAAAAATCCTCGAAAAAATTGTTGCGGAGCAGTTAAATGAACACTTAGCGTCTAACAATCTATGTGAAACCTTTCAATCCGGTTTCAGGGCAAATCACTCGACGGAGACAGCCCTCGCAAAAATGACTAATGATCTATTGCTAACGATGGATTCTGATGCGTCATCTATGTTGCTGCTCCTCGATCTTAGCGCTGCTTTCGATACCGTCGATCATAATATTTTATTAGAACGTATCAAAACACGAATTGGTATGTCAGACTTAGCCCTGTCTTGGTTTAACTCTTATCTTACTGATAGGATGCAGTGTGTCTCCCATAACAATGTGACCTCGGACTACGTTAAGGTAACGTGTGGAGTTCCCCAGGGTTCGGTCCTTGGCCCTGCACTCTTCAGCATCTACATGCTGCCGCTAGGTGACATCATACGCAAATACGGTGTTAGCTTTCACTGTTATGCTGATGACACCCAACTCTACATGCCCCTAAAGCTGACCAACACGCCGGATTGTAGTCAGCTGGAGGCGTGTCTTAATGAAATTAAACAATGGATGTCCGCTAACTTTTTGCAACTCAATGCCAAAAAAACGGAAATGCTGATTATCGGTCCTGCTAGACACCGAACTCTATTTAATAATACAACTCTAACATTTGACAACCAAACAATTAAACAAGGCGACACGGTAAAGAATCTGGGTATTATCTTCGACCCAACTCTCTCCTTTGAGGCACACATTAAAAGCGTTACTAAAACGGCCTTCTTTCATCTCCGTAATATCGCTAAAATTCGCTCCATTCTGTCCACTAAGGACGCTGAGATCATTATCCATGCGTTTGTTACGTCTCGCCTCGACTACTGTAACGTATTATTTTCGGGTCTCCCCATGTCTAGCATTAAAAGATTACAGTTGGTACAAAATGCGGCTGCTAGACTTTTGACAAGAACAAGAAAGTTTGATCACATTACGCCTGTACTGGCTCACCTGCACTGGCTTCCTGTGCACTTAAGATGTGACTTTAAGGTTTTACTACTTACGTATAAAATACTACACGGTCTAGCTCCATCCTATCTTGCCGATTGTATTGTACCATATGTCCCGGCAAGAAATCTGCGTTCAAAGGACTCCGGCTTGTTAGTGATTCCCAAAGCCCAAAAAAAGTCTGCGGGCTATAGAGCGTTTTCCGTTCGGGCTCCAGTACTCTGGAATGCCCTCCCGGTAACAGTTCGAGATGCCACCTCAGTAGAAGCATTTAAGTCTCACCTTAAAACTCATTTGTATACTGTAGCCTTTAAATAGACTCCCTTTTTAGACCAGTTGATCTGCTGTTTCTTTTCTTTTTCTTCTATGTCCCACTCTCCCCTGTGGAGGGGGTCCGGTCCGATCCGGTGGCCATGTACTGCTTGCCTGTGTATCGGCTGGGGACATCTCTGCGCTGCTGATCCGCCTCGACATCTCTGCGCTGCTGATCCGCCTCCGCTTGGGATGGTTTCCTGCTGGCTCCGCGGTGAACGGGACTCTCGCTGCTGAGTTGGAACCGCTTTGGACTGGACTCTCGCGACTGTGTTGGATCCATTGTGGATTGAACTTTCACAGTATCATGTTAGACCCGCTCGACATCCATTGCTTTCCTCCTCTCTAAGGTTCTCATAATCATTATTGTCACAGACGTCCCACTGGATCATTATTGTCACCGATGTCCCACTGGGTGTGAGTTTTCCTTGCCCTTATGTGGGCCTACCGAGGATGTCGTGGTGGTTTGTGCAGCCCTTTGAGACACTAGTGATTTAGGGCTATATAAGTAAACATTGATTGATTGATTGATATATATTTATATATATATATGAAATATATATGAAACACTCGAGTTGGTGAATTGTAGATGTAAATATACTCCTCCCCTCTTAACCACGCCCCCCGCCCCAACCACGCACCTCCCACCCCACCCCACACCCTCCACCTCCCGAAATCGGAGGTCTCAAGGTTGGCAAGTATGCACTAACTCCCCTGCAACTTTCCAACGCATGATGAAGCTGGTTCTTAGTGGTCTCCTGTGGCAGGTGTGTATCGTGTATTTGGATGATGTGTTGATATTTAGCCCTACCTTTGAGGAGCACTTGGCCCGTCTGCAAGAAAGGTTTCTGCATAGTTAGGCAGCTGGCCTCAAGCTTAACCCAAACAAATGCCACCAGGCCCGAGACCACGTCGATTTCCTGGGTCATGTTTCCCGCCAGGGACCGCAGCCAGATCCCAGAAACACAAACAAGATCAAGACTTGGCCCATACCATTGAAGTGAGAGCTTTCTTGGGCCTGCGTTCTTATTACAGACAATGTATACATTTGCTCATTGTACTGTCCCTCTGTATCACCTAAAATGCAAAGATGTTCCTTTTGAATGGATTACTGACAGTAATGTGGCTTTTGAGTATTTGAGACCAGTGCTGTTGTCCGCTCCAGTAGTTGCTATACCAGATTATGCTTCTCCTTTTTAAATCTACACGGACGCCTCTATGGAACCAGTCGGGGCGGTGTTGGCCGAGGATAAAGATGAACATGTAAGGGGGGTAGTGTATGCCAGTCAGTCACGTACACACACACAGAAACGTTGGTGTACCTTTGATAAATAGCTGTCAGCTGTAGTGTGGGTTGTGCGTCAGTTTAGGCATTACATTGGATCATGCTCATTTACCATAATAACTGTCAATAAACCTCTTTTAGGACTATGTGGCATGGCTATTGACAAGGATCCATCTGGGAAGAGAGCCCTGTGGATATTGGAGATGGACCCATTTAACTGGGTCATTCAATACAAAAAAGGGTTTCACCAAAGAAATGCTAATTTCCTCTCGTATCATATGTTACATGCTGAAAAACGTATTTCCCTCAATCAAATACGAATCCATTTACTGGAGCTCCTTGGTCTAGGTAAAAGTTCCGTTCCGTCCAGTCTTGTAAGTCATGTTTTACTGTAGGTTTTGTACCTAAATGAACATCTAAGTCATTACACTGTACACAGAACACATTAAAAATATAAACCCGGTAATAAAAGTGGCCATATTTGGCTGGGTTTCAGCGCTGTCATAGACTTGTCTCCATAACATTGTTCTTGGACAGTAAAAAACAGTAGGGGACCAAAACTAGTAGTATTGCTGATCCTGTAAGACCATAATCATCTGCAGTCTTAATGAGGATTAAACAGAATGTGTATTGTGTGCGGGTTCTTCAGTCATGTTCACGCATGACAACTACAAGTACATAAACAAGGTGCCCGCGTGTCAATGGATGTCATGAAGTTCGCGGGTCAGTGGTTTTTTTGGCCGCCGTGCAAGTGGAATGACGTGCTGGTGCGCCATGAATGCATGCTGTACCCTGCTGCTTTGTCCCCCTTAAAAAGTGTGCAGGGACACTTTTAAGCATCATGTAGGAACGCAAGAGGTATCGCTTGTTTTTCTCACAGAATCACACGGTGTGAAACCACACCATTGTCAACTTAACGGCTAACCTGCCGAATACTTCATGGAGAGGACATATGTTCACATGTGTGTCGGCGGGAGTCACACAATGATCGTTTGTGTTTATGTCCGTGTCAAACAAGTATCAGAGGCCCTGAAGCAACCTCACTAATTACGACAAAACAAAGCACATTGGTCCACACAAATGTATGAAAAATAATATCAGTCTATTCACCTTAGACCAGTGGTTCTCAAATGGGGGTACGCATACCTTTGGGGGTACTTGGAGGTATGCCAAGGGGTACGTGAGATTTTTTTTTAAATATTCTAAAAATAGCAACAATTCAAAAGTCCTTTATAAATACATTTATTGAAGGATATTTCAACAAAATATGAATGTAAGTTCATAAACTGTGAAAAGAAATGTAGCAATGCAATAGTCAGTGTTGACAGATAGATTTTTTGTGGACATGTTCCATAAATATTGATGTTAAAGATTTCTTTTTTTATGAAGAAATGTTTAGAATTAAGTTCATGAATCCAGATGGATCTCTATTACAATTGCCAAAGAGGGCACTTTAAGTTGATGATTACTTCTATGTGTAGAAATCTTTATTTGTAATTGAATCACTTGTATATTTTTCAACAAGTTTTTAGTTATTTTTATATCTTTTTTTCCAAATAGTAAAAAAAAGACCACTACAAATGAGCAATATATTTCACTGTTATACAATTTAATAAATCAGAAAATGATGACATAGTGCTGTATTTTACTTCTTTATCTCTTTTTTTCCAACCAAAAATGCTTTGCTCTGAATAGGGGGTACTTGAATTAAAAAAAATGTTCACAGGGGGTACATCACTGAAAAAAGGTTGAGAACCACTGCCTAAGAACTAACATTCACATTTGACTTAATTCTTGTGATTTGTACTCAACATGACTTTTACAAGGTTGCACATTATCCATCCATCCATCCATTTTCTACCGCTTATTCCCTTTCGGGGTCGCGGGGGGCGCTGGCGCCTATCTCAGCTACAATCGGGCGGAAGGCAGGGTACACCCTGGACAAGTCGCCACCTCATCGCAGGGCCAACACAGATAGACAGACAACATTCACACTCACATTCACACACTAGGGCCAATTTAGTGTTGCCAATCAACCTATCCCCAGGTGCATGTCTTTGGAAGTGGGAGGAAGCCGGAGTACCCGGAGGGAACCCACGCATTCACGGGGAGAACATGCAAACTCCACACAGAAAGATCCCGAGCCTGGATTTGAACCCAGGACTGCAGGAACTTCGTATTGTGAGGCAGACGCACTAACACCTCTGCCACCGTGAAGCCCGGTTGCACATTAGACCGGCATTTAAAAAAAAACCTCTGAAAAATATCACAACAGTCAAAGATGGTGTAGTTAAAGGGTAACTGCACTTTTGGAATTTTGCCCTTCGTCTGAGGTTTTTTTTTAGGTATTTATCGGCAGAATAGATTATATCCCCATTACCTGTGTTGTTAGCTGCCTCTTGCTTGCAGCTATTGAACAAACAAATCTCCCACTCTGTTTCACTGCTTCACTTTCAGCAAACTTGTTGTTAAGATAGCCAAGCTAAGCGAGTCCGGGTCCAAAGCTATCGCGCTCTGAAGACAGCAGGAATTTGCTTCGGTGAAAGAAACAACGTGAGTATGGCTTCCTGTTCTTTGTGCACCCTTCTCATGGGTAGGTTGGCTCTACTAGAGGGCCATGTCTGCCAGTCAGAGCAGAATAATTTCATAACTTTTGACGCCACGGACAAGTTTGCTAGCGTTAGCTGTAGCGAGCTTACTAGCCCAGTTCGTAGCAGCCCCAAGCAGCCTACAAGCCACGATGAACTAGTTAATACGCATAATAAACTTAGCGCTTTGACTAGTCATACATCCCAGTTAACCTGACACAACACCTTAGTTATTATAGGGGACTCCATCACCCGGATTATAGAGTTTAGTAAACCGAGCACCGACGATTGAAAGTAATCTTAGGGCGCTGACTAGCAACAGGCCAAGCAAACATTTACGACAGGCTAATTGCACCACTAGCTATGCGAACATAGTTGCATACGTCGGCTCCAATGACATTAGGATGAGACGGTCCGAGATTACAAAGAGGAACATAGCTCATATTTGTAATCTCACCAGAAAGATGGCGTTGCATTGAGTACTTGTCTCGGGCCACCTGCCTGCAAGGTGCAATGATAAAAGGTATAGCAGATTAGTCTCATTTAACAAGTGACTGGCTAGTTTTTGTAGGGAATAGAGACTCACATTTATTGATAAATGGCCCTCTTTCTGCGGCAAACCGGGCTTGCTGAGGAGGGATTGCCTTCACCTTAACCGGGAAGGAGCCATCACTCTTACTAGAAACACAGATTACTGATTGAGTCACACTTGACTAACTACATTAGATCCCGGACACAGGCAATTACAGTACCTGTGAGCCCGGGTGAAGAATCAGTTAAGTTCAAATTAACAAGTGCTAGGCTGGAAGATTCCTGCACACAGCATTTTGTCATAGAATAATACATAACTATCAATGTTTTCAATGCATTCTACTGAGGTGGCAAAATATGAAGCGTTAAATCAAACGAAGCACCAAGCAAATAACCTCAAGATACCTACCATAACAATCCCTAGATGTGATCGAAATGATTTAAGGCGCACTACATGAAATAAATGCTTCAGAACAGCCTATTACCTATAATATGGGCTTTTTAAACATCAGATCATAACAAAGTTCTGACTCATTGTCAAAAAGCTGCTAATACCTAATGCTTTAGCATCCACCACATTAATGCAGCCACAACTACTACTATTGCTGGCCTACTTCTTTCGGTAATGGCACCATTTCCAAATGATATGGGCTCTATCGATAACCTCACTAACAACTGTAAGGATGCCCTACGCTATAGCACCGCTAATGCTAAAAAATGTCCCTGAAAGGTGTACCCCCTGATTCACAGAAGAAACCAGAGTTCTTAAACTATCATGTAGAAAGCTTGACCGCAAATGTCGTGCAACTAAACTTGAGGTTTTCCATCAAGCATGAAGCTATAGGTTAATAACTTATAAACACTCTTACCTTAGCTAAAACTAATTACTACTCCAATTTTGTCCGCCTCAATAGAAACTATCCAAAGTATTTTTTTCATACAGTAGCATCACCAACCCAACAAGGGACTTCTCCAAGAAACTCCACTCACTCGGCTGATGACTTTATGCAATTCTTTACTAAGAAAATGTTGCTCATTAGAAAAGAGATTAAAGACGCATCCAACTGGGTTCTGTAATTGCAGACACGAATGTATGTACGACAGAGTTTGCTCTGCAGAATCTCTCTTTTTGAAGAAATAACATTACAGAAACTCCTTCAACTCGTAAATGGGACAAAACAAACAATAGGTTTACTTGACCCACTTCCTGAGAAACCTATCAAGGAGCTGTTTGTAATATTAGGACCATCAGTGCAAAATATTTACTTATCACTCTTTTACTCTTCTCCTAGCATTCAAAACAGCGGATAATCATCCTCTGCTTAGAATACCTAACCTTGATTCTGACTTCCTGCTAAACTACCGGCCCATGTCCCACCTTCCCTTTGTTTCGAAAATCCTCAAAAAAAATGTTGCACAGCTGCTTATTGAACATTTGAATGAACACTTAGCGTTTAACAATCTCTGTAAACCCTTTCAGTCCGATTTCAGGGCAAATCACTCTACTGAGACAACAGTTGCAGAAGTGACAAATGATCTATTGCTAACTATGGATGCTGATGCGTCATCCATGTTGCTGCTACTTCATCTCAGGGCTGCCTTCGATAACGTAGAACAGGATATTCTATTGGAATTTATAAAAACATGTATTGGTTGGTATGTCAGACATAGCCTTTTCTTGGTTTAGCTCCTATCTTACTGACTCAATGCAGTGCGTCTCCCATTACAACATGACCTTGGAGTATGGTAAGGTAGGTTCCACAGGTTCCACAGGGTTCTGTTCTTTACCCTGCACTCTACAGTAAATATATGCTGCCGTGAGGTGACAGATACGGTGTTAACCATCACTGTTATGCTGATGACACAACTCTACATCCCCCTAAAGCTGACCAACACACCAGATTGTAGTCACCTTAGACTTAGACTTCCTTTTTATTGTCATTCCAATCTGAACTTTACAGTACAAATAAGAACAGAATTCCATTGCATTAGCTCATGGTAGTGCAGGATAAAAAAAACAATAAGGTGCAGATATAAATAAATAGATTTCTGTACAGATAAATATATTGCACTTTTGCATATGCATCCAGGTTTATGGATGTATGTTATATTGTCCTTTTATTCCAGCGAGTTAATTGAGGGGATAGTTATGACACGTTCGAGAGTCTTACGGCCTGAGGGAAGAAGCTGTTACAGGACCTGGAGGTTCTGCTTCAGAGGCTGCGGAACCTCTTCCTAGAGTCCGGCAGCGAAAACAGTCCTTGGTGGGGGTGGGAGGAGTCTTTGCAGATTTTCTGAGCCCTGGTCAGGCAGCAGCTTTTTGAGATCTCCTGGATAGGAGGAAGAGGAGTCCTGATAATCTTTTCCGCTGTCCTCACCACTCTCTGGAGAGACTCAGCGAGATGGCACTGGAGATGTTGTTGCCCACTCATACAGACGGGGGTCTGTCTGTGAGGAAGTCAAGCAGCCAGTTGCATAGGGGGGTACTGAATCCAAGGGAGGCCAGTTTGCTCACCAAATGTTGCGGGATGATGGTGTTGAATGCTGAGCTCAAGTCCAGAAACAACATCCACACATGTGTGTCCTTTCCTTCCAGATTTTCTAAGCTCACGTGGAGTGCAGAGGAGATGGCGTCCTATGTGGAGCGGTAAGGGCGATAGGCAAACTGCTATTGGTCGAATGTGGGGGGGAAGTCTGGAGACAATATGTTCCTTTACCAGCCTCTCGAAGCACTTCATTATGATGGGGGTGAGTGCCACGAGGCGATAATCATTGAGGGAGGAGATTGTGGGTTTTTTAGGCACTGGAATGATCGTGGCCGTCTTAAAACATGATGGTACCACAGCCTGGGGCAACGAGATGTTGAAGATGTCTGTGAGAAACCCCGCCCGCTGCTCTGCACATCCCTTAAGTACCTTGCCCGGAATGTCATCAGGTCCTGGTGCTTTCCGGGGGTGTGTCTAAATATAATCAAACAATGGATGTGCAGCAACTTTTTGCATCTTAACGCGAGGAAAACGGAAATTTTGATTATCGGCCCTGCGAGACACCAGCACTTATTTAGTAATACCACCCTAACATTTGACAAGAAAACAATTACATAAAGCGACTAGGTAAATAATCTCAGAATTATCTTCGACTCAACTCTCTCGTTTGAGTCACACTTTCAGAGTTTGACTAAAACAGCCAAACATCTCCGTAATATCGCTAAAATCTGTCCCATTTTGTCCACCACCGAAGCTGAGATTGTTATTTATGCTTTTGGTAAATCTCGTCTCGAACACTGTAACGTATTATTTTTGGGTCGCCGTATTTCTAGCATTGAAAGATTACAGTTAGTCCAAAATGTGGCTGCTAAACTTTTGACAAGGGCAAGAAAATTGTATCATATTACGTCTAGACTGGCTCACCTACACCGGCTTACTGTACACTTAAGATGCAACTTTAAGGTTTTATTACTTATATTTATAATACTTAACGGTCTAGCTCCATCTTATCTTGCCGATTGTATTTTACCATACGTCCCTGCCAGAAATCTGCATTCTAAGAACTCCAGATTATTAGTGATTGCCAGTGCCCCAAAAAAGTCTGCGGGCTTTAAAGCATGTTCTATTCAGGCTACATTACACTGGAATGCCCTACAAGTAACAGTTAGAGACATTTCTACTGAGGTAGCATCTCTAACTGTCATGGATGCTGGCTGCAGGGACATCACAGGTGATGATTACCAAAGGTGGATCCTACATACCAGGCGGTTTTACTCTAGGTGCAACGCCTTTGATAATATCAGATGCAATGTTACAATTACAATATTTATTAGGTACAATATTTACCGTATTTTCATCATTTTAAGCATTTCGGAAACTGATTTCCAGAGCGTATTTATTTCCGTTTCAATAGCAGACTTCCGGCAACAAATTTATGTTCTACTTCCAAAATCAGTTCAGTTCAGTTCAGCTTATTTATTTATATAGGACATTTAAAAACAATCCCAGTTGGCCAAAGTTCTGTACAGAAAAAAACAATTTGCAGCAAAACAAAAAGGGGCATATCGTGTCACATTTACTTGGTAACAGAAGGAGGAATAAGACAAAAATAGTAGCTGAGATAGGCGCCAGCGCCCCCCGCGACCCCGAAAGGGAATAAGCGGTAGAAAATGGATGGAGGGATGGATAGTAAAATGTACCTTAAAAGAAGTGCAGAATATCCATCCATGCATCCATTTTCTACCGTTTATTCCCTTTGGGGTCGCGTGGGGCGCTATAGCCTATCTCAGCTACAATCGGGCGAAAGGCGGGGAACACCCTGGACAAGTCGCCACCTCATGGCAGGGCCAACACAGACAGACAACATTCACGTTCAATATATCACCTAAATTACTAAGATGTAATCAATAAATAAAAAAGGATAAAACAAGAAATAAAAAACACCAAGATATCCTGCCGAACTGGAGTAAAAATTTGTATTTAAGCCTAGATTTAAATTGGCTCAAAGACTGGGAGGGTCTAATGGATAGTGGAAGGTTGTTCCAGAGTCTGGGCTCTGCCACTGAGAAGGCCCTATCTCCTCTGGTTTTTAGCCTAGTTTTTGGGACAGCCAGGAGGAGGTGGTCTAGACCTTAGGGTTTGGCTGGGACCATAAGGCTGCAGCAGCTCAATAAGATAGGGTGGGGCTTCTTGGTGTACGCATTTAAAGACAGTAAGTACAATTTTCAAATGAACTCTAAAGGTAACTGGGAGCCAATGAAAGGAAGCCAGTACAGAGGTAATGTGCTAACGTTGTTTGGTTCTGGTTAAAAGACGAGCAGGCGCTGGAGAGTGCCCTGATCCAGACTTACAGTAATCCAGGCCTGACGTCACAAATGCATGGATAGCTCTTTCAAAATTCAGCCTGTGGAAGATACTGTTGTTTTTTTAAAGAGTTTTAGCTGAAAGAAGCTAGATTTAATGACGGAGCTAATATGTTTGTCCAGCTTAAGCAAGCTGGCAAGTGACTCCAATGCTGTGTGTTACTTCGCTGGAAAAGGAGTTTCTCCAAGGTTCGCTCTTACAAGAACAATGTAGCGACAACTTGGTTATCACACAGGTTACGGAACGTAAGGGAAGTATTGTTGGCGGTTTTTGAATGCATTTTTAAAGTGATATAAAGGCAGAATTGATTGCTCCCATTAGCTTCACTGCTAGCCACCTACGATGAGCCGGTATTTACATGACTGCAAAAACATTTTTTGTCTTCTTGTCTCTCATAAGGATTGTGAACAGACGTTTTTTTAAGTGCAGTTCCCCTTCAGCCCTTCGAAAGGATTTTTCTTTTAAACTGGAAGATATAAACATCCTATCAGTTGCCATCTCACTAAGAGCAGATATTGTACAGTGATTGTTTTATTACGTGCATAGTTTGTATATTTTGTTGTTTAAGCAAAACAAAAATGTTCTGATTCATCTGTTTGCTTAAAATGAGCAAATTATGTAAATTTTAAATGTTATTATGAATGTGTCTGTTACTACCTTGCTTGTATACTTTTAGCGTGTCGCCTATGGAAAACCTTGAAGGAGGTTTGTGGTGTTTTTTTTACAGCGCTTTATAGGCAAATAGAACGACTCCCATAGGCTGCATTATAGCATCTTACCTATAGCATTTTACTAGCATTGAAATGATAGCTTTAGAATACGACTTCCTTCAGCTTTGCTTTCACACTGGAAATGAGGAAAATCTCACTAAATCCTTTTTCTTTCTGAAGCAATCATGACGACAATTGTGACAGTAAATGATGCCGCACACTCGCACCATGTTTTGGACTTATTAAATTAAAAAAAATAAAACTTCAGCACAGAATCTTGTATTAAGCCATGGAAATGAATTATTCATAGTCCAGCAAGATCCACAATGAAATGGGCCACCACTCACACGTTGAAGCCCTATTGAAAAAATTCTAACTAAACTTGAACAGAAGACTAGCTGAAACAGTGTTGCAGCAGCAAGTAACAAGCCATAACCTGGAATTTTGTAAGTAGATTGTTTACAAAAATAGAATGCGTCATGATATACTTCTTTATCCAAGAGACTGCAGCAAAAGGTTAAATGTACACTATATTGCCAAAAGTATTTGGCCACCCATCCAGATGATCAGAATCAGGTGTCCTAATCACGTGTCCCAGCCACAGGTGTATAAAATCAAGCACTTTGGCATGGAGACTGTTTTTACAAATATTTGTGAAAGAATGGGCCGCTCTCAGGACCTTCAGCGATTTCCAGCGTGGAACTGTCATAGGATGCCACCTGTGCAACAAATCCAGTCATGAAATTTCCTTGCTCCTAAATATTCCAAAGTCAACTGTCAGCTTTATTATAAGAAAATGGAAGAGTTTGGGAACAACAGCAACTCAGCCACGAAGTGGTAAGCCACGTAAACTGACAGAGAGGGTTCAGCGGATGTTGAAGCGCGTAGTGCAAAAAGGTCGCCAACTTTCTGCACAGTCAGTTGCTACAGAGCTCCAAACGTCATGTGACCTTCCAATTAGCCTACGTACAGTAAGCAAGAGAGCTTCAAGTAATGGGTTTCCATGGCCGAGCGGCTGAATCTAAGCCATACATCACCAAGTCCAATGCAAAGCGTCGGATGCAGTGGTGAAAAGCACATCACCACTGGACGCTAGAGCAGTGGTGACATGTTCTCTGGAGTGATGACTCACGCTTTTCCATCTGGCAATCTGATGGACGAGTCTGGGTTTGGAGATTTCCAGGAGAACGGTACATTTCGGACTGCATTGTGCAGAGTGTGAAATTTGGTGGAGGAGGAATTATAGTGTGGGGTTGTTTTTCATGAATTGGGCATGGCCCCTTAGTTCCAGTAAAAGAAATGTTGAATAATACAGGATACAAAAACATTTTGGAAAATTCCATGCTCCCAACCTTGTGGGAACAAATTGGAGGAGGCCCCTTCGTCTTCTAACACGACTGTGCACCAGTGCACAAAGCAAGGTCCATAAAGACATGGATGAGAGTCTGGTGAGGATGAAATTGACTGGCCTGCAGAGAGTCATGACCTGAACCCGATAGAACACCTTTGGGATGAATTAGAACGGAGACGGAGAGCCAGGCCTTCTCGACCAACATCAGTGTGTGACCTCACTAATGCACTTTTGGAAGGATGGTCGAAGATTCCTATATACACACTCCGCAACCTTGTGGACAGCCTTCCTAGAAGAGTTGAAGCTGTGATAACTGCAAAAGGTGGACCAATATCATATTGAACCATATAGGTTAGGAATGGGATGGCACTTCAAGTTCATATGTGAGTCAAGCCAGATGGCCAAATACTTTTGGCGATATAGTGTATATCACAATATGGGATTCTAGGCCATTATGCCCTTCCTTAAATCACATCAGTCATCCCAGATACCACTCAGGTACCTGTTCAACAAATAAGACGTTAGTCTTCAGCTACAAAGTAGACTTCAGCACCGAGTGCAGCAATTCTCTATTAAGTCACCATCAATCACAGGGAAAAGCTATTTCCACAATCCAATGTCAAGCTTTCTATGCACACTGATTACATTTCCATAAGGCTCTTTTGCCCTCTAGTGGTAACAGCTCATATGTCGCCTTCCTATGTTGAGTAGTAGTAACTGGGAATTGCTATGTTTGCTATGATAACATGGTAAAAAAGACATTTAAGAGCATTGTCTTAGTGATAACATTCCTGTGTGAAAATAAGTTTTATTATGGTTTTGCTGGTCACCAAAAGAAAAGCAGACAGTTGTTTCAACATCGGAAGATATTGGTAAAAAAAACGTGGAATACATTGATAATAGGCACTAATAGTACGATAACTAGGTCGAAGAACATAGGTCACTATTTGTGAAACGTGACTAAATAAGTCTAAGTCTAATACAGTGGTTCTCAAATGGGGGTACGCGTACCCCTGGGGGTACTTGAAGGTATGCCAATGGGTAAGTGAGATTTTTTAAAAATATTCTAAAAATAGCAACAATTTAAAAATCCTTTATAAATATATCAATCCATCTATTTTCTAACACTTATTACCTTTTGGAGACGTGGGGGGCGCTGGTGCCTATCTCAGCTACAATCGGGCGGAAGGTGAAGTACACCCTGGACAAGTCGCCACCTCATCGCAGCCTTTATACATATATTTATTAATAATACGTCAACAAAATATGAATGTAAGTTCATAAACTGTGAAAAGAAATGCAACAATGCGATATTCAGTTTTGACAGCTAGATTTTTTGTGGACATGTTCCATAAATATTGATGTTAAAGATTTATTTTTTTGTGAAGAGATGGTTATAATTAAGTTCATGAATCCAGATGGATCTCTATTACAATCCCCAAAGACGGCACTTTAAGTTGATGATTACTTCTATGTGTGGAAATCTTTATTCATAATTGAATCACTTGTTTATTTTCCAACAACGTTTTAGTTATTTTCGTATCTGATTTTCCAAAAAGTTCAAGAAAGACCACTACAAATGAGCAATATTTTGCAATGTTTTACACTTTAATAAATCAGAAACTGATGACATAGTGCTGTATTTTACTTCTTTATCTCTTTTTTTCAACCAAAAATGCTTTGCTCTGATTAGGGGGTACTTGAATTAAAAAAATGTTCACAGGGGGTACATCACTGAAAAAATGTTGAGAACCACTGGTCTAAGGCAGTGGTTCTCAAGTGGGGGTACGCGTACCCCTGGGGGTACTTGAAGGTATGCCAAGGGGTACGTGAGATTTTTGAAAAATATTCTAAAAATTGCAACATTTCAAAAATCCTTTATAAATATATTCATGGAATAATACTTCAACAAAATATGAATGTAAGTTCATAAACTGTGAAAAGAAATGCAACAATGCAATATTTAGTGTTGACAACTAGATTTTTTTGTGGACATGTTCCATAAATATTGATGTTAAAGATTTATTTTTTTGTGAAGAAATGTTTAGAATTAAGTTCATGAATCCAGATGGATCTCTATTACAATCCCCAAAGAGGGCACTTTAAGTTGATGATTACTTCTATGTGTAGAAATCGTTATTCATAATTGAATCACTTGTTTATTTTCCAACAACTTTTTAGTTATTTTAGTATCTGTTTTTCCAAAACGTTCAAGAAAGACCACTACAAATGAGCAATATTTTGCACTGTTTTACACTTTAATAAATCAGAAACTGATGACATAGTGCTGTATTTTACTTCTTTATCTCTTTTTTTCAACCAAAAATACTTTGCTCTGATTAGGGGGTACTTGAATTAAAAAAATGTTCACAGGGGGTACATCACTGAAAAAATGTTGAGAACCACTGGTCTAAGGCAGTGGTTCTCAAGTGGGGGTACGCGTACCCCTGGGGGTACTTGAAGGTATGCCAAGGGGTACGTGAGATTTTTGAAAAATATTCTAAAAATTGCAACATTTCAAAAATCCTTTATAAATATATTCATGGAATAATACTTCAACAAAATATGAATGTAAGTTCATAAACTGTGAAAAGAAATGCAACAATGCAATATTTAGTGTTGACAACTAGATTTTTTGTGGACATGTTTCATAAATATTGATGTTAAAGATTTATTTTTTTGTGAAGAAATGTTTAGAATTAAGTACATGAATCCAGAAGGATCTCTATTACAATCCCCAAAGAGGGCACTTTAAGTTGATGATTACTTCTATGTGTAGAAATCGTTATTCATAATTGAATCACTTGTTTATTTTCCAACAACTTTTTAGTTATTTTAGTATCTGTTTTTCCAAAAGGTTCAAGAAAGACCACTACAAATGAGCAATATTTTGCACTGTTTTACACTTTAATAAATCAGAAACTGATGACATAGTGCTGTATTTTACTTCTTTATCTCTTTTTTTCAACCAAAAATGCTTTGCTCTGATTAGGGGGTACTTGAATTAAAAAAATGTTCACAGGGGGTACACCACTGAAAAAATGTTGAGAACCACTGGTCTAAGGCAGTGGCTCTCAAGTGGGGGTACGCGTACCCCTGGGGGTACTTGAAGGTATGCCAAGGGGTACGTGAGATTTTTGAAAAATATTCTAAAAATTGCAACATTTCAAAAATCCTTTATAAATATATTCATGGAATAATACTTCAACAAAATATGAATGTAAGTTCATAAACTGTGAAAAGAAATGCAACAATGCAATATTTAGTGTTGACAACTAGATTTTTTGTGGACATGTTTCATAAATATTGATGTTAAAGATTTATTTTTTTGTGAAGAAATGTTTAGAATTAAGTACATGAATCCAGAAGGATCTCTATTACAATCCCCAAAGAGGGCACTTTAAGTTGATGATTATTTCTATGTATAGAAATTGTTATTCATAATTGAATCACTTGTTTATTTTCCAACAACTTTTTAGTTATTTTAGTATCTGTTTTTCCAAAAAGTTCAAGAAAGACCACTACAAATGAGCATTATTTTGCACTGTTTTACACTTTAATAAATCAGAAACTGATGACATAGTGCTGTATTTTACTTCTTTATCTCTTTTTTTCAACCAAAAATACTTTGCTCTGATTAGGGGGTACTTGAATTAGAAAAATGTTCACAGGGGGTAAATCACTGAAAAAAGGTTGAGAACCACTGGTGTAAGGCGTACTTGGTGTCGGGTGCAGGACACCAGCTTCCCCGCTAGAGCTCCTCCGGTGCTCTGTTTACCTCTCTCAGCCACTGTGGTCGGCTGGACACACACCGCCGCCAGCAGCCTCGCCTAGCCCGGTCGAGACGGATGTAAACTCGCTTGTGCCTGCTCCTGTGTGGATTGTTATCACCCCTGTGAGTTAGCGACGCCGTGCTGGAGGTGAGTGGAGCCTCTCTTCGGCTGTGGAAGCGACTTGTCTGGCCGGCGAGAACAGCTGCTAGCGGCTAGTTATTAGCTGCCGCTGCTGTCGGGTCATGGAGGAGCGCCAACATGGCGCCCCCCCCCCAAAACAAACCCCTCGCTGCCCACATAGACAAACAACTACTGGTCACGTAGCGTAGAAGGTCGACTTTGCTCGTATAAATGACGGCCATTAAAGGCCTAACGTAGCATGTGTGTCGCTTTGTACGATTATTAGCCTTTGAAGTCTGCTAGCTAGACATAGCAACGTCACATTTTAGCATAGCTCTTACTATACGAAGGCTACTGCGCTCTTGTTCAACAGCCAACCACAATTGACATGTCATTAATGTTTAACCTACAATTTGATGAATTGTGCCAGTTTAAACTCGTCTTGAGAAGCCAAATCGTTTTTTTGTCACGCTTGTACGTTAGTTAGCATGCTAGCTTCAGTCTGTGTGTCAGTGCCAGTGTTGCTGGCCTTTCGTGGCTCTCTTACATATCATTTAGCCAAAATTAAAATTTAAAGGCCTACTGAAATGAGATTTTCTTATTTAAACGGGAATAGCAGGTCCATTCTATGTGTCATACTTGATCATTTCGCGATATTGCCATATTTTTGCTGAAAGGATTTAGTAGAGAACATCGACGATAAAGTTAGCAACTTTTGGTCGCTAATGAAAAAGCCTTGCCTGTACCGGAAGTAGCAGACGATGAGCGCGTGACGTCACTGGTTGTAGAGCTCACATTGTTTACAATCATAGCCACCAGCAGCTAGAGCAGGGGTCGGGAACCTCTTTGGCCGAGAGAACCGAGAAGCCAAGTATTTTAAAATGTATTTACTTAAGAGCCATATAATATTTTTTTAACACTGAACATTACTAAGATTGTGCATTTTCAAGTAAGACCAACATTTCTAGAGTATGATAGGTCACTTATTCTTTGCAATAACATTGTTATTCTGATGCAAACTGTTGAGTTATTTTTAACACTATGATTAAAAGTGGAAGTATTCATTACTTATCGTGTCAAGCAATGTCAGCTCAGATTTATCCGAGAGCCTGATGTAGTCATCAAAAGAGCCACATCTGGCTCGCGAGCCATAGGTTCCCTACCCCTGAGCTAGAGAGATTCGGACCGAGAATCGGTTAATTAATTTGAGCGAGGATGAAAGATTCGTGGATGAGGATAGTGAGAGTGAAAGACTAGAGGAAGAAAAAAAGACGAGGGCAGCGGGAGCGATTCAGATTAGACACATTTACTAGGATGATTCTGGAAAATCCCTTATCTGCTTATTGTGTTACTAGTGTTTTAGTGAGATTATATAGTCATATCTGAAAGTCGCAGGGGTGTGGTGACTGCCAGTGTTTATGAGGGAAGCCATGGAGGAGCCAAGAAAGTCGCAGCTGCCTCTTTGACAGCTGCAGGAGCAACGACACAAGCTCCGCTCATGTTTACGGTAAGAGCCGACTTATTACCACAATTTTCTCACCGAAACCTGACGGTTGACGTGTGGTAGAGAACCATGTTTGCTTGACCGCTCTGTTCCATATTAAAGCTTCACAACAAAGAAACACCGCCTGTGTTTGTGTTGCTACAGCCGGCTGCAATCCACCGCTTTCCACCAACATCTTTCTTCTTTGTAGTCTCCATTATTAATTGAACAAATTGCAAAAGATTCAGCAACACAGATATCCCGAATACTGTGTAATTATGCGATAAAAACAGACTACTTTTAGCCGTGATCGGTGCTGGGAGAACATGTCCGCTACCACTGGTGACGTGACGTCACGCGCACGCGTTATATGCGTCATCATTCCGCGACGTTTTTAACAGGATACCTCGCGGAAAATTTAAAATTGCAATTTAGTAAACTAAAAAGGCCGTATTGGCATGTGTTGCAATGTTAAGATTTCATAATTGATGTATAAACTATCCGACTGCGTGGTCGGTAGTAGTGGGTTTCAGTAGGCTTTTAAAAAGCATGGAGCTGCTCGATTCGTCTTTCGAAGTTTTTCTACTGCTTGTTGGCTGATGTCTAGTCAATTGAGGTGTTATGAGTGAGTGTTGACAGCATGACGACTTACGTCTGCTTCATTAGTCGAGTCTTGTCTGGGTCTGTTCACTCCGCCTGTCTACTGCCTCCTAATAAGCTGCTTAATTAACGAAACATGCTGCTTCATTGATTGGGGACCATCATTGTGTAGCTACACACCCCCATTAGCATTTTTTTTGCTGCTCTGTATATTGTGACGTTTTGGGGCAGGTGTTTTAGGGTCTTCCTAACCTGTCCCGCACATATTTTTTGCTTTAAATTGTATTCTTTCTCTGTGTGTGCAAATAAAACAAAACACAAAAACATAGATATTAACATTCGGGAGATTTACCGCAGTTTATCAATATATTGTTTTTAGTTACATTCGTACGTATACATCATATGTCAGTATCATTTTTATACCAGATAATATATTGTGAGAATTGGTTTGAATCGATTCTTAATCGAATCATCACCCAAAGAATCGGAATTGAATTGTGAGTTGTTGTAAAATTCCAATAACTATCACATAAGTACACATACAGTCCTTATGTAAGAGGTATTAGAAATAATCTCTTCCAGGGTTTAAAGCATTAATAGTATAAAAATACATGTTAACAAACATGATAACTTTTGAGTATGATGAAAACGTTTAAACTAATAGTTTAACTTCGGAAATATTTTGAAAAACATCAAATTGATGCTTTGACGCTATCTGAACGAAGCTCATTTTTCTCCTGTGCTCCCTACAGTTAAGATGAATAAGGAAGTAATGTCACGTGTGGCGAAGAAGAGGCAAGCAGACCCTAAGGTGGTCCAGTATGTGTGGGCCGCCATAGAAGTCATCCGCAACCAGAAGCAGATCGCCAACATGGACCGCATCTCCAAGTAGGTGGTGGACCTTCCAAGATTACATGATGGCTGTTGTTGACGTTACTTAAACAGACTTCTCTTTTGTTGCCTGACTGACTTGTTGATGCATGATGCCAAGTGTCCGCATGATGACACCTGATGTGAACTGAAGGCTGCACACATTTTCTTCCACGAGCATGGCTTTATTACTGCACTGCTATGCTACACACTTATGTTGTGTTTTCTTGTGTTGCAGCAGACATTACAAACAAAAAACACGTCAGGATGCTGCTCAGACTTGTTTTTGATGCTATTTATAAGTTGCTTGTGTTTACTAAGACATGGATTCATCCATTATGTTCCTCAGTTGGAGCTCAACCAACAACAGCATAAAAAGCTTTTTTTTTACTCGGGTGAACTGTTATAAACATTAAAAGCTGAAAACGGCTGGTCGTCTTAAAAAAGGATGCAGGTTGTGTGTGCTATAATGCTGGCAGTAAAGACAATCTGTGCACGCTGGCGATCTCTTGGCAAGCATTCCTGACCAAATGAATTGCTTAGCACGTTCAAACAACACCTCGGCTGAGAAGAGAGCTCTGGCTGTTGTCATGGCAACGTGAGGCAGCAGCGTGCCACGGATATTCCCTGCGACACCCCCTCCCACCCTGCCACTACTGTCTTGCTGCTGCTTGATTCCTACAGACGGCCTTTGTGGCTAAGAGGAGTGAGGAGCGAATGATTGTTTTAGTTAGGTGTAGGTGACCTGCATCAGGAAATGAACCGGGAATTAAGTTAATGGTCCATTTACACAACCTGAGATGAGCGAATTATTTTTCCCTGTATCTGCCTAAAATCTCACCAACACACCGTTATTGATGTACATTTTCCCCACAGGTACCTGAGCCGCGTGTTCAATATGCACCCCAAAGAGACGGCCAGACAGCTGAGCCTGGCCGTGAAGGACGGCCTGGTGGTGGAGACCCTGACTGTGGGCTGCAAGGGTTCCAAAGCTGGCATTGAACAAGAAGGCTACTGGCTTCCTGGCGATGAAATGGTGAGCCCCCTGACACCCTCGTTAATTTCGGCAGAACCCCAAACCTTAAAATATTTAGTTAAGTTATCAAACACACAGCAGCTGTGTCGCGGATGAGTTGCAGCATCCTTTGGAGGCTGCGTTTGAATGCCAATGCTGTCATAACACAAACACAATCCACCTGAAACGGAGCACACAGATAAATACGTCAGCAGTGTCAGCCTATCATTACAGTCTTATTTCACGTCACTTATATTGACTGTTGACGTGACATCAGTGTCCAGCCAAACTGGCATCACTTCAACAGCTAGAGTTTTAAACACTGCTCTCTGAATCACCACAGGAGTCTCAAGCGGAAGGAAGCAAGGTACGTGTTGCATTGTTATTGTTCCGTAACCCTGTCCCCTCTTAACTAACATCCCTGTGGGAGAAGTCAGCGCCGTTGCATGCAGCACAGTCATGGATTTGACGGGATGTCCTCATGCTGGTTACATTCTTAACCATCATCTGCATACGATAAAACGGGAGCACTTGTTTGTTACCCAACGGGGCATATATTAGAAGACCAGTGTACCCTGGCTAGATATATTTTATTGGTTGTCACTAAAAGTAAAACCCCAGCACTTAAATGGACAATGAATTCCCTAAATGGTTAACAAATGTCCTACCTATTTAAATTGTTAACTTTAGCTTTCAAGCTTGACTTCCTTTCAGCCATCATAATATGCTGACATTAGCACAACTCATGACAACCTATTCGGATGAGATATGACAGAAGTCTGTCACTGCGCTGCACTTTATCCTTTTGAAGTAATCGGGATCCTAATAAAATATGCCCTCGCTACTCATGTAAAGACGTGCCTCTGCTACAAGAACAAAGGAGATTTTTTTTAATTTAAATTTCAAGTTGAAACTTAATCATGTCTGGTTTAAGTGTGTCCTAATCCAACTTTCCACTAAGCGGTCCAGTTCAGTTGGAAATGTTGACATGTCTCAGCTAGGGTTGTCCAAAGTGCAGCCCAATGGCCATTTGCTGTCAGCAGCTTGTTTATTTCTAATTAATAATATACTTTGCCAGGATGTTTTTTTTTTTTTGTTAAATGTGTGAATGTGAGTGTGAATGTTGTCTATCTGTGTTGGCCCTGCGATGAGGTGGCGACTTGTCCAGGGTGTACCCTGCCTTCCGCCCGATTGTAGTGTGAATGTTGTCTATCTGTGTTGGCCCTGCGATGAGGTGGCGACTTGTCCAGGGTGTACCCTGCCTTCCGCCCGATTGTAGCTGAGATAGGCGCCAGCGCCCCCCGCGACCCCGAAAGGGAATAAGCGGTAGAAAATGGATGGATGGATGGATATAATTCTTCAATATATCTACATGGCTTGGGGTTAAGCCTGTTTACAAAATGTAAAATATGCCACTTTGGCACCAGTTCGGACAAACCATGGAGGACATTTTTTGTCTTGTTTTTCTGAAAGTGACCATTCTCTGTCTACCAATCAACACACTGCACTATGTCTAATTTAGGTATGTCACATCAAACAACGAGCAGTATTTACATGTATTCGATTCCAAATTAAAGTGTACTGCTTGGTGGAAACGAGGCTTTAAAGGGACATGTAGTTGCTTAGACACATCTATGCTTGAGTAGCATCTTTTAGTCCTTCAGAAGTCCTCACTCCTACTGTGTTCTTCACTTCTGTCTTGCATGCTTGTTTCCTCTCTTCTTCCTGTCGGGTTACTAAAAGTGGGGATGTGGGAGGGACACGGTGCTTGTGGTCTTTTCTTTCTATTTTTCTACCCGCTGCTGTTTGTCACCCAGTAGGTAGTCAACATGTGAAAGTTTGTGTGAGGTCGCCCCCACCCCTCTCGAAAGTGGATTCAATCAGGCTGTGAAGCGCTATGTCCTTATGCTGACCTCTGGAGTATTTACTCATAAAACAGACATTAGTGTTTCCTCCTCGCTGGTCATAGCATTTAAATTACATTGAAGAAAGTGTCTGCTTCCAGTTTGACTGGATTGAATCCAACTTTTGTAAAAAGTCCTTCATCTTTGAATTCATACTTGTTCATTAAAGTTTTGTGTGCGTGTGCGCGTGTTCTTGCGAGCGTGTGTGCACGTGCACGTTCACTCCAAACAAACAAACCTCACGTTAAAATGACCCTTGCATGAACAGTTGTTGATGCTTTTTGACAATAGTAAATTGGCAAACATCTTCCTGCTCTTCTTTTCATTGGGTCTTCACTCAAACATTGCCCGTATGAACGGATAGCAGGTCTATTCCCTCGCTCTGGAGTAGAAGTCGGCCAGTGCCGTAAATCAACTTTTATGGTGCGTCAAGGCCAATACTGAAGAGAGCAGGTTTTGTGTGTCACATTCAAAGGCTCTCTTGTCTCCTCGCTAAATTCTTAATCACAAGATTACTGCATCAAGAGGATGCCATGCTTTTCAGCTCACTTATCCGAGCCAGGGAGAGAATGCAGTATGCGGGCAGATGTTTATGACATGTCAGTGATATATGATGATGATATATGCATGTGAGGATTCTGAGGAGCCAGGAGCTCAAATCTGGAGTTGCTGTGTCGCTATGCAGCCAATAAGGCCGCTTGGCTCACTGCGTGTCCCAGCTTGATGCTACAAAGCAGAGCTCCCAAATACCTACAACATCCAAGTCTGTTTTGTTGGCAATGTGTTTTTTTTTTCTGTTTTCTTCATTGGCTTTTGATCACTACTAACTCTAAAGATCTCCAGGACGACGATGTCAGTCCACACCAGTATTGACTTTTTACCATTGAACACCAGGAGCATGTCTCAAGATTTTCTCGGTATTCTATGTCGGGTTTTTAGGATAATTTTCTAGTCCTGCCATTTACAATGTTATGTAAAGTAGTGGCTGGGTGGGTCGCCTCTTCCTTAAGTAGAGTTTAAACAAACAACAAACATAATCTCTGAAGAAGCATTGTGTGACTTTTACTGAGCTGTATGCAATAATAATCTCCACGCTGCCTCCTCAGTCCAGATTGTGAGTGGGAGGGAGGACTTGGACCTACGACAGCTCATTAAGATCTAATTTTTTTCTTGCAGCTCGGCCTTCAATGTGCCACCAGAACTTTTGTGAAATATTGCTTCATTAAATAAAGCTGACATAATTATATCAAATGAAACTACAAAATGTTATAATAATAGTCAAGTTTGTATTTCCTATCTGCAAGTCATTTAACTTGTTTTTTTCTTCTCTTCCTCCCTTACTGTGTTTGTCAGGTTGGGGAGGGGGATCAAGCCAACATCTCCTCTGCTGTGTGTCCTCCACAGGAGTGGGAGCCTGAGAGCCATGACTGGTACTGCTTTCAGTGTCACTTGCCGGGCGACGTGCTGCCCTGCGACAATTGCTTTCGTGTCTTCCACCTCAAGTGTTTGCCAGAGGAGGGCAGGCCCCACGACGCCGGGTCCCACTGGCAGTGTGTGGTCTGCAGGGTGAGTTTTATTTAGCATGGCTGACTTGCGTCCAGCTCTGATCTTAAACTTTGTAATGCATCCACAGGGAAGTAAAAAGAAGAACCTGAACAAGCAGGAGATGTGCAAATATCTGCGCTTCATCGTCCAGCGGATGAAGGAGAGGGTGAGAAGGAGCACATTGTCTTTGACTTTTCTTTTTCATATGTGTGAGGCCACAGTGTTTCCCATACAGTCATTTATTTGTTGCGGTCTGTTATGGATACATTTGAACTATAAACTAATTTGCCTCTGTTACCATCGCTTACTGTGTGTAAGTGTAGCTTGTATGTAGATGGCATCATGACTCTGGCCTGTCTGACTGAGAATGTTGCTAACTTGGCGAGTATACAGACCCCTTTTAAGGTCATAAGAAAAAAAACACAAAAAGAACAAACAATTTGAATTCTTAAACATATTTGTTTTATTTTTCATGTTTTATTGGTCACTTTTTGTTTCCCACAGATTTTACGAAAAGGACATGTACCTGTGGCATGACCAGTTTTGCAAATCATTTTTTCTGAACCCAATCATGTGGGAATCACTGGGCTGCAAAGCCTTTTAATAGATTGTTTATCAGAATCAGACTCAGACATACTTTATTAATCCCCGAGGGGAAATCAAAATCATTAATCGTTCCTTATTGTCTTCGCTCTCCTCCATCTACAGTCAGCCGTTTAGCTTATAATGTCTCATGTAAGCCACGCGCTATTCTTCAACTACCTTGAGCGCTTACTTGAAGGTTCTCCTCTTCCTCACAGGCTGTGGACTTGAACAAGAAAGGCAAGGACACCAAACATCCCATGTACAGACGACTCATCCACACGGCGCTGGACGTCTCCAACATACAGGAGGTAGCTCACAAAGTGTGTCGAGCCAAGGCCATGTTTGCATTGATTAGAGATCTCATGTTTTCTTCTTTGGCTTACAGAATCTGTCCGAGGGCAATTACAAGAACTTTGAGGAGTTCAAGGCCGACGCCCAGTTGATTGTTCACAACACGGCCATCTTGTACGGAGGTTCGTTCTTCTCAGTCTACCACGGTGTCATCTTCATGTTGGTCAGTGAAATTTATTTTGACTGTAATGATCTACTATTTGATGTTTGTGTGTAGTTCACAGCGACCAGGCTGAGATCGCACGGCTGCTCTTTAGTGACACCTGTCATGAGGTACTCTTCTCATCTACGTGATGATGAAAACCCAAAAGATGACTCTCATTTAGCTCCTTCTTCTTCTTGCAGCTGAACGAGCTGTTGCTGTGTAAGAACTGTTTCTACCTGTCCAACGCTCGCCCTGACAACTGGTTCTGTTACCCCTGTGTAAGTAAAAAGTGCAATCATGTCCTAAAAATACTAAAACTATACTCAAAATTGAAGTGCCCACTAAGTAGGTATGGACGATAATCACATTTAGATTTTGGCTTTTGACAATCATAAAAACATTATAATAGAAAAAAGCAAATAGACAGCACGACATTCATCCTGAGCTTATAACGGTCAAAGCAATGAGTGTAGGAAAAAAACATCCACCAGAAGTTTTGGATGGTTTCCACTCTCATTTGACACAGCGGCAGTATCCCAAATCATTCATCTCTATTAAGCGTGTCTTGAAGTGCTGTTTGCATTTTTACCGTCTCGAATAAAGTGATTGGTGTTTACTGCGGTCACTCCCCCCGTCTTATCCACATGTACGTGAAAGGAGCGCTTGCACATACAGTCCAAGAGAACAAACAATCAATTTTTAGCCAAGTTGTTATGATAGAATTAACATTCAATGACAGCTAATGCTAACCAACGAATCGCTAATATTAGCTAGCAACATTCAAAGCTAATGCACATTCACGTGTTACGTACGTACGTGGTTACGTCATTACGTCCTGGAAGACCTAACAGAGTGTAATATAACACTTAAAATACATTGGAAAGAGCCCCTTTAAGTTGACACGCCAAAAGAAAAATGGGAGCCACAAAAAATGTGCGCTATCTGAACTCAGGCCAAGAAATAGTTTGTATTCCGTCACGTGACTTCTTCCCGGAAGTGAAAACCAGTGGTGGTCAACCAGCCAAGATGGCTGTTGTTTAACAAGCAGCGGGCAAACTATCTGAGTAAAAAAGAGGCTTAAGTCTTCCTGTAAAAAGCAGATACAAACAAAAAAATCTAACTATGCAATGGAATAGAATCCCTATACTTCATTAAAAAAAGATTTGTTGATTTATATAAAGGATTAGACGTTGGTCGCAAGATGAAAACTTGGAAAGGCATGGATGTCTACTACTACTTTGTGTGTGGCTGGGTCAAGGAAATTGGTATCAGGACTCTCCTGGATTGATATACATAGTTTTTGCTCGGGTAAGGTTGTATTTCTTGATTTAACTTCACGTCTACTGCCGTGTTTGTTGCTGTTGCACGCAATGTTTACAAGTACCGTGTTTTTCCCCGTCTTTATCAAAATATAACTATAGATGTCAACATTGTGTATGTGCTAAAAGCTTCATTTAGGATTGCTGCATTTGGTAAAAACGTAACTCTTAAGTTTTGCTCACATTTGATTTATTTTATTTCGACTTTTCTGGTTGTTGTTTGATAAAAGTTTTGCACTCTCTGCCCCTTTTCATACCTCACGAGGAACTCTGTAGAAACGTTTATCCTTTTTCGTGATTTGAACGATTCGTACAGCTGAAAATAACGCAAGTATACGGCATATTTTTCTGAGAAAGGCTGAATGGCGCCTAGTACCCATTGAGAACATAGCTATATTGACCACCACACATATTTAATTAACCGGGGCGTGAGCAGGGCGTGACATAAGTAAAAATCTAAGCAAGTAGCGCCACTCAGTAACCCATAATCAGGGCCACAACTAGGTTGTTAAGGGAGCATTTTTTCTGTTACAAGCTGTAAAAGTACAGTGAATGCACCAGTCTTGCATGCAGGGGCTGCAAACTATAAATACTATCAATAATATTAATTAATACCGTATATTATGAAATATGTAAGTTTGAATTCTGGATGTAGAAATTCAGAATGTGTAATGATTAAAATATATAATTGGGATTATTCACGTTTTGTCCGTACTTAACTTGTAATTAATCGCAGATAGACAGAAGTAGGGCTGCACAATTAATGAAATTTTATTCCTGATCACAAATTTGGCTGCCACGATTAAATGATGATGATGATCAACGGTGATATTAAATAAATAAATAATTGAAACAGGCAATCAAACAGATTGATTGGTTTTGGTCTTGTCTTCAAGGCTGAGAACAGTGCCAAGGTTAACAAAGTAAGTTGAAAAACAAGGATGTACACCACAAACCAAAAACTTAATAAAACAGAAAAGTACAGGCAAAGGACGGACTAAAACAAATAAAGCAGAGGTAAAATAAAACAGATGAAAAACATCTTAAAAACAATCAGTCAGATAAAAAGGTGGTTCAAAAATTAAAAAACGTTCAAAGTCTCATGCTGGGTTAAAAGCCACTGAGTAAAAATGGGTTTTAAGAAGGGTCTTAACTGTAGCCAAAGAAGGGCCCTGTCTCACATGGAGAGGGAGATCGTTCCAGAGTTTGGGACCTACAACAGAGAAGGCCTTGTGCCCTCTGAGCTCGCACTCTGCTTTCAGTACCTCCAGGAGCAGCTGATCAGCTGACCTGAGGGACCGGGTGGGGGTACAGAGGTGGAGCAGCTCAGAGAGGTAAGATGGGGAAAGACCATGTATGGATATAAAAACAAATACAATTATTTTCAAATGGACTCGAAACGACACAGGCAGCCAGTGAAGTGAGGCTAAAACAGGAGTAATGTGCTCTCTTTTGCTTGTTTGTTAACAGTCGGGCAGATGCATTTTGTACCAGCTGCAGACGTGAGAGGGAGGACTGGCTAATTCCAAAATACAAAGAGTTACAGAAATCCAGCCTAGATGTGATAAAGGCATGGATTACTGTCTCAAATTGCTGCTTGGAGAGAAGGTTTTTAACCTTTGCCAGCTGGCGTAAATGAAAAAAGATGGCTTTCACCACTCTGCCAATCTGACGGTCCAATTTAAAATCCCTATCAATTCGAAAGCCCAGGTTGGTGACCATGGGCTTAACATGCATAGTCAAGGGGCCTAAAGCAACAGGGGGGCTCACAAATACCACAACAACCAAGTAATGGTAATAATGGTAGTGTTGCACACTTATTTCATTATTATTTTTGTAGTCACTCTTTGTTTTGTTTTTTTATGTTTCATTTTAATCTTATATTATTTTTTAATTATTCCTATTAGTCTTATTGAAATACAGTTGACTTCTGCTGATTGATTTGTTCACATTTTTAGGTGTAGTGTTTTACAAGCCTTAACTTTAACCAGCATATTAATGTGTCCTGCTGTATATGTGTTGTTAAACATTTTAAATCCTTAATAAATAATATTTAAAAACTTTGACATCACTAATGCAAATACTAATTATGTGCATCCTTTATACAGAGTCCAAGTCATGACCTGGTCTGGGCCAAGATGAAAGGTTTTGGCTACTGGCCTGCCAAAGTCCTGCAGAGAGAAGACAACCAGGTGGACGTACGCTTCTTTGGCCACCAGCATCAAAGGTTTGCACGCTTTCACTTATTTTCACTCACGACCACGGGTGTCCTGATCCGATACTAAGATCTGTTCAAATCAAAAATGTTCAATGTAAGCACTTTGATTCAAGCAGTTCTCTATGTTTATTTCGTTAACGATGGACAATCACTTAACATCTAAATGTCCTCCAGTAAGCACACATGGTTGGTCTTTTCTTGTATTTTTTAGTTAGAGCCTTTTACAAAAATTAAACATGGTAGGCTGTTGGTTACTAGAAACACACAAGTCAGACATACGTAATACATAAGTGTCCGTAATTGAATAAACATTTGAGTCTTAAACAACACTTAATCAATATAAACTAATATACAATAATTGTAGTTGTATGTTACTTACACATACAAAGGCAGAAGCATATTAGAAAACATATCAAGTCATCAGTCAACGTCATGCATTATAATCCTAACTTAATGAATGGTTGTGGCCACTAAGTGTTGCCAAAAACAATTACCACTTCTATTTAAAGGCAGCTTAAAATCCTTCCAGGCGGTTCATATTAAATAGGTTTGTGTTGTTCATACCTACCTTTGTTCTTTGTTTGACTAATTTCTCCTGATCAAGCCTTTTCTAACATTCCAAGTTACAAAATGATAAAAGTATGTATGATACGTGCTGATATTATATTTGGAACAATATCGGTATCTGCCAATACTCCAATATTGTATCGTATCAGAAATGTAAACTGTTGTATGGGGACACGCCTACTCAACACACACCACTGACTTCAAAAGATACTACCGGTATTTAGATTATTCTAATCAAAGCATCCTGTAGTGAAAGTGTTGTCATGGTGGTCTTCAGGGCGTGGATTCCTGCAGACAACATCCAGGACATCAAGGTGAGCGTGCAGCAGCTGCAGGTGAAGCGTAGCAGTGGGTGGAAGAAGGCCTGCGACGAGCTGGAGGTCTACCAGCGCTTCCTGAAGGAGGGTCGCTTCTGGAAAACCAAGATTGAGGATGCCGGCCAACCGAGCCAGCGGAAGGCATCTCCAAACGAGAGCGACGGCGGCGGGAGGACGGAACAGCCGGAGCGAAACGACGAGGCCGAGTCCAGCATCTCGTCCACCAGCAACGAGCAGGTCCGACAGGTCAGTGGAACACTTCGGATATTTATTGGGTAAAGTACCCAGCATGCCTTGTGGGCATGTTGTAAATATCTGTTAAAATGTTTGTTGCTGCCCACACAGAAAGAGGGTTCATTGTTTTTGTTGCGTGTTGCACCTTTCTTCACCTTCCTGCAAGCTGAAGATTGACTATACACACTTACCCTTAGGACCCAACTGTGACCCACTCATTAAAGTGTCTTAAGTCAGCATTATTACATTTTTTGTTTTACTCTCAGCGCTGGTAATTAAGTTAAGTACCAATGATTGTTACACACACACTAGGTGTGGTGAAATTTGTCCTCTGCATTTGACCCATCCCCTTGATCACCCCTGGGAAGTGAGGGGAGCAGTGGGCAGCAGCGGTGCCGCGCCCGGGAATCATTTATGGTGAATTAACCCCCAATTCCAACCCTTGATGCTGAGTGCCAAGCAGGGAGGCAATGGCTCCCATTTTTTCTACTCTTTGGTATGACTCGACAGGGGTTTGAAATCACAACCTACTGATCTCAGGGCGGACATTCTAACCACTAAGCCACTGAGTAGGTCTTTTGAGATTTTACCAACTTCTAAGCGATTTATTGTTTTTAAAGGCCTACTGAAACCCACTACTACCCACCATGCAGTCAGTTTATATATCAATGATGAAATATTAACGTTGCAACATATGCCAATACGGCCTTTTTAGTTTACTAAATTAAAATTTCAAATTTCCGGGGAGTTTTTTCTTGAAAACGTTGCGTAATGATGACGTGTACGCTTGACGTCACGGGCTGTTAGGAATATGAGCGCTGCGCACACACACAGCTAAAAGTCGTCTGCTTCAACCGCATAATTACACAGTATTTTGGACATCTGTGTTGCTGAATCTTTTGCAATTTGTTCAATTAATATTGGAGAAGTCGAAGTAAAAAGACGCAGTTGGGAAGCTTTAGCCTTTAGCCACACAAACACACGGTGATTCCTTGTTTAAAATTCACGGAGGTGAAACTTTACTATGGATCAGAGCGGACATGGATCCCAACCGAATGTCAACCAGCAGGTTTCGGTGAGAAAATTGTGGTTAAAAAGTCGCTTCTTACCGGATATCAGCTGAGCTTGTGCTGCCCATACAACTGCCGTCGACTTCCCTGAGACATTGGTGTCAACACACCCGTGGACGCTCTCGGTGCTGGTTGCCATGATTGTAAACAATGTGAGGATGTGAGGAGCTCCACAACCCGTGACGTCACGCGCACCTCGTCTGCTACTTTCAGTAAAGGCAAGGCTTTTTTTGTTAGCGACCAAAGGTTGCGAACTTTATTGTCGATGTTCTCTACTAAATCCTTTAAGCAAAAATATGGCAATATCGCAAAATGATCAAGTATGACACATAGAACGGACCTGCTATCTCCGTTTAAATAAGAAAATCTCATTTCAGTAGGCCTTTAAGCCCTTTGAATAGTTTTTACCTCAGTTTCTTACAGTTTGATGAGTTAGCTCTGGATTGATACGTGGACATGACAAAGGAGGTATTTGATAACCAGAAGACTTTACATGTGTTTTCGTTCAATTCCAGAAAGACTGTGACTTAAAGTTTAATCCTGGTTTTGTAGATACAATGATACCAAGTCTAAGCTCATGGTGTTTTTGAAGCTGCATCAATTTCCTCAGAATTTTCAACAAATTTGAAGTGTTTTGTCCAGAGGATCATTTAATTTGTACGTTTTCAGAATGTGTTTGTTCTATTTTTGGCCAAAGTAAAACAAAGAAAACAATCTGAAATTCTTTCTTTTTAAGTTATCATGCCATGATTTTACCATTTCGGCCACTTGGGAATAGATTTTCTTCCATGCGGCCCCTGAGCTAAAATGACTTTGACACCGCCTTTCTATGTCATACTTTTATTTAAATGGTTTCTCCCTCCAGATGAAAGGCAGCCATGAGCCGAAAGCCAAGAAAAGTCGTCGAACTCAACAGGTGGAACCCAAAGAAGAAGCTAGCGTATGTTTGCTTTTTGATCAATCAACACTAGTCATTGATGACCAATAGTTCTATGGCATAGTTGTGTTGGTGAGACCACACCATCTTCAATTGACCAGTCTAGAACTTTCTTTTCCCACCAGGACCCAGAACCCGAGATGGAGGCGGTCAGCTCCAGTCAGGAGATCCCCGTGTCGTCGGCGCCACCGCAGCCTGAGAGGCTGTCGGTGTCCACACAGACCAAGAAGGCCAGCGGGGGGTCGCCTCGCACGCTGCACCGCGGCACGCAAACCGCCTCCGACGGCGCCTGCCAGAATATGTGCCACGAGAAATACACCAAGGTGTTCAGCGACGTCAAGGAGATGATGAAAGCCGACAACAAGAGGGAGACGGAGCGAGTGGTCCGAGAAGCTCTGGAAAAGGTGACTCTAAGTTTTTTACATTTGTAAACAAATGCAAGCTAGCGGAGAAGGAATAACGTATTCCTCTTGTCGGTCAAGCTGCGGGCGGAAATGGAGGAGGAGAAGCGGCAGGCAGTGGGCAAGGCGGTGGGCGGGGCTCAGGCGGAGATGGAGAGGAAGTGCAAGCAGGTGAAGGACAAGTGCAAAGAGGAGCTGGTGGAGGAAGTGAAGAAGCTGGTGAGCCAACACAAACAACTCATCTCGCAGACCAAGAAGAAACAGTGGGTGAGTCAACCAACCTGATGGACTCCTTTCACTATCCCCTCCCCTCCTAATTGTGTGTGTTCTGGCAATGCTTACTTAATGGGGACATCGCTCTGTTTACACAGATCACCTTTAGTGGACCTCTGACGGTATGGGGACAAAAAAACAGGTCCCCTAAAGGGAGACCTTTTTAAATGATAGTCAAATCCATTCTGGCATTAATAGCACTGTGACTCTGTATGGTATCCATCCTTAGTTAAAACTAATACATTTTTCCAAAAACAAAATCTGGCTTAGTGTTCCTTAGGATGGCATTTTCATACAGCATGAATATAAAATAAGGGTCATGGGGACCAAGTTTAAATAATTTTGCATAATTCACACAAATGTTTACCTAACTACTGAGGACCATTTAAAAAAAAAAAAAAAAAAAGTTCAAGATAAATATGACATGATCCTCAGAAAACAGCACTACAGCTGTCCTCTTATAGGAAGTTTCACCACTTAAATGTCAAAGCAAATCCTGCATCTTCCTGAAAACTGCTATTTAGCAGTATTGAAGTTGTCTGCAACTTCTTCTATACAGTGGGGCAAAAAAGTATTTAGTCAGCCGCCGATTGTGCAAGTTCTCCCACTTAAAAAGGCTGACAGAGGTCTGTAATTTTCATCATAGGTACACTTCAACTGTGAGAGACAGAATGTCCCATGCTTCACAGTAGGTTTTGATGTTCTTGGGATGCAACTCAGTATTCTTCTTCCTCCAAACACGACGAGTTGAGTTTATACCAAAAAGTTCTATTTTGGTTTCATCTGACCACATGACATTCTCACAATCCTCTGCTGTATCATCCATGTATCCATTTTGGTATAAACTCAACTCGTCGTGTTTGGAGGAAGAAGAATACTGAGTTGCATCCCAAGAACACCATACCTACTGTGAAGCATGGGGGTGCAAACATCATGCTTTGGGGCTGTTTTTCTGCTAAGGGCACAGGACGTTCGATCCGTGTTAAGGAAAGAATAAATGGGGCCATGTATCGTGAGATTTTGAGCCAAAACCTCCTTCCATCAGTGACAGATTTGAATGGTTGACCAAATACTTATTTTCCACCATAATTTACAAATAAATTGTTTAAAATTCCTACAATGTGAATTCTCCTTTTAAGTGGGAGAACTTGCACAATCAGTGGCTGACTAAATACTTGTTGCCCCACTGTATATGATAGTTGGAGTTGCAGACAAATTCAATACTGCTAAATAGCAGTTTTCAAGAAGTTGCGGGATTTGCTTTAACATTTAAGTGGTGAAAAAACTTCCTATAAGAGGATAGCTGTAGTGCTGTATTCTGAAGATCATGTCATATTTATTTTTAACTCTTTTTTTTTTATTTAAATGGTCCTCAGTAGTTACATTAACATATGTGTGAATTATGCAAAATGATTTAAATGTGGTCCCCATGAACCATATTAACTATTTTTCCCCAGGGTCCCCAGTAAGAATGATCAGCACATTACTTCATCAATCCAGAGATTTAAATATGTGTTTGAGCTAACTGGGCAGTGGCCATTTTACCTCATTTTTTGTATGCCTCCACAACCTGTAGAAAGGGTGGTCCCCATTCCAAATGATAACCAGTGTGTGTGTCTGTGTGTGTGTGTCAGTGTTACAACTGCGAGGAGGAGGCCATGTACCACTGCTGCTGGAACACCTCCTACTGCTCCATCAAGTGTCAGCAGGAGCACTGGCACGCCGACCACAAGCGCACCTGTCGCAGGAAGAGATGAACTAGCCTTACCCTCTCAGCACGCCATTGGATTTTAGCCCCTCCGGTCGTCAGTGACTTTAACACACACACACACACACACACACACACACTGACCTTCTTCCTTTGTAACTCCCATCTTTTAAACATTGTATCATTTTTTTTATTTAAGGTGATTTTTCTGCCGATTTCATTTCCTTAAATGTAGTTTCTGTCACAGAGTTGTGTGACAGAATGTTATTTAAGCGTGCAGCATTAACTTCTTTCCTTTTTTTAAAGAAAAACAAAAAACTATTTCAAGGGGATATAAAACAAAATGTGAAAAAAGACGACAATGAGCCGACGACACAGCACCTTTTTTTAATCGGATCATTTATTGGGGACAGGGTTGCGAAACAAATCTTAGAATTTATTATTAAATGTTTTACTTTATTGTGCATGTTTTCTTAAACTGCACAACGTTGTTCTAACAATGTTTTGTTTTTTTAAACATTCGTCTCCATGGTAACACTACAGTAAGATAATCACCATGTTAAACCAAATGACAACCTTGATGCTGTTCGTCCATGGCGTCACCAGGTGGCGCCCTAAACCTCTTCAAAGTGTTTCCTCTGTGATGAAGACTGACTGAATAGGACTTTTTTTAAATGTTGTTACCATAACTCTTCTAATAGGGCCACACCATGACAATAACGTCTGCTTTTATTGTGAAGTGTGTGTCAAGGCCTTTCCAAGCCAAGTCAGGATGCTGAGACAGGAGCTGTTATTGGAAGATTTGCATACACGGTCAAGCTTTTTTTTTTTTTTCCGTCTTTTGCATCCTGTCAGCTTCCTGGAAGTTGTCAACTTCCAACTGTAAATCAGACTTTTCAGGACTAAATGTTGCGGCGTCTGGGGTCTTCAAGGCCGTTGCACTACATGTAAATAACGTGTCCTGCGTCCTGTCTGTTAATGACGTCACGCGTGCTTGTATCAGCCTCCTGTTGCCATGACGACCTGCTGCTCTCCTCTTGGTTTTGACCTTTCTCTGTTGAGTACCTGGTCCTCTTCCACCCGTTAGTCCAGCGTGCACGTGCATGAGGAAGACCGCGCCTTTTCAGCATCCTCGCCTTCGTTTGATTGAAGACTTATGCAAAGTGAGCACAAAGTGTTTTTGTTTTTTTTAGTTTTGTAATGCAGACTGCTCATTGTTTTAAAGACTTTGTAGTAAGCATAAAGACAAAGTTATACTCGTCACATCTTTCTGTTGCTCTAGCTAGCAATATGTATATAATCTATTCTATGTGCTAACATGGAGCAAATAAATGTATCACCAAGTCTCACTGGTTGCTTGTGGGCCAAATGTCTGGTAGAAACAAATAATTAAGAATGTTATTTTTAAAATTGTAATACAATTTTAGAAATACATACAAATTTTAAAAAACAACAATTTTAGAAAGTAATTAGAAATGTTTGAATAAATAATTCAAAACAACAACAATCGGTATATAAGTTGTAAATTTAAAGTCCATCCATCCATCCAGTTTCTACCGCTTATTCCCTTTGGGATCGCGGGGAGGCGCTGGTGCCTATCTCAGCTACAATCGGGCGGGAGGCAGTGTACACCCTGGACAAGTCGCCACCTCATCACAGGGCCAACACAGATAGACAACATTCACACACTAGGGCCAATTTAGTGTTGCCAATCAACCTATCCCCAGGTGCATGTCTTTGGAGGTGGGAGGAAGTATAAATAGAAAATTCAAAACCAATGTAAATAAAATTCCACATTCGAAAAAATTGTAAAGTTTAGAAAGATAGAAAATATTCTAAATAAACACAAAAAACTACTTCTAATACTTAAAATAAAAACTGAAAATTCTAAACCAACACGCTAAAACAATTAATACAAAAATAAATAAAACATTAAAAAAAAATCATTTTTTTAACCAAATGTTAAATACCAATTAAAGAATAAATTAAAATTTCAAATATAACACAGTCAAACATTAATAAAATAACATTTACAAAATAAATTATATATCAAAACTTAATTTTTTTTTTATTAAACATTTTAAAAATGGTTTCACTGATTTGCTTTTTGGCAAGCAGAAAAGTTTTTCATGTACAACCAAAATTTCTTATGTAAAAATATGTAATATATATGTGTGTGTATATATATATTTATATATATGCGTGTATATATGTACATTATACTATATATATATATAAATATATGTATGTATATATCTCCATATATATACATACATATATGTGTGTATATATTTGTGTGTGTGAGCATCATTAGGCAAATATTGATATATTCACTTTTACAAGCAGCCCTCTTGAGGGCAGCCATAATTGCGATATGACATCCTTGATTTAAGCCAACAGTTGACAATAGATGTTATGATGGCAATGACAATAAAGGATTGATTGACTGAACATGTTAATTTTTTTATTGTTAAAACTGACATTAAAAGTCCAATAAAAATATTTTAACAAAAAAAAGGTGAACAAAGTGCTTTTTTCGTTTTCCAAAATAAATAGTGTCAAAATGTCCACATGTACTTCTCTAACCTGATTTTTTTTGTGCGATGTCACAAAGTTGCACTTTTTCCAAAGGAGGCATTTGAAGACTTTTACATTCAGAAGACTTTGACGTATTGTCATTCCTGTAGTGACCTCTAGAGGCCAGCGAGTGAAAAAATAGAACTAAACAAACGTGGAAGACTACGAGACTGAAGTGTAAAATAATCATATATTTTTTATTTTTCGTAATAAACGTGATTGTTTGAAACATTCTTATAAGTGTCGTCGCTGACTTGCAAAAAGAGGCAAAATAAATTAAATGACTTGTCATTTTTTTGTACATACTTACATGATAGGTGGAAGGCTGCGGCTGGTCGAGTATGCAAATGAGCGCAGGTTTGTCGGTAAAAAAAATAAGAAATGAAGCAGAGGTCTTGTATCAAAACCTCTTAGGGTGGAGAGGCTACAAAAGGTTTGTTTTTGTCGTTGTAAAACTGCAGAAAGCTTTTTGGAGCTGACTTTAAACAGAACAAATAAGAAATCCAAGGGGACTTTTGAATGTTAAAATCACGTTTTTGGTAAGAAAAGTGGCCTCAAAGTGCAAAAAGAAACCAGGAGTCGCCTGTCAGGCTGAATTCGGGGTTTCAAATTGGCCACTTTTTTTTTTTCTTTTACAACATCCTTTTTAAACAGTCCCCCCCCCTCAAAAAAAAATCCATTGTCCATTCGCTTCCACGACAGTCCACAGGGGGGCGCTACATGTTGTAGGCCACGTAGATGGGGTCCAGCTGATCGGCCAGGAATCCGTCGCGCAGGTGCATGCGCTGCTTCTCCCCGCGGGAGTTGATGGGAATGACGCCGATGTCCACCACCACCACCACGCCCACGATCAGGTAGTGCTCCTCCAGGACCACGTTGGTCACCAGCGGCACCAAGTCCAGAGCCTCGTGCTCCGAGCCGTCCAGCTCCACCACCACCACCAGCAGGTTGGTCCACGTGAACACCGCGCTGCGTAAACAACCTGCCGCGTTAGGATGCGAGTTGTACGTTTCCTTTTCTGCCCAAATATGGTCACTTCCCCCCTCAGCGCTGGTAGGATGTAATACTGGGTCTCACCACTCGGTGATGCTCTTGTGCGTCCTGATGACGGAGGTCTCGATGTCGATGGGGTGGTACCTCATGCCTCGGAGCTCCATGGCCTCCTCCACCGCGCCCACCACGTAAAGAGCGTCGTGGCGCTCTGAGCACAAACAGGAAGTCACTTAAAGGCCTACTGAAACCCACTACTACCCACCACGCAGTCTGATAGTTTATATATCAATGATGAAATATCAACATTGCAACACATGCCAATACGGCCTTTTTAGTTTACTAAATTGCAATTTTAAATTTCCCAGGAGTTTCGTCTTGGAAAGGTCGTGTAATGACGTGTACGCGAGACGTCACAGGTTTTAAGGAAATATGAGCGCTGCACACACACGTAGCTAAAAGTCGTCTGCTTTAACATCATAATTACACAGTATTTTGGACATCTGTGTTGCTGAATCTTTTGCATTTTGTTTAATTAATATTGGAGAAGTCCAAGTAGAAAGATGGAGTTGGGAAGCTTTGGCCTTTAGCCACACAAACACACTATGATTCCTTGTTTAAAATTCCTGGAGGTGAAACTTTACTATGGATCAGAACGCGGTCAAGCAAACATGAGTCACGACGGAATGTCAACCAGCAGTTTTCGGTGAGAAAATTGTGGTAAAAAGTCGCTTCATACCGGAGAAAAGCTGAGCTTGGCCGTCCATAAAGCTGCCGTCGACTCCCCTGAGACACTGGCGTCAAGACACCCGTGGACATACCCCTCCGACTATCAGGTACTGTTAAACTCACTAAAACACTAGCAACACAATAGAAAGATAAGGGATTTCCCAGAATTATCCTAGTAAATGTCTCTAAAAACATCGTAATCCGTCCCAATGCAATCGCGTTTTTTTGTAACTTTTTTTTTTCTCTTTTTTTTTTCTAGTCCGTCGCTATCAATATCCTCAAACACAAATCTTTCATCCTCGCTCAAATTAATGGGGAAATTGTCGTTTTCTCGGTCCGAATAGCACTTTTTGTTGGAGGCTCCCATTAAAATCAATGTGAATATGTGAGGAGCCCTCACACCGGTGACGTCATCGTCTGCAACTTCCGATAGAGGCAGGGCTTTTCTCTTAACACCGAAAGTTGCAAACTTTATCGTGGATGTTCTCTATTAAATCCTTTCAGCAGAAATATGGCAATATCGCGAAATGTATGACACATAGAATGGACCTGCTATCCCCGTTTAAATAAGAACATCTCATTTCAGTAGGCCCTTAAAGTGCTTATGTAACAAAATAAAAGTCGTTCCTGACCTCCGTGGGCATCGGTGAGCTCGGTCCTGCGCAGGAAGCCCAGGTATCCCGTTCGAGCCCACACCGTTTGCGTGTCTCCGAAGCTGAGTCGGGAGTTGAAGTGGTCCGAGTGCAGCGCCTCGTCGCCGTAGACGCTGAAGTAGCCGCTGGCATTGTGTCCGCTCTGCACCCAAATCTGCGCACGCCGTTTTCACATACAGCGTTTCTGCCCACGGCGTCGCTGACATATCAGACTTACCTCGCCCAGGTGAGACTCCCCCATTGGTCCCTTGGTCTCCGGGTTGGCGATGATGATGCGAACACCCGGAAGTATCTAATTAAAGAATATCAGTTACTTCTTGCCCGACGTCGTTAAAACAAACATGCTCAAAAAATATGAATATCTTTAGAAAATAATTGTATATATTTTAATAAAATTTTTGAAAATAACATCACTCTGAAAATAACAATACTTAAGAAAAATACCGTATTTCCTTGAATTGCCGCAGGGCACATAGTATGCGCCTGCCTTGAATTAGTGCCAGGTCAAACTCGCTTCGCAAAATAATTAGCGCATGCTTAGTATTACCGCCTGGTCAAACTCGTGACGTCACGAGTGACACTCCCCCTGTCGTCATTTTCAAAATGGAGGAGGCTGATTTCAAAACCGGTAATTTGAAATCGCATAAAAAGAAGAAAATTAAGAACTATTCAGTAGGATTTAAGGTCCAAGCTTACATCACACTCAAATTTTTACTGCATGCCTTTGGTAAGTGCCGGAGTGAGAAGTGGTTTTAAAATAATTAGCGCATGCTTACTTGTACCGCATGCCTTTGGTAAGCGCAGGAGTGGGAAGAGGTTTTAAATTAATGAGCGCCCGGCGGAAATTCAAGGAAATACGGTAATTTAAAAAGTTAAAAGAAAACTTAAAAAAATAAATACATTCTAAAAAATAGAAAATAAATTACAAAAATGTTCTTTTTTAATTTGAATAACATCAAAAATATTAAAAACCAACAAGCTAAAAAAACAAAAAACATTAAATCATTTCATTTCAAAACAAGAGAAAATAATAACTAAACATTTTTTGATTTATCAAATGTAAAGAATAATTTAAAAATCTCAACACCAACATTCTAAAAAAATAACTTTTTGAAGAACTTTTATAAAATGAAAAAAATAATTGGAACATTCAAAACCCAACACACTCAATGAATAATCATTTTTAAAATACTTTTAAGAATAAATTCACATTTAAAAAAACAAATATATTTAACCAACACGTTAAAAAATGAATACAAAATAAATGATGAAACAAATCAAAATAGCATTTAAAGAATAAATGCAAAATTCAAAACATGCTAAAAAAAAAAGAATTTACAACATTTTCATTAAATAAAATAAAATTAAATTAATAAAATATTCAAAAATTTAAAAATACATTAAAATAGGCTTCTGCACCCCCTGCGACCCTGAGAGTGACAAGCGGTAGAAATGGATGGATGGATGGATGGATGGAAAATAATGTTTAAAAAATAAATTAAAATTTCAAAACCAACACGCTGAAAAGATAATTATTAAAAAACTAATTTCAAAAATTGAAATCAAATTGAAAAAAAATCCAAAACCAACAGGCTCACCTTGCCAGACTCCATGAGGGACAGACTGTGAGGTGAGCCCCGCTCTACCAGTCGCACCCTGAACAGCAACAACACGTCACACACAACCTCTCAAGAAGCCGACATTAGCATGCACGCGTTAGCTCACCTGTCGTGACGCAGCGCCCTCATGTCCACAAAGACTGTCGTCGGGTCGGGACCTGACGTTCCCTGAGGAACACCCCACAAGATTTAATGCGCACAAAAAAACAACCATTTGTTCTGTTGTCTGTTTACAACTTGCTGCCATATTTTTAAGAGGCACTGATGACATCATCATCATCATCATCATGTCATGGAGGTGACTCCTCCCCTCGCTCCTCCTCCATTAAACTGCTCTGTTGACACTAAGCCACGCCCACAAAAAAAAAAAACTTTTTTTTTTTTTGCAACTTGATTAATTATTTTTGTACCTTTAGTTTTTATTATTACTATTATTATGTTTAATTGATTACAAACTGCCTCAGTGTTGGTGGGAGTGGTTGGTAGAGGGGCGGAGCTTGATGGTGTATCCCTACCTGATTGGCCGACTGTCCCAGCCTGTGTGGCTGCAGCAGCACAAAGAGGAGGAGCAAGGAGGAACGTGAGATATGTTGCCGTGGTAACGCACTAAATAAGGAAGGACAAGGCAACGGAGACAGGTGGCGTTTGTTCTCATGGTGACCAATGGTGAAGAAGGCGGGGACATTAGTGTTGCCATGGATACAAATGAGGCCAGGAAGGCGGGGTATGATATCATAGTGGGAAATGAAGCACAGTTTCAAATACGATGAAGTAGGCGGGGTCGAGTGCTACCACGTCGTCATGGTAACCGATGAAACAAGAAACAGGGCGGAGTGGTGTTGATGATGAAAGTGCTGTCATACAGTGGGGCAAAAAAAGGATTTAGCCAGCCACCGATTGTGCAAGTTCTCCCACTTAAAATGATGACAGAGGTCTGTCATTTTCATCATAGGTACACTTCAACTGTGAGAGACAAAATGTGAAAAAAATCCAGGAATTCACATTGTAGGAATTTTAAAGAATTTATTTGTAAATCACGACGAGTTGAGTTTATACCAAAATGGATACATGGATGATACAGCAGAGGATTGGGAGAATGTCATGTGGTCAGATGAAACCAAAATAGAACTTTTTGGTATAAACTCAACTCGTCGTGTTTGGAGGAAGAAGAATACTGAGTTGCATCCCAAGAACACCATAACTACTGTGAAGCATGGGGGTGGAAACATCATACTTTGGGGCTGTTTTTCTGCTAAGGGGACAGGACGATTGATCCGTGTTATGGAAAGAATGAATGGGGCCATGTATTGTGAGATTTTGAGCCAAAACCTCCTTCCATCAGTGAGAGCTTTGAATGGTTGACCAAATACTTATTTTCCACCATAATTTACAAATAAATTCTTTAAAATTTCTACAATGTGAATTCCTAGGTTTTTTTTTCACATTCTGTCTCTCACAGTTGAAGTGTACCTATGATGAAAATTACAGACATCTGTCATCATTTTAAGTGGGAGAACTTGCACAATTGGTGGCTGACTAAATACTTTTTTGACCCACTGTAGTAACGGGCAAAAAAAAAGGAAATGTCATGGTTACCGATGACAAAGAAGGTGGCGCCAAGTATGAGATGGATGTCAACAGAAAGGGATCATTTCCTGTGAGCTGGCATGTCATGGGATCAAAGGTCAAAGGTGACACAGACCTGCAGGCAGACGGCCAGGTTGACTCGGCAGCCGAAAGACGTGCTGACGGCTCGGGGGTGGAGTCCCAAGTCTTTGAAAAGTTTGGAGAAGGACTGCGTCAGAGTGGTCCTGGGTCGCTCCTCGGCGACCACCACGCAGGTCCTCACGCGGGACAAGTCCAAGCCTCGGACCTTGGAGACACCACAGGGCAAGGTGAGGTGTGAATGGCGTTTCTCGTTTGCGGTGGGGGGGGCGCCGTGGTCTTTACCTTGAGGGCGTCGGTCTGCAGGCCCAAACTTTTGGTGCACAGTTCCATGACGCTGTACGAGCAGAAGGTGTCTCGGACTTTGTGATGGCTGACGGCCCATAACCATAACGAGGGGTTGACCTCCAGTTCGGACGGCGGGATCAGAATGGACTGATGACCCGAGTACACGCTACACACACACACAAATTACTTTGTAATACAATGACACGCCAGCTGTTGTGTATCACTGACACACCTGCAAAGGCACCAAAGGACAAAACCCAAGCCACAGTACGGGTCGAGGCAGATGGCCACCTCCCTGGACGGGTACAGCTCACACTGAAGTTTGATGGAGCGACAGAAGGCACTGGTGGCTGTGTGGGACATCTACACACACACACACACACACACACGCACACACACACTTACTATAAAAAGTCACATGTTTGGTAAGCATGTGTGTAAATGTGTATTTCAGCACAGTCATACTTGCACTACACTTGTGGCTATACCAGTGGTCTCAAACTCGTGGCCCCCGAGATAATATTTTGCGGCCCCCACCTTAAAGGCCTACTGAAATTAGATCTTGTTATTTAAACGGGGATAGCAGGTCCATTCTATGTGTCATACTTGATCATTTCGCGATATTGCCATATTTTTGCTGAAAGGATTTAGTAGAGAACATCCACGATAAAGTTCGCAACTTTCGGTGCTAACAGAAAAGCCTTGCCTTTACCGGAAGTCGCAGACGATGACGTCACAAGGGTGGGTTTATAATGGGAGCCTCCAGCAGCAAGAGCTATTCGGACCGAGAAAACGACAATTTCCCCATTAATTTGAGCAAGGATGAAAGATTTGTGGGTAATGATATTGATAGCGAAGGCCTAGAAAAATAAATAAATCAAGTAAAAAAAAAAAAGGCGATTGCATTGGGACGGAGTCAGATGTTTTTAGACACATTTACTAGGATAATTCTGGGAAATCCCTTATCTTTCAATTGTGTTGCTAGTGTTTTAGTGAGATTAAATAGTACCTGATAGTCGGAGGGGTGTGTCCACGGGTGTCTTGACGCCAGTGTCTGAGGGAAATCGACGGCAGCTGCATGGACGGCGCAAGCTCAGCTGATCTCCGGTAAGAGGCGACTTTTTACCACAATTTTCTCACCGAAAACTGCCTTTTGACAAGTGGTCGGGAACCATGTTTGCTTGACCGCTCTGATCCATAGTAAAGCTTCGCCTCCGGTAATTTTAAACAAGGAATCACCGTGTGTTTGTGTGGCCAAAGGCTAAAGCTTCCCACCTCCATATTTCTACTTTGACTTCTTCATTATTAATTGAACAAATTGCAAAAGATTCAGCAACACAGATGTCCAGAATACTGTTTAATTGCGCGATGAAAAGAGGCGACTTTTAGCCGCCAATAGTGCTGCGCTAATATGTCCTCTACAGTCCGTGACGTCACGCGCACGGGTCATCATTCCGCGACGTTTTCAACAAGAAACTCCGCGGGAAATTTAAAATTGCAATTTAGTAAACTAAAAAGGCCGTATTGGCATGTGTTGCAATGTTAATATTTCATCCTTGATATATAAACTATCAGACTGCGTGGTCGGTAGTAGTGGCTTTCAGTAGGCCTTTAATATGAGGGTCTAATGTTAGTGCGGCACACTACTTTTACATGAATGGAGCTTTACAGTGTTGTGTGTGGAGCTGAACGAGCCTACCAATCACAGTTGGGCATATGGCTTTCGGGGGCGGGACATCGACCGGGCTTGATGCAAGCAGAGAAACATTTCTCAACGGCCCCGTTTACACTGCACACCAAATCGGAATTGTTTTGCCGTCGAGTGACACAGACCTGAGCTTTTTTTTGCCAGTCTAAATGCTCCAAAGTAGGGATATCCGATAATGGCTTTTTTTGCCGATATTTGATATTCCGATATTGTCCAAATTTTATATACCGATACCAATATCAATTGATACCGATATATACAGTCGTGGAATTAACACATTATTATGCCTAATTTTGTTGTGATGCCCCGCTGGATGCATTGAATAATGTAACAAGGTTTTCCAAAATAAATTAACTCAAGTTATGGAAAAAAATGCCAACATGGCACTGACATATTTATTATTGAAGTCACAAAGTGCATTATATTTTTTAACATGCCTCAAAACAGCGGTTTGGAATTTGGGACATGCTCTCCCTGAGAGAGCATGAGGAAGTTGAGGTGAAGTGTGAAGTGAATTATATTTATATAGCGCTTTTCTCAAGTGACTCAAAGCGCTTTACATAGTGATAAATGATAAATGGGTTGTACTTGTATAGCGCTTTTCTACCTTCAAGGTACTCAAAGCGCTTTGACACTACTTCCACATTTACCCATTCACACACACATTCACACACTTTTGGAGGGAGCTGCCATGCAAGGCGCCAACCAGCACCCATCAGGAGCAAGGGTGAAGTGTCTTGCTCAGGACACAACGGACGTGACGAGGTTGGTTCTAGGTGGGATTTGAACCAGTGACCCTCGGGTTGCGCACGGCCACTCTCCCACTGCGCCACGCCATCCCAATATCTAAGTTACATTTAAACCAGTGTGGGTGGCACTGGGAGCAGGTGGGTAAAGTGTCTTGCCCAAGGACACAACGGCAGTAACTAGGATGGCACAAGCGGGAATCGAACCTGCAACCCTCAAGTTGCTGGCACGGCCACTCTACCAACCGAGCTATGCCGCCCCAGGGTTGACGTGGGGGACGGTAAAGGGTAGCTGGGGGTGTATTTTGTAGTGTCCCGAAAGAGTTAGTACTGCAAAGGGTTCCGGGTATTAGATCTGTTGGGTTTAATGTTGTGTTACGGTGCGGATGTTCTCCCGAAATGTGTTTGTCATTCTTGTTTGGTGTGGGTTCACAGTGTGGCACGTATTTTGTAACAGTGTTAAAGTTGTTTATACGGCCACCCTCAGTGTGGCCTGTATGGCTGTTGAACAAGTATGCGTTGCATTCACTTGTGTGTGTGTGTGAAAAGCTGTATATTTAATGTGATTGGGCCGGCACGCAATGGACGTGTCTTTAAGGTTTATTGGCGCTCTGTACTTCTGGCATTTTAAAAAGTCATAAATTTTACTCTTTGAAACCGATACCGATAATTTTTAAACCTATACAGATCATTTCCGATTTTACATTTTAAAGCATTTATCGGCCGATAATATTGGCAGTCCAATATTATCGGACATCTCTACTCCAAAGTGCTTCCAATCAGATCTTTTGGCATCAGATTCATACCACATCAGGAGGTAGTCCTTAATCCGATTGGAATCTGATCATTTCAAAAGTGACTTCAGTCTAAACTCACTATGACCTGAATGAGATTTTTTTTCGACATCTTTGGGCGAGCTACGGCTATTTCATCACAACATCCGGTTTCGGTTTCTATTGAAGACGACCACATTTTGGGTGCATCACTTGTCACTACTGCACAAATAATAGTCTACATGTAATATACAAATATATATTTCGATTTGGAAGAAATAGCAATTGTCGAAGGACCGGAAATGTTGTTGTGGCACATTTGCTTACATGTGAGTTGAAAAATAAAGCTCCCGTAGATCCACGCTGATGTCTCCTCTACTTAACAGCCATGAAAAGATTACAACCCTCCCAAATATATCACACTATATACATCTATCCATCCATCCATTTTCTACTGCTTGTCCCTTTCGGGGGTGGCGGGGGGTGCAGGAGCCTATCTCAGTTGCATTCGGGCGGAAGGCAGCGTACACCCTGGACAAGTTGTCCATTCATACATTATATTACTTTCATTTACTTTCACGTAAAAAAAACTCATTTTATTTTATTTTGTAGTAGTAGCGACTTCCTCCCAGTCAACTTCCTTTGCTTTCGCTTTATCAAAGGGCGCATGCAAGTGATGTCGAGGCCACATCTCCCGTACAAAGGCAAAACCCAGTAACTAAATTTTGGTCAAAACTGAGCTGATAATAATTTTGGAGTTCCTAGGTGATATGCTTTACATTAGTGTATGCGATATTGTAATTTGTTCCGTAAGTAAGCTGTTACGCGTATGGCAGGACCTAGCAACTACCACAGAACAGCGTAGATACAACAGAAAAACCTAGTATCTCAAGGGACCGATCGGAGCTTCTTTGTCAGTCGCCTTATTGTCTTTAATGAGACATTTGCACCAATGGGGGCCGACGGCCAACCTGATTATGTGATATTATGGCACGAGGGGATATTTGGAAGATTGGCCCAGAACGTTGCAAGCACCTTCATTAAATGTATTGTTCTTGATTCATCCCCTTTCATACTCTTTTGGGCAGATAACTGTGGAGGTCAAAATAAAAACTGGACGCTGTACACGGCTCTTGCCCAATGTGCAAACGCAGAATGGGGCCCACCCGAGATTGTGATAAAATATCTGGAGAAAGGGCACACGTTCATGAGAGCAGATTCAATCCATGGCTCAATCGGCAAGAAAATGAAAGCTCAAGAAAACATCTATACGTTTGATGACTTTGTAGATCTTTGTAAGACGGCATCAAGATAGATTGGTTTTCCTTTGTTTTCTCAAAATCAGCTAGAAGTGAGTTACTAGGTTTTGCCTTTGGACGGGAGACATTGGGGCCCGTGCGCGTTTACACTGGAGTTTGATAAAAGAAAAACAAGTTTTACTTGCAGTGAAAACAGGGTGTGTACTACCATCTCTATTCATGTCGTCATACAGACATGGACATCGAGCACACAAAAAAAGAAACAACTTCCCAGCTGTTATCCGCCGACTGCCGTGCTGCTGAACAGAAAAAGCGGAAATGACGCACAATGCGGAAACAAGGTTTTCCGTGCGTTGAGACGTTCTCCATGCATTGGCTAAACACGACAGTGACACCAGGCGGAATTAAAATATACTCCACATCCCCAAACATCTATTTACTTATTCTATTATTATTTTTATATTATTAATTATTAATTTGTTTATTTATTTTTCATCTCATGAATTTTTTTTTAACAAAGCTTTTTTGTGGGATAGCTGATGCGGCCCAGCCTCACTCAGACTCTGCCACCCGCGGCCCACAGGTAAATTGAGGTTGAGACCCCTGGTCTTTGCAACACCTGTGTGGCGTGCGTGCGTGTGTGTGTGTTCCTATGCGTGTGTGCGTGGGTGTGTGTGTGTGTGTGTGTGTGTGTTGGGTATACTTTGACTCCAGCGAGCATGCCAGTGGTGGACACACTAAAATCCAGGTATGCTAGCGTGTCAGGGTTGGAGGGTTTAAAGAGCACAGGGACTTTCTTCTTTGGCAGATCATCTACAAAAAACACAACAAACAGATTAATATGAAATCTGCATGTTTTTTTGTTTTTTTTTACACATTGGGTCGTTAGCATGTTAGGATGTTACCTGTCTCCAGGACAGGCGGCCATGTTCGCACGTCCACCGCAGCCGACGCTTCTTTTGACCTGAGCAGCTTGGAGATAACCTGTGTGGTCATCACGCACACGGAACGACTCACCTGCACAACAACACAACAATACACAGTCATGGTTAGTAGTGACGGACCCAATATGATCAAATTGCAGAATCATAATTAGTCGACATAACTGATAATAAAAACTTTGTCGACAGAGATTTGTTATTGTCGATGCGTCGCTTAATATATTTTCACAAGAGAGAATGTTCCACTAAAATGGTTAAGCAGGCTGCCAACTTTTTATATTAGGCATGGGCGGATTGATCTACAAACCCATAGTATCCATTCTTAGTATAATATCAGTATATTATCGATGCTAGCGTGATGACATTGATATTTTTGTTATTGTTACTACAAAATAATTGTAAAGATGAACAGACTTGTAATGTCGCTAGAAAGATGTAAAATGAGATAAAATATAGTAGAAATATATTGTATTTGAAAAATATATATACAGACAGAGTGTTTACATTTAGCCTTATATTTATTATTTTACATGTTTTTTGTCTGATTTTGTATTTGTTTTGTATCATCCCGTGAGGTGTAATATTATTTTTTGTTCGGTTTGTACTTAATGAAGTTTCTGCACTTGTTTTGTATTGTGTTTTTTGTTTGTTTTCATTATATTTGGATGTATTTGTTTGGTTTGTATGCTTGTGAATCTGGGCTATCCATTAACTACTGAGGGGGCAGGAAATACAAGATTTTCTTCATCCTGTTCCTTCTCAAGCATCGGTGTGTAAATATGTATTATGTTATTAGAGTTTAATTGTCTATTGATCAAAAATGCACATCAATGAACGAGATGAATAAGAAAATGAATGAATGAATGTTTCGGCATCGAGTACTTGCCTCAGGCCGCCTGTCTATGAGAGGAAAGGAATAATGAGAGGTATAGAAGATCAGTCTCGCTTAAAAAGTGGGTGGCTAGTTTTTGTATAGAACAGGGACTAACGTTTATCGATCATTGGCCCTCTTTCTTGGGCAAACCAGGCCTGCTGAGGAGAGATTGCCTTCACCTTAACCGGGAAGGCTTCATCTCTCTTCCTAGAAACATAGATTACTGGTTGAGTCACACTTGACTAACAACACTAGGGCAAGCTCGGACACAGGCAATTACAGTGTCTGTCAGCCCGGGTGAAGGGTCAGTAAAGCTAGAACTAACCAGCGCCAGCCTGGAAAATTCCAGCCAAATTTTCGTAGAATAATACATGACTCACCTAATGTTTTTTTCTTTAGTGACTGTGCCAGAGGTGGACATGCAATCTACTAAGGTAGCAAATTATGAAGCTTTAACTCAATCGCAGCACTCTTCGGATGTTTTTACAGGGCTCTAGAGGCGTTTATTTTTGGGTTTGAATGCATAAAAAAGAAAGTCTCACGTGTGCTTGTCTCACATAAAGACTAAGAATGATGGGGAAACTTCCAAAAAAAAAAAGGGCAGTTCTCCTTTAGTGTTTATTAATTTTTCACAGTGAAAATACATTTTTGGTGATACATTAAGCTCTCAGTAATTTAAATTATTTAGTAATTATATTTTAATATTCGCTTCATAATTATAAAAAATCAAATAAATCTGGTGGAAAAACGGAAATAATAATCGTTCACTAGTTGACTAATCGAAAAAACAATCGTTGACCAATCCCCCCAAAATGATTCTGACTGGTCCAAAAAAGAATCATTGAGTAGTCGACTAAATAAAATAAATTACGGTATGCTGATTAGTCGACTTATCTAAAAATAAATCTATGACTGGTCGACTTTTTAAAACTGTTTTGCTGACTTGTCTTTTTTTGAGAAGAATTGTTGTATATTCTTGGGTAGCAGGTTATAGTTTGCTTATTGTATATTCTTAGCTGTTTGCAAATTCACTATGATGTGGAATTTTAGTATATTGGATTCAATAAATTAAAGGTTTGTATGTCCTCTATCCAACATTATGTATTATTCTAACTGATCTTTTTTGTAACATCGTTAATGAATGTAGTTATTTCCCCATATTTCTACATAACTCAGATATGGTAGCACTAATCGATAAAATAATCATTGACTAGTTAACTAATCGAATAAATTATGCTGACTAGTCAACTAATCGAAAAATAATCGCTAAATAGTCGACGAATCCTAAAAATAATTTAAAAAAATTGCTGATTAGTTGTCTCATGGAAAAAATTAGCGTTGACAAGTCGAGAATTAAAATAATCATTAATTGCAGCTCTAATACATACAGCCTAATACACAAGATGTATCCATCCATCCATCCATCCATTTTCTACCGCTTATTCCCTTTCGGGGTCACGGGGGGCGCTGGCGCCTATCCCAGCTACAATCGGGCGGAAGGCAGGGTACACCCTGGACAAGTCGCCACCTCATCGCAGGGCCAACACAGATAGACGGACAACATTCACACACTAGGGCCAATTTAGTGTTGCCAATCAACCTATCCCCAGGTGCATGTCTTTGGAAGTGGGATGTAGTGCTAGCTTTTTATCAGGTGTGGTAGTTATACATGGATTTAGGCAGTACTACCACATGATAAGTACTACTACAAAACTACAACTATTTGTTAACAATAATCATGAGAGTGTTGACCTCCACAATCATCTTGACTGTGGGCAGCGTGGTGGACATGTTCTGAGGGTGAGGAGGTCGGACCGTGACGGGCACACAGCCGGCATACAGGCTGCCGTAAAACGCCACGATGAGGTCGATACCTGCAGAAAGATCAAGGTGTGATGGAGCAAAAATCCGCAAAAAACACACAGTGTATGCCTGCAAGCGTGCATGCATGTGTTTGTGTACCTGGGGGGTAAACCAATGCAACATGATCTCCGTCCTGCAGGTGTCCTCGTTCAGCCAAGATGGCTGCTATCTTCTCCGCTCGCTTGTGGAGCTGCATGCACGTCACTGAGCTGGCTGTCGTACCCTGCATGTCGCACACATGCCCACATACAGGCACACACAAACATTAGCAAAAATGTAGCATCCTCCATCATGTGTACTAACCCTTGAGTTGAGCAGCGTGAAGAGGACGTGCTCAGGTGTGCTCTGTGCTCTCCACTGTAACACCTCAGACAGGAAGAGGAACTGCAACACAATCACGACACAAACTCTAATACAGATTGCTGCACAACGCTGTTTGATTGTGTGACATTTATTGTTGAGTCATCGCATACTGAGGCCTAATGAAGTGCACTAATGGGCTGCAACTAGCAGAGGTGCTGTTGATTGCCTCTCAACAACTTTGTTGTAAAAAAACAATGTTAGCTTAGCAGCTAATGGAACAAAAATTGACAAGTGCGTGGTAAATATGTTCAAAGATAACCATGAAAAAACACTGTAGTAAAGTGCTAACTCAACTTAAGAGTATTTTGAGATGAGCTGTCTCTTGGCTAATTACTATACACTAAATTGCAAACAAAATTTTGAATTAGAAGCATCATTACAATTATAACTCATTAAAATTTTGAAAAGCTGCTGATGGTGTGTTTGACGGGGAAGCAACTTGAAAGAGATACTATAGAAGTCCACTCTCCAAGATAAATGCTGTACATTATTATTACATTACTTCATAAAACTACTGTAGTTGTTTGTACTACATTATATATATATATATATATATATATATATATAGAAAAATATATAAACACATACATATACATATATACATACAAACATAAATATGTATACATGCATATATATATACAAATAATACAAATATTATATATAATGTATATATATGTATATATATATATATATACATATATACACACACACACACACACACATAAATAATGGTAAATGGTAAATGGGTTATACATGTATAGTGCTTTTCTACCTTCAAGGTACTCAAAGCGCTTTGACACTATTTCCACATTTACCTATTCACACACACATTCACACACTGACCCATCAGGAGCAAGGGTGAAGTGTCTTGCCCAAGGACACAACGGACGTGACTAGGCCGGTAGAAGGTGGGGATTGAACCAGTAACCCTCAGATTGCTGGCACAGCCACTCTACCAACTTCGCCACGCCGTCCCTCCATCCATCCATTTCCTACCGCTTATGCCCTTTGGGGTCGCGGGGGCCGTCGGTGCCTATCTCAGCTACAATTGGGCGGAAGGCGGGGTACACCCTGGACAAGTCGTCACCTCATCGCAGGGCCACATAAATAGTATGTATACATAATATATAACATGCATATATATATACAAATAATATATATATTATATATTATGTATATATATATATATATATATATATATATATATATATATATATATATATATATATAATATTAATAATATTCAATCTTAAAATGATGACTATTTAATACATTGTATGTTTAATCTCATGATACCTCCGCATTGGTGCCTGTCGACAGTGTTGACTAATCGTTGCAGCCTTTGTTTCAAATCTTAAATGCCGTAGCCAAGGAGTGTCAAAGTCAAGGCCTGCGGGCCAGATCCGGCCCGCGAATTAATTATCTATGATATGATATGATATTTGATTAGTATTAGAACCGGCCCGCAGGCCACAGCTGCTGTTTTGCACGCACCAATACTCCATCAGTGTTGGCGCTAGGAATTTTCTAATTCATCAAGCCATAAAAATGGGGTCCCACCTTTTTGTAACTGTTTTAAAAAGAAATGATAAATGTATGCATTATCCTGTTATATCTCACATTCTATATTGTGTTTTGGAAAAAGGCTGTCATAAACGTTACTTAATTCATTAAAAAAAATAATACAAAAGAAAACACATTTGTATGCATATGTAAATGTATTCAGTTGTAAACATTCATTCACTTTCTTCTTTCCTTCATTTCTTCAACTTTACTGCTGCCAATATTTTTTTCTATATTTCTATTGTATTATTTTCAGAATGTGTTTGTTCTATTTTTGGCCGATGTAAGACAAATAAAACAATCAGAATTTTTAAATTTTAATGCCATGATTTTAATAGTCCAGCCCAAGTGTGCACAGATTTTCCACCCTGAGCTAAAATGAGTTTGACACCCTTGCCGTAGCGGATGTTCATGTTCTCTTTCAGGCCAGTAGGTGGCAGTAATGCACACACAAAGTGGAGGACATGATAATTTGTGGATCAAGAACAGGAGGAACAATCCGGAGGATGATAACGAAGACTGACAGTACACACACCCACAGTCCTTACCTGGTCATTGTCTTCAACCTGAGTTAAATCTCTCCCACTGGCCTGAGCAATCCTCTTCCCAGACACCAGATTCCCCACCATCACAGAGGCGGGGCCAATCTCTGAAGAGGAGAAGGAAGAGGATGAAGACAGTCCAAACCTCCGCTCGGCGGCAGTGATGTCACATGATCCTCACCTGGTTGTTTCTGTCGAGGCTTGGGCAGGTTGGTGACGCAGGTGTGAGGACACATGAGAACGTTGCAGGGGTGCAGCGCTCCCTCCAGGAAGAGCTGCTTGCTCTCAGACAGGTGGATGCCCCCCAGCGGCGTCTTTGGCAGCGTGTTGGACGGAACCAGGACCAGACAGTACACACCCACCTGGTGGATGCCGTCGATCGCCTGCAGGGTCAGATCCATGTTGGCGGTAGTCATGAGATAAGGTGTGTGTGTGTGTGTGTGCGTGTGTGTGTGCGTGCACCTGTAGGACTCGGCTCATCCACTGGAAGCTGTCCTCCTCTGAGGAGTCAGGACGCTGCTCAGCGACAACCACGATCCTTTCATCATGGAGGACCTCGATGGAGAACACTGCTATCCTGTCACACACACACACAAACACACACACACACACACACACACACACACACACACACACACACACACACACACACACACACACACACACACACACACACACACACACACACACACACACACACACACACACACACACGCACGCAGTGGTTATCATTTGGATTTTAATCATCACTTGTGGTGACCACCCTTTCTACAGGTTGTGGAGGCATAAAAAAATTTGGTAAAATGGCCACTTTCCAGTTAGCTCATACATGTCTTTAAATCTCTGGATTGATGAAGTAATGTGCTGATCATTCTTACTGGGGACCCCGAGAAAAAAGAGTTAATATGGTTCATGGGGACCAAATTTAAATAATTTTGCTTAATTCACATACATTTGTACATGACTACTGAGGACCATTTAAAAAAAAAAAAAATTAAATATGACATGATCCTCGGAATACAGCACTACAGCTCTCCTCTTATAGGACGGGTGGAAGTGATTAACTATACACGGAAGAAGTGTGAGCAGAGCAGCGAGTGCAGTACCAGTTACAGCCCAATGAGGGGGCTGCTGTGCAAGTGTCTCACACTCAAACTAACCAGTAAACATGTTTTATGGGCCAAAGCTTAAATATCAATTAGGCATCTTCGGAATGGATCTGACTATCATTTAAAAAGTTTTCCCTTTAGGGGACCTGTTTTTTTTTGTCCCCATACCGTCAGAGGTATGGGGTCCCCTAAAGGTGACTCTGTAAACAGGGTGATGTCCCCATTAAGCAAGCATTGCCAGAACACATACACTCACACACACATACACACACACAGTTACTATGAAAGTGAAAAGTTATCTCAAAGAGGTAGTAATATTTGACTTTTATTTCAATTACATTATTGCTGCTCACCTCCCCCTGTACACAAACTTCATGGGCTCCACAGCGAGCGCCGTGGCGACGATGTCGTCTGCATTGTGGTGGCGCCCCCCCACCACCATCAGCCCCTCCATCTTTCCCGCCACGTAGATGAGCCCGGCGGCACTGATGAAGCCCAGCAGGCCCGTCCTGGTGAAGGGGAACTCGCTGAGGGGAGCGCCGCTGTTGGTCACGGGAACAACCTGCAGCGCGGAAAAAACGTCACCATCGTAAGTCAGGGTTGACTTTTTTTTTTTCCAGGATCGGCGTTCCTACCTCGAAGGTGTTCTTGGTCATTCCCGTGAGGCCGTAGTAGGTGGTCCCCGTGGCCGCCGTGCACACACACAACTCTCCGATCTCGTCCGATTTGCACAACTGAGGAACACTGTCCAACTTGACCACGCACATCTCAGCTGTGGAATACATTTATTTAAAAATGATGTAGATGTGTGCATATAACCTTATATATATGGACAAAAATATTGGGACACAGCTTTCACTTAGAAAGAGGCTGACCATGTTCTCCAGCTGCCCCGATACATTTGACCATGTTGCATTTTCTTCACATTAGTTTCGGGATGTCCAAACTTTTACATATTAAAGAATTTAAGGGCCATTTGGCTACTAAAACAATCTTTTTCATTTGATTGCAAGCTCTTATTGTGAAGGAAGAAATGTAATGCGTCACCTCCAGGCATGACGTGGCCGACGTCTTGCAGCGTGAGCACAGACAGTTTCTCCTCAGAGTCCATTCGGATCACGCCGTGACTCAGACCCTGCATGGACAAGACGCTGCGAGCGGGGGGGCTGCTGCCTTCCTCCAACGGCCTGCGGGAGGTAAATAAATGTTCGATGTGTCCTTGTTTATTTTGTGAGTGGCACATCCTCAAAAAGTCCAATATGTTCTAGGTGAGCGTATAAATAAAAGTACTTTTATTGTGAAAATCTATTAGACGACTTGTTAATTTGTCCTCTAACATGAAACTTTACGACTTGTATTTTTAAGATGCTATGAAGTGTTTTATGATGTTTATGAAGATTGAAGGTGCTTTACTGTGGCAAATAAAAGCACTTCATTACTAGCTCAACACAAACACACACACAGACAAAAGCACACGTACGTACACACACAAACACACAGTGTAGTCAGGCTGATGAAAGAGGAACGTTTAGTGACGTTACAATAAAAACAAGTTTAGGATTGTAAGGGAGCAGTAAATTATAAAATGTGTGTGTGACTAATTCAAGCAGGCAGGAGTGATCAAAATGTGTCAGGGGAATTTTGCAAAACAAAGTTTTTATTTATAAAATATAATTAATATAATTTATACATGTGTATTCATATAATTAAGACAACAGGAAAAAAAACTATGTTTTTTAGTTGCAAAATAAAGGCAGGTAATAAAACTGTTGATTAACCTACTAATGGCAATGATAACAGTGTGTGCGCGTGTGTGTGTGTCCGTGCGAGTGTGTGTACCTCCTGATGGCGACAGTCAGCGCCTCAGGGGAGCTGGCACAGGGACAGATGACTTCTGATTTCAAACCTTTTGTCTGGAACACGTTGAGAAAGGCGTCACATGAGGAGATGGACCCTAAGACAGCGGGGGAGAAACACAGAGCAAAAAGGCGAGGCTTAATCAGGCACAGCACGTGTGGTGAGGGACAAGGCATAAGCGTGTGTGTTGGCTCTTACAAGGATTGGCACCGTCGGCCACCACCAACATTCTCAGGGAGCTCAGGTTAACATCCCGCTGGTCCCGATGGGCCACCAGAGCCCAGTGCATGTCACGTGATTTAACGCACGCCACCTTGGCTGCACACATTACATGACATGCAAATAACTGGTCATGTTACAGGTTATGTTACAAAATATTATTACATGTCATGTTACAATGTATTATTACATGTCATTTTACAGGTTATGTTACAGGTCATGTTACGCAGCATGTTACAGGTGGTGTTACATGTCATGTAACAGATCATGTTACAAAGTCATGTTGCACATCATGTTAAAGGTCATGTTACACTCTCTTACGGGTAATGTTAAAGGGTAAGTTACAGGTCATGTAACAGGCCATGTTAAAGGTTGTTAAAGGTTATAGTACATGCTATGTTACACGCTAAGTTACAGGTATTGTCAAAGGTTATGTTACACGTCATTTTACAGGTTATGTTTCACATCAACTTAAAGGTTATGTTACACGCCATGTTACAGGTCATGTTAAAGCTTATGTTACACGCCATGTTACAGGTCATGTTAAAGCTTATGTTACACACCATGTTACAGGGCATATCAAAGCTTAAGTTACAGGTCATGTAACAGGTCATGTAACAGGTCATGTTAAAGGTTGTACATGCTATGTTACACGCTAAGTTACAGGTATTGTCAAAGGTTATGTTACACGTCATTTTACAGGTTATGTTTCACATCAACTTAAAGGTTATGTTACACGCCATGTTACAGGTCATGTTAAAGCTTATGTTACACGCCATGTTACAGGTCATGTTAAAGCTTATGTTACACACCATGTTACAGGGCATATCAAAGCTTATGTTACAGGGCATGTAACAGGTTATGTCACAGGTCATGTTAAAGATCATGTTAAAGGTTATGTTACATGTCATGTTACAGGTCATGTTTCACATGTTAAAGGTTATGTTACACCTCATGTTACAGGTCATGTTAAAAAGTATTATCAATCAATGTTTATTTATATAGCCCTAAATCACAAGTGTTTCAAAGGGCTGCACAAGCCACAACGACATCCGCGGTACAGAGCCCACATAAGGGCAAGGAAAAACTCACCCTAGTGGGACGTCGGTGACAGTGACTATGAGAAACCTTGGAGAGGACTGCATATGTGGGCAACCCCCATGGGTATGTATTATTACATGTCATGTTGCAGGTTATGTTACAGATCATGTTAAAGGTTATGTTACAGGTCATGTTACAAAGTAGTATTACATGTCATGTTGCAGGTTATGTTACAGATCATGTTAAAGGTTATGTTACACGTCATTTTACAAAGTGTTATTACATGTCATGTTACAGGTTATGTAACAGGTCATGTTAAAGGTTATGTTACATGGCATGTTACATATCATGTCAACGGTCACGTAACATGTCATGTTATAAAGTCATGTTTAAGGCTATGTTACACATGTTGCACGGCATGTTACATATCATGTTAGCGGTCATGCGGGGACTTAACCAGGATTTGACAAATACCAAGATAAAAAAATGGTGGTCCAAGAGGAGCTTTGAAAAGCTAATATCATGGCTATCCCAGTCCCATATTAATAATATTACTTTGAGCAACACAATGAACAATACATTTGTTTAATTACTATGCTGAAGTTAGGGGGTTAGGCGTATTAAACAAAGTCTACATCATTAAAACATAACCTTAAAAACTTTGTTTCACTTCAACACCGACCTGGTTTAAACTCACAACCTTCTTCTTTGTAGTTAATATGTGCTCCACGAGGGTAGAAATTTATATTAATATTTTGATCAGTGACAGAGCATGACGTTTTCACGAATACGCTCGGGTAAAATTTCATATAAAGCGCCTTGTCAATGAATAATTTACATTTGACACGCACTTCTTCACACAAAACGCCAACCCCGCACGGATAGCAAAGCTCTACGCACAGTGTGTGTTCTATACGTAGAGCGGGGCAGCCCCTGACTGACATGACAATATTATACCGACAGCGATTCACATCGATTTAATTTAGGTGAAACCAACGTTAAGTGAAGTCAGCATAATTTCATGTTAAAGGCCTTCTGAAACCCACTACTACCCACCACGCAGTCTGATAGTTTATATATCAATGATGAAATATTAACATTGCAACACATGCCAATACGGCCTTTTTAGTTTACTAAATTACAATTTTTAATTTCCCGGGAGTTTCGTCTTGAAAACGTCGTGTAATGATGACGTGTACGCGTGACGTCACAGGTTTTTAGGAAGTATGAGCGCTGCACACACACACAGCTAAAAGTCATCTGCTTTAACGGCATAATTACACAGTATTTTGGAGATCTGTGTTGCTGAATCTTTTGCAATTTGTTCAATTGATATTGGAGAAGTCACAGTAGAAAGATAGAGTTGGGAAGCTTTAGCCTTTAGCCACACAAACACACGGTGATTCCTTGTTTAAAATTCCTGGAGGTGAAACTTTACTATGGATCAGAGCGCGGTCAAGCAACCATGAATCACGACGGAATGTCAACCAGCAGGTTTCGGTGAGAAAATTGTGGTAAAAAGTCGCTTCTAACCGGGGAAAAGCTTAGCTTGTGCCGTCCATAAAGCTGCCGTCGACTCCCCTGAGACATTGGCGTCAAGACACCCGTGGACGTACACCTCCGACTATCAGGTACTATTTAACTCACTAAAACAGTAGCAACACAATAGAAAGATAAGGGATTTCCCAGAATTATCCTAGTAAATGTCTCTAAAAACATCGTAATCAGTCAGAATGCAATCGCGTTTTTTTTTTTAACTTTTTTTTCCTAGTCCGTCCCCATCAATATCCTCAAACACGAATCTTTCATCCTCGCTCAAATTAATGGGGAAATTGTCATTTTCTTGGTCCGAATAGCACTTTTTATTGGAGGCTCCCATTAAAATCTAAGTGAATATGTGAGGAGCCCCCACACGTGTGACGTCATTGTCTGCGACTTCCTGTAAAGGCAGGGCTTTTCTGTTAGCGACCAAAAGTTGCGAACTTCATCGTCGATGTTCTCTACTAAATCCTTTCAGCGGAAAAATGGCAATATCGCGAAATGATCAAGTTTGACACATAGAATGGACCTGCTATCCCCGTTTAAATGAGAAAATCTCATTTCAGTAGGCCTTTAACGTTATGTTGACAGCCCATTTCGGATCAGATTATGTTTAAAGTAGTGGACTTATTGTCTAACGTTGTTGTCTGAATTTGTAGCCGGTTGAGCTCTGCATCACCAAAGACCGTATATTGAGAAAGGATGATCTACCGCATTGTGATGTACAGCGCACACGATGTTCCACACAAAGTTTATTTGCACTTACTCATAGCATTTTCTTCTGGACACTTAAAAAAACACAGAGGCCATGAACTCGGTGTCCTAAATGGTAGTTACGGTCATGAGGCAATGTTAAATATTGTTTCGAGTCATGTTAACGGTTATGTTACACATCATGTCACAGGTCATGTTACATGGTTTGTTACAGATCAAGTCGCACGGCATGTTACAGGTCATGTTAAAGGTTATGTTACAGATCAAGTCACACGGCATGTTACAGGTCATGTTAAAGGTTATGTTACAGATCAAGTCACACGGCATGTTACAGGTCATGTTAAAGGTTATGTCACAGGTCATGTTTCACGTCATGTTAAAAATTATGTTACAGGTCATGTTAAGGGTAATATTACGTCATGTTACAAGGCATGTGACACACAAGTGCCGTTAACACATCACATGTTACACTTTAGGTGTGATATATGACCAGATTTGGAATAAGCGGTTACACAATAATATGCAATATAGTATGTTGGAAAAAAACATATCATTAAATAATAAGAAGGCAATAGTAGACATTTTCTTGCGCATGTAGATGTTTGGTTGTGTTACCTTTGAACTTTGATATTTCTTTGAAATGTTACAAATTTCATGACTATTATCCATCCATCCATCCATCCATCCATCCATCCATCCATCCATCCATCCATCCATCCATCCGTCCGTCTCCTACCGTTTGTTCCTCTCAAAATTGTAATTGTTATTGTTACCTTTGAACTGACACACTTTCTGGATCCAGGACAAAGGGTTGACTTTCATGAGGGCGTAAGGAACGCTGATGACGTGCATCATGTTCATCACACTCTGATGGAAACACACATTTATTGACGTTAGTTTACATTCTACACACGTGTGCGTGAGTGTGTGCGTGTGTTCTCACAGTGAGGACGGCGTGCCAGAGTCCAACATCTTTCTTGAAGTCGAGCACGTTAACGATGATCTCAGCTGGAAGAAGACAAGGTGTGAGCACCATGAGGAAGAAGACTATCACATAATCTTAGCGTTACCTTCCGTGTACGTGCACGCCTGCGTCAGGGCCTGACAGTGATTCAGCATGGCGACACGGGTCACTGTCACGCCCAGGACGCCGCCATCTTTGCACGTCTTATACTGACACACAAAACATGAAATTAGTTTTTACACATCTTTTTCATTACCAGTATTATCCTCCATACATTTCATGTGTTTAGTTCAGACCAGGGATCACCAGCGCGGTGCCCGCGGGCACCAGGTAGCCCGTAAGGACCAGATGAGTAGCCCGCTGGTCTGTTCTAAAAATAGCTCAAATAGCAGGACTTACCAGTGAGCTGCCTCTATTTTTTAAATGTTATTTATTTACTAGCAAGCTGGTCTCGCTTTGCTCGACATTTTTAATTCTAAGAGAGACAAAACTCAAATAGAATTTGAAAATCCAAGAAAATATTTTAAAGACTTGGTCTTCACTTGTTTGAATAAATTCATTTATTTTTTTACTTTGCTTCTTATAACTTTCAGAAAGACAATTTTACAGAAAAAATACAACCTTAAAAATGATTTTAGGATTCTTAAACACATATACCCTTTTACCTTTTAAATTAATCTTTCTTCTTTCCTGACCATTTAAAATTTAAAGCCCACCAGGCTGCACCAAACTTTTGGTGCCTTGTTGACACAGAAAAGTACAGTGGTGTATGCGCAGCAGCTATGAAGGTTGCAACCCTGTTTGGTTCAATTTATCTTTGTGAATCAGCCTTTTCTGACATGAACTTCATCAAGAACAAACACAGAACACGCCTCACTGATGCACATCTGCAAGACTCACTCAGAGTTGCATTGTCAAGTTACACACCAGAGTACAACACACTAGTTAACAACATGCAATGCCAGGCTTCCCACTAACTGACAAAGAAACGGATAACAGATTTGGTGTCCAGTTCAAAGTGTGACATGATTTATTTAAAAATTAAAGAGTTGACTTTTGTATCTTACATGAGTTATTATTTTTAAAAACATGGTGCAAAGTATTTCATAATTTGTTAAACATTTTTTAGTGGCTAGCTAGTTAAAATGGGATATTGTGATTTCACAAGACTGTCTTAGAAGTGATCATTTGAAAATGTTCAATTTAAAAAATGTGCACTTAGAGAAAATATAAAAATAGAAGTGTTGCATATTGATATTTATCTGTTTCTATATATATCTATTGTGAGAAATCATTAAGATGATCAGTGTTTCTACAAAGATAAATATAATTAATTATTAATAAATAAAATATATTCATTCATTCATTTTCTACCGCTTATTCCCTTTCGGGGTCGCGGGGGGCGCTGGCGCCTAGTTAAAGATAAATTGAGCAAATTGGCTATTTCTGGCAATTTATTTAAGTGTGTATCAAACTGGTAGCCCTTCGCATTAATCAGTACCCAAGAAGTAGCTCTTGGTCTCAATAAGGTTGGTGACCCCTGGTTCAGACTAATAAAGTTAACACTCTTGTGTGTTAGTGTTGGTTTTCAACAACACAGGTGAGACTCCTCCATGTCTGAAAGCCTCTTTGAAGGGAAAGATAAATGTTTTGTTTGTGTGATCCCTCCCACTGCTTCAATTATTCACACTTAGCAGGAGTTGTTGCTCACACATTCACAATCTGCTAATGCAAACACAACTAATTGGTCAAATTCTGTTTCTCCTCTCACACTAATCCTAAGGGTCGCACAGCAGGTGTTCACAAGTTTTACATCTTTTATCATAGAGGATAAAAAGACACTTGCGCATTGACAGTGTCTTTTTTTGACTCAGAAGGACATTAAAAAAAGTCCAGGTGCTTGAAAAAAAACCCCACAAGATTGACAAACTGACAGTGGTTGTCCATCACGGGTGTTACCTCAATGTACGCCGTGTCGTGGCTGGCGTCCTTGATGTGAGGGAACCAGTCTCGCGGGGGCTTGGACAAGTGTTTGGACTCGGTGACGATCCAGAGCAGCTTGGGCCAGCCTGGACGTGCAGGGACAATAATCAAACACACCCGGCGACATTATACAAACGCTGATCAATTGCGCTTTAGTGAGAAGGAAAAAGGACATTTGTTAGTGCACAAAAACAAACACACACGAGAGTTTAATGACTTGACAGGATGGAGATCAATACGCACACACACACACTCACAAACACGCACACACACAGTGAATCTTGATTTGTTGGTGCATCATTGAGAGAGAGCCTAACAGCTGTTATTAATCTGTAAGAATAAATCTTTACTTTCTTATTGCCTGCATTGATTCAATCATTTTTGGTGTATCTCACAGACCCACTGAAAATTATTTGCCACTTGCCATGATTACAATTTCATTTCTAGAAATGTCCCCAGTTTTAAGAGGTATTTGTTTATTTTTAATCAGGGACAAATGGTGGAAAATGGATTGATGGATGGATGGATGGATAAATAAATAAATGATAAATGGGTTGTACTTGTATAGCGCATTTCTACCTTCAAGGTACTCAAAGCGCTTTGACACTACTTCCACATTTACCCATTCACACACACATTAACACACTGATGGAGGGAGCTGCCATGCAAGGCGCTAACCAGCACCCATCAGGAGCAAGGGTGAAGTGTCTTGCTCAGGACACAACGGACGTGATGAGATTGGTACTAGGTGGGGATTGAACCAGGGACCCTCAGGTTGCGCACAGCCACTCTCCCCACTGCGCCACGCCGTCCCTGATGGATGGCATTGACTTCACATCATAATCTTAATTTTAGCACAAGTAATTATATTTTGCTCATTTCAGTTTTAAAAGTGTAAAAATTATTTGAGACTGTTCAAATCATTAATTTGGGGTTTTCCGCAAGTATAAAATCTTGTTTAAAGATTGTGCAATATCCCCAGGATGCTTCATTTAAGAATTGCAAGTTGAATCATGCTTGTTTTCAGAATAAAATGTTTAATGCGCATCTTTAAAGTCCTGCTAATTTCTAGATATACAGATCTTAATTTAGTATATCTTATCATCCATCCATCCATCCATTTTCTACCGCTTATTCCCTTTCGGGGTCGCGGGGGGTGCTGGCGCCTATCTCAGCTACAATCGGGCGGAAGGCGGGGTACACCCTGGACAAGTCGCCACCTCACCGCAGGGCCAACACAGATAGACAGACAACATTCACACTCACATTCACACACTAGGGACCATTTAGTGTTGCCAATCAACCTATCCCCAGGTGCATGTCTTTGGAGGTGGGAGGAAGTCGGAGAACCCAGAGGGAACCCACGCATTCACGGGGAGAACATGCAAACTCCACACAGAAAGATCCCGAGCCTGGATTTGAACCCAGGACTGCAAGACCTTCGTATTGTGAGGCAGACGCACTAACCCCTCTGCCACCGTGAAGCCCATATATCTTATCATGTAAGATTCAATCAATCAATCAATCAGTGTTTATTTGTACAGCTCTAAATCATAAGTGTCTCAAAGGGCTGCACAAACTCACAACCTAGTGGGATGTCAATGTGAATGACTATGAGAAACCTTGGAGAGGACCGCAGATGTGGGTGAACCCACCCTGCCCCCCCCAGGGGAGACCGGATGCAATGGACGTCGAGTGGGTCTAGCATAATATTGTGAAAGTCCAGTCCATAGTGGGTCTAACATAATAGTGATAGTCCAGTCCATAGTGGGGCTGCATTGGCGGACAATTTCACTAGTTTTCAATTATGTTTTCCTAAAATCTAGACTTTTTACTTTATATTTCAACAGATCTTTTTTGCAGTGCACACACGCAAAAACCCTTAATTCAGAGTGTCCCGAGCCGATATTGAAATTTGACATTAATCCGATATCAGCAAAAGCAGTCCTGCAGCTTGTTTACTTGTGCTAAACTGGACAGTCAACATCTAAATGTCCTCCAATAAGCACACAGAGTTGGTCTTTTCTTCTATTTTAGTAAAGTCATTGACAAAAGGTAAACATGGTTGGCCATACATTACTGGGAGCTCGCGGCTGCACAACAGCAAAGCAAACAAGCTAGACATATGTATATAGTGTCTTTAATTGAACAATATCGCAGTCTCAAATAGCACATTTGTCAATATAAGCAAGTATCAAATAATTATAGGCGCATATTACTTAAAAAATTCAAAGTCTCCAGGGCAGAACCATATTATAAAGTATCCAGGAACAATCATGTTTGCGTCATTTAGGTTGCTGTGTCATTATCTTAATTTAATGATTTATTGTAATCACTGTGTTGCCGAAAACAAATTATCACTCCACTCTGTAAATCTGTTAAAAGATCAGTCAGTGTTTGTTCGCAGAGTAATTTCACCTGATCAATATATTATGATTAGTGTTCATATTGTGTTGGAAAAATATTGATATCGGACAACGTCCAAAGCTTTAATATCGGTATGTGAAAAAGTTGTATTGAGACACCTTTATATTTAACCCAACATAAATTGATGCGTTTTTGCAAAATGTATTATTTTGGCGTGTTTGAAGCGACCTTTTAACTGTAGGATCTCTCCTGTGGGACTCTTGGGGAGCCCTTTGTGGCAGGCGTCGCTGGTCAGAGCAACGCTCACGCCACAGCTGCCCAACAGGAAGCCGATCTGCTGACCGCCGGCGTCCTGCAAGGAAGGTGAAGACGCTACGTGAGGTCAAAATGGAAAAAACAACATTCTTCTCCGTGTCGGCACTAACCTTCCTGGTCAGAGGAACTTCTATGGGCACGGGAACGACGTCGGCCAGCAGACAGCCGTAGAACGCCGTCATAAAAGAAGCAGGGTCGTTGTTTGGGAAGACCAGCGCCACCTGTAGGAGGAAACATGTCGACGTCATGGACTTGCATGTATTGTCGTATTCACTCATTCGTCCATCGTTCATGCATGCTGACCCTGTCTCCAGGTCTGATGACAGGTTCTTGTTTGCTTCCTAGTTTGTGCATCAAGTTGTAGGCCACCTTCACACTTCTGGACCACAGTTTACCTGCAATGGCACACAAGCACTTGATGTTACCACAATAAAAACATGTGACACATTTTGTTAAGTGTCTCAACACTACAACACAGCAACACAACAGAAGGAAGAACGTAAGATCTACAAAATGGAACGTAAACAATAAAAATAAAAAGGTGAACTTCACTTTCCCTAACAACACACACAGAATATATTTATAAAATAATAATAATAAATACACCATTGTGAATCTTCTTTCACATTTTTCATCCACTTTCAAAATGTTCAGCGCTTTCATCACAAGCGAACGTGCTACCATTTTTTTTTTTTTCCAAAAATGTTGACAATTTCCAGGAATTCCACATTTTCCGGGACATTTTTTCCCATTTTAAATGAATGGACACATTATTTAGCATAGAGTATCGCACATTTCTCAACTGATTCTAAGCATTCCAGAGTTAAGATGCTCATTACTAATGTTAGTCGTGGCAAGCATCCTAAAGTCAACACGTAAACTATATTTAAGGATTGGTTTGTTTAAGAAGCTAGATATGGTTTCTGTTATTTTAGGAGTTCATTGACAGTCATGATTTAGTCAATTTAATTATAGTACTCGGTAAAAGGTTTATTTTTAAGGCCAAAAACAGATATTCACTTAGTATTACTTTCTTTAAAACATTGATTCAATATTTTTTTACTTTAGAAAGATATATGGTTTAAAACGATATGGATGCCAAAAAAAAATATATATATATATATACATATAGATATATGTAGGTGTGGGAAAAATCACAAGACTACTTCATCTCTACAGAACTGTTTCATGAGGGGTTCCCTCAATCATCAGGAGATTTTAATGGAAGCATTCACATACAATGGTTTATATAGGGCACAGAGGGCACAGATCTATCATCCCTCAACAAGCGCAGTGAAATCATTTCAACATGCCGCCACAGACGGAAACACCTCCTAGGTAACACATGAGCCAATCACCACACCCTACGCCTGCCTGTACCCACCCACTCTGTGCCCTATATAAACCATTGTATGTGAATGCTTCCATTAAAATCTCCTGATGATTGAGGGAACCCCTCATGAAACAGTTCTGTAGAGATGAAGTAGTCTTGTGATTTTTCCCACACCTACATATTGCGCTCTACCACGGTATCGAGCACTATTCTCTGGATAATCCAATCAAGACATATATATATATATATATATATATATATATATATATATATATATATATATATATATATATATATATATATATATATATATATATGGGAAGTCCACAAAGGCTTATTTTGAAAATGTAATTATATTTCTAGATATGCAACAACAACAACAACAACATATATGCTATCTCTTGTTGTGTTCCCTATTTTGAGTGTACAAAATTAAAGGTGTGTGTTATTTAGTAAGACCTGGACCTAATCTGGACTCTACACAAATGCTTATTTTGAAAATGTAATTTTGTTTACAAATTATATGCAATCTGTTGTTTCCCTAATTTTTCAGTGTACATGGATGAAGGTGTATGTTGCTAAGCTCGACTTGGACATTTATCTGGACTGGACCTGGTTTTAAAAACCCTTTAAACTAATCAAATTTTATTAACAAGCTGGTCTAGTGAAAATAAGGTCTTTTTTTTTAAAAATAAAATTAAATAAGATAAATAAATAAAAAACATTTTCTTGGATAAAAAATAAAGTAAAACAATATAAAAACAATTACATAAAAATGAGTAATTAATGAAAATGTTAGTGGACCAGCGGCACACACAATCGTGTGCTTCAGGGACTGTGTCCCTTGCAGACTGTGTTGTCTATGTTGTGGAAACTAGAATATTGGTAGCAGAAAGAAACAACCCCTTTTGTGTGAGTGGGTGTGGATGAGTGTGAATGGGGGAGGGAGGGTTTTTTTGGGGGGTTGATGCACTAATTGAAAGTCTATCTAGTGTGTTTTTTCTATGTTGATGTGCATGTCACGTGATTTAACGCACGCCACCTTGGCTGCACACATTACATGACATGCAAATAACAGGTCATGTTACAGGTTATGTTACAACATATTATTACATGTCATGTTACAATGTATTATTACATGTCATTTTACAGGTTATGTTACAGGTCATGTTAAACGTTATGTTACGCAGCATGTTACAGGTGGTGTTACATGTCATGTTACAGATCATGTTACAAAGTCATGTTGCACATCATGTTAAAGGTCATGTTACACTCTCTTACGGGTAATGTTAAAGGGTAAGTTACAGGTCATGTAACAGGTCATGTTAAAGGTTGTTAAAGGTTATAGTACATGCTATGTTACACGCTAAGTTACAGGTAATCCATCCATCCATCCATCATCTTCCGCTTATCCGAGGTCGGGTCGCGGGGGCAACAGCCTAAGCAGGGAAGCCCAGACTTCCCTATCTCCAGCCACTTCGTCTAGCTCTTCCCGGGGGATCCCGAGGCGTTCCCAGGCCAGCCGGGAGACATAGTCTTCCCAACGTGTCCTGGGTCTTCCCCGTGGCCTCCTACCAGCTGGACGTGCCCTAAACACATCCCTAGGGAGGCGTTCGGGTGGCATCCTGACCAGATGCCCGAACCACCTCATCTGGCTCCTCTCGATGTGGAGGAGCAGCGGCTTTACGTTGAGCTCCTCCCGGATGGCAGAGCTTCTCACCCTACCTCTAAGGGAGAGCCCTGCCACACGGCGGAGGAAACTCATTTCGGCCGCTTGTACCCGTGATCTTATCCTTTCGGTCATGACCCAAAGCTCATGACCATAGGTGAGGATGGGAACGTAGATCGACCGGTAAATTGAGAGCTTTGCCTTCCGGCTCAGCTCCTTCTTCACCACAACGGATCGATACAACGTCCGCATTACTGAAGACGCCGCACCGATCCGCCTGTCGATCTCACGATCCACTCTTGCCCCACTCGTGAACAAGACTCCTAGGTACTTGAACTCCTCCACTTGGGGCAGGGTCTCCTCCCCAACCCGGAGATGGCACTCCACCCTTTTCCGGGCGAGAACCATGGACTCGGACTTGGAGGTGCTGATTCTCATTCCGGTCGCTTCACACTCGGCTGCGAATCGATCCAGTGAGAGCTGAAGATCCCGGCCAGATGAAGCCATCAGGACCACATCATCTGCAAAAAGCAGAGACCTAATCCTGCGGCCACCAAACCGGAACCCCTCAAAGCCTTGACTGCGCCTAGAAATTCTGTCCATAAAAGTTATGAACAGAATCGGTGACAAAGGACAGCCTTGGCGGAGTCCAACCTTCACTGGAAACGTGTCCGACTTACTGCCAGCAATGCGGACCAAGCTCTGACACTGATCATACAGGGAGCGGACTGCCACAATAAGACATTCCGATACCCCATACTCTCTGAGCACTCCCCACAGGACTTCCCGAGGGACACGGTCGAATGCCTTCTCCAAGTCCACAAAGCACATGTAGACTGGTTGGGCAAACTCCCATGCACCCTCAAGAACCCTGCCGAGAGTATAGAGCTGGTCCACAGTTCCACGACCAGGACGAAAACCACACTGTTCCTCCTGAATCCGAGGTTCGACTATCCGGCGAAGCCTCCTCTCCAGTACACCTGAATAAACCTTACCGGGAAGGCTGAGGAGTGTGATCCCACGATAGTTGGAACACACCCTCCGGTCCCCCTTCTTAAAGAGAGGGACCACCACCCCGGTCTGCCAATCCAGAGGTACCGCCCCCGATGTCCACGCGATGCTGCAGAGTCTTGTCAACCAAGACAGCCCCACAGCATCCAGAGCCTTAAGGAACTCCGGGCGGATCTCATCCACCCCCGGGGCCTTGCCGCCGAGGAGCTTTTTAACTACCTCAGCGACCTCAGCCCCAGAAATAGGAGAGTCCACTACAGATTCCCCAGGCACCGCTTCCTCAAAGAAAGACGTGTTGGTGGGATTGAGGAGGTCTTCGAAGTATTCCCTCCACCGATCCACAACATCCGCAGTCGAAGTCAGCAGAACACCATCCGCACCATACACGGTGTTGATAGTGCACTGCTTCCCCTTCCTGAGGCGCCGTATGGTGGTCCAGAATCGCTTCGAAGCCGTCCGGAAGTCGTTTTCCATGGCTTCCCCGAACTCTTCCCATGTCCGAGTTTTTGCCTCCGCGACCGCTAAAGCTGCACACCGCTTGGCCCGTCGGTACCCGTCCACTGCCTCCGGAGTCCTATGAGCCAAAAGAACCCGATAGGACTCCTTCTTCAGCTTGACGGCATCCCTCACTGCTGGTGTCCACCAACGGGTTCTGGGATTACCGCCACGACAGGCACCAACAACTTTGCGGCCACAGCTCCAATCAGCCGCCTCGACAATAGAGGTTCGGAACATAGTCCACTCGGACTCAATGTCCCGCACCTCCCTCGTGACATGTTCAAAGTTCTCCCGGAGGTGTGAATTGAAACTCTCTCTGACAGGAGACTCTGCCAGACGTTCCCAGCAGACCCTCACAATGCGCTTGGGCCTGCCAGGTCTGTCCGGCATCCTCCCCCACCATCGCAGCCAACTCACCACCAGGTGGTGATCGGTAGAAAGCTCCGCCCCTCTCTTCACCCGAGTGTCCAAAACATAAGGCCGCAAATCCGATGACACAACTACAAAGTCGATCATGGAACTGCGGCCTAGGGTGTCCTGGTGCCAAGTGCACATATGGACACCCTTATGTTTGAACATGGTGTTTGTTATCGACAAACTGTGACGAGCACAAAAGTCCAATAACAAAACACCACTCGGGTTTAGATCCGGGCGACCATTCTTCCCAATCACGCCTCTCCAGGTTTCACTGTCGTTGCCAACATGAGCGTTGAAGTCTCCCAGTAGGACAAGGGAATCACCCGGAGGAGCACTTTCCAGTACTCCCTCGAGTGTTCCCAAAAAGGGTGGGTACTCTGAACTGCAGTTTGGTGCGTAAGCACAAACAACAGTCAGGACCCGTCCCCCCACCCGAAGGCGAAGGGAGGCTACCCTCTCGTCCACTGGGTTGAACTCAAACGTACAGGCTTTGAGCCGGGGGGCAACCAGAATTGCCACCCCAGCCCGTCGCCTCTCACTGCCGGCAACGCCAGAGTGGAAGAGGGTCCAGTCCCTCTCGAGAGAACTGGTTCCAGAGCCCTTGCTGTGCGTCGAGGTGAGTCCGACTATATCTAGCCGGAACTTCTCTACCTCGCGCACTAGCTCAGGCTCCTTCCCCCCCAGTGAGGTGACGTTCCACGTCCCAAGAGCTAGCTTCTGTAGCCGAGGATCGGACCGCCAAGTGCCCTGCCTTCGGCTGCCGCCCAGCTCACAATGCACCCGACCTCTATGGCCCCTCCTATGAGTGGTGAGCCCATTGGAGGGATGACCCACGTTGCCTCTTCGGGCTGTGCCCGGCCGGGCCCCATGGGAACAGGCCCGACCACCAGGCGCTCGCCATCGTGCCCCAACTCCGGGCCTGGCTCCAGAGCGGGGCCCCGGTGACCCACGTCCGGGCGAGGGAAATCTGGGTTCATTTCGTTGTAATTCCATAGAAGTCTTTGAGCTGCTCTTTGTCTGATCACTCACCTAGGACCTGTTTGTCTTGGGAGACCCTACCAGGGGGCATGAAAACCCCCAGACAACATAGCTCCTAGGATCATTGGGACACGCAAACTCCTCTACCACGGTAAGGTAGCAGCTCAGAGAGGAGGTTACAGGTAATGTCAAAGGTTATGTTACACGTCATTTTTTAAACATGACCCGTAACATGGCGTGTAACATAACCTTTAAGTTGATGTGAAACATAACCTGTAAAATGACGTGTAACATAACCTTTGACGTTACAGGTAATGTCAAAGGTTATGTTACACGTCATTTTACAGGTTATGTTTCACATCAACTTAAAGGTTATGTTACACGCCATGTTACGGGTCATGTTTAAGCTTATGTTACATGCCATGTTACAGGTCATGTTAAAGTTTATGTTACACACCATGTTACAGGGCATATCAAAACTTATGTTACAGGGCATGTAACAGGTTATATCACAGGTCATGTTAAAGATCATGTTAAAGGTTATGTTACATGTCATGTTACAGGTCATGTTTTTTCTATGTTGATTTAATAAAAAATAAAAATAAAAATAGATAATTAACACGTTAACATGCTAACATAAATTTTTGCCACCTTTTTTTTTTTTTTTTTAGCTATTATTGCTTACTGTTTGCATGATAACTTTAGCATGTTGACGTTAGCATGTAGGTATGCCAACATTAGCATGCTATCTTTTTTGGCTAATTTTACAGGTATAGACCTCAGAGTCTTAATATGTTAATGTTAGCATGCAAGCTGTTATGGCTAATTTCAAAGTTATAATTTGGTACTTGACAGATCCTTACTGTTAGAATGTTAGCCTTTTTCACAATTTTTACAGGTAAATACCTCAAGTCATATATTTAGGTACTTGACGCATGCTAACGTTTGCATGTTATTCATTTGACGTTTCATTAGGTACGTGATAATCAGCCGCTGAGCTACTTATCTTTATTGCAGCGGCGGCTTGTGCCCACTAAGATCAAGGCAGTTTATGATGTGTGTCATCATTTTCTCTGTAGTGGGGTTATTTTGGTACTAACTGACGAGCACTGAGGTTACTTACATAGTTCACATTTCTCAGAAGTGCCTTTACTTTGAAATTTACGGATCTGATTTAAGGGAAATACAAAAAATCAGAACGCAAAATGTTTCATTTTAAGATCCATCCATCCATCCATCCATCATCTTCCGCTTATCCGAGGTCGGGTCGCGGGGGCAGCAGCCTAAGCAGGGAAGCCCTGACTTCCCTATCTCCAGCCACTTCGTCTAGCTCTTCCCGGGGGATCCCGAGGCGTTCCCAGGCCAGCCGGGAGACATAGTCTTCCCAACGTGTCCTGGGTCTTCCCCGTGGCCTCCTACCAGCTGGACGTGCCCTAAACACATCCCTAGGGAGGCGTTCGGGTGGCATCCTGACCAGATGTCCGAACCACCTCATCTGGCTCCTCTCGATGTGGAGGAGCAGCGGCTTTACTTTGAGTTCCTCCCGGATGGCAGAGCTTCTCACCCTATCTCTAAGGGAGAGCCCAGCCACCCGGCGGAGGAAACTCATTTCGGCCGCTTGTACCCGTGATCTTATCCTTTCGGTCATGACCCAAAGCTCATGACCATAGGTTAGGATGGGAACGTAGATCGACCGGTAAATTGAGAGCTTTGCCTTCCGGCTCAGCTCCTCCATTTTAAGATCGTAAAAAAAATAATACCCGAAAGTAAGTCTGCAACTCTTATATTTACTATCATGTTAGACCCGCTCGACATCCATTGCTTTCGGTCGCCTAGTGCCCACATCATTGTCACCGACGTCTCACTGGGTGAGTTTTCCTTGCCCTTATGTGGGCCTACCGAGGATGTCGTGGTTTGTGCAGCCCTTTGAGACACTTTTGATTTAGGGCTTTATAAATAAACATTGATTGATTTATTATATTTCAAGTAGTTTGTATACATATCTGCCCTTATAATCCTGAAGTATTAAGTCAATCTGAGCATTAGAACATGGTTTTGCGCTAACTAAAAATATCTGTCCGTGGCCGCCACCTTCAAACTCCACGAAAATTGTGAAACATTGCTTCCAAAAAACCTTCACTTTGGTCAGATAGTATCATACTAATGCACAAATATTGACTGTAAATGGTGTTTTATGATGTTATTAAATCGTTCACAGTTTTGAACTCAAAACGGTATGCCTATTCCGTAAGTAAGCTCTTTCCGCTAATTAACTAATTAAACAATAATAAATTAATCAAGTTTTTATGTATTTTATTAAGTGTATTTCTTCGGGTTATTTAACTAATCCATTTGACTTGTATTTTATGCATTTACTGCATGTCAAATAATAAGGGAGCTATGATGTTTTTAAGTTTGTTTTCCAAAATACGTATAAGTCACACATTTTTCTATTGTCTTAATCATGATATCATAATTGCTCAAGTACCATTGGAACATTTTTATTTTTTAATGTCCTTAAAATGGTATCAATTACTTTGAAATATTTTGCATGTGATTTTTTTTTGTCTTGTACCTAATTTAATTAATGCTAGCTTTTATAACACATTTTGCAGGTATACACCCAAGAGTTGTATTCAAACCTTACGCTATCTGCATTCACACACATTCAACTACAATTGAAATACTTCCAAAGCTTCTTCTGCACAACAAATATTGTGATGACTGACAGATGTGCAGGTGAGGCACAAGCACAATAAATCCTGAACAATACACAACCGTCAAAATAAATCCAGAACAATATACTATTGTAAGGCGGCAGAACAGTTCTGAGTAGAGTTCAGGGGGAGTGGGAGATTTCAGCATCAGAACTTCTCCAGAGGCAATGCCTGACTGGCTGAGATGAAACAGCGAAACACGTTTGTCCTTGTCAGAGTGGCGACACAGCAGGAATGAAGATGGAAAGATGGAGATTTAGATCCAGCACACACACACACACACACACACACACACACACAAACACACACAGTCTCACCATGTTGGTTGTGATGTCTGGAGGACTCCTGAGTGCTGCTAAAAAACATTTCACAGTCTAGTGAGCTCACATTCCCTTATCACCATCCTTGCCATCGGTGTAGGTGTGTGCATGTGTCTATGTGTGTGTGTGGAGATACACAACCTCCTCACTAAGACACCCAGAGGAGGAATAATATGACCTTTCTGTGAACTCTCCAAGGTTACATTGTGTACACCTGAGGACTGAGAAACTTTGAAGACAAGAATATAAACGCAGTTTGACACGCGACATAAACCACTTCTTCATATTTGAGTTTTTCCACACCAAAATCCTCCAAACATACTCTGCTTGCTCATATTTCCTGGTCAGTCTGTTGAATAATCCAAGAACTGCTGCCACCCAGCTGGAGGTGTGTGTATTGTTGAAGAATACAAGTGCTAATACTGAAAGTCCCCGTCTCCCATCTCGCTGTTTGAGAAGCACCGATTCAAGGCGCGAGAAGACGTCGATGATGTCACTGACCGTACGTGAGTTGGAAGAGTGGCTTCCCGTTGGTGTCCATGGTGGTGAGACAGGGGGCCTTTGGAGAAATGGTGCCCCACCTCTGCAGGGCTGCTTCTAGGCAGGGGGGCCAGTTGGTGACCACGCCAAGCTCCACCCCCTGCACGGTCGCCATCTGGGCACCCTCGGCTTTGGGCAGGTTGGGGTCGGGCTGCTGGACTGTGGGGGTAAAAAAAAAAAAAAAAAAAGCAGAAGTTGTTTTTTTGTTTGTATGTCGCTTTCTTCTTTCATGATGAGAGAACTGACTGGAAAAGAGAAAAAAGTCAGATGTATTGAGAGGAATAAAATCATTTTTATTACCCTCCAGCAGCTCCTCAAAGTCGTCAACAAAAAACTCTCGCAGAGGAGGTCTTTTGGGTCGTTTCAGCGTATTGACCAGCTGCTGGATTTTAGCAGAAACTCTGCTACTGACTGGAACACCTGAAACACACACACACACACACACACACACACACACACACACACACACACACACACACACACACACACGCAAGGTCAGTGACCAAAATCTAAACAGGGCAGCAAACTGTCTAATCATGATGCTCACCATCGCCGGTCTCCATCAACTCTGCGTTGCCATACTTTGGTGTCTGTCTCTGGACCAGGGGGCCGCCGCCAGGGGTTTTCTCCGCCTGGATCCTGTCAGTGACGGAGGCGCTGTTTGTGTATCCAGTAACATCTGGCTGAGGGGTAGAGTGGTTCTCTGGCGGAAAGAAGGTGTAATTAGTGTCTGAAGGAGGTCCCTATGGCGACAAAACCATGCCGAAATCCTCACGCGTAAAAACTCTGCATGCATGTGCGGACTCATGTTGCGCACGCATGGACCCTGTTTGCGCTAGCGATGTCTTTCTTATTCTCCAGACTCACGACGTTCCATCTTATTGGTGCACAAACACGGCTGCGCCAATGTAAAATGAGTGCGTGCAAAATGGGTCTATGCGTGCAAAGAGACCAAGAGTGTGGCTTTACGAGCAAGGATTTTGCCAGTTTTGACGCTATAGTAACTTGCTCACTCACTTTTGATGGCTGAGCAAACACACAACATTGTAGATATGATCAAAGAAATATGAAACAAAAGTGCTGCCAGTCGTTTAAACTGCACCGGCTCATGGTAAACTCGCTTCATTTTGAGCATCCAGACTACCTGTGGGGCTTTAACTACTTCATGAACACACGTGGACGTCCACAACATGATTATTCTGGAAAAAAAACCCTGATGACAATGAGAGTGAGACTGCAGGAATGCGCCGGGAGAGGAAAGGAGCAAACAAAAGTAGATGGATCCTGGATGGATGCCGACTGCATGACAACACAGCTGTGTGCCGCAGGTACATGTTAATGAGCGGAGCAACGTTTGTCTTGTGTGTCTGTGCAACAGCTGGACAATGTGTGTGTGTGTGTGTGTGTGTGTGTGCGTGCGTGCGTGCGTGCTTGGGCAGGGACTGTCTGCTGCTATGCACTTGAGACATTACACTGTAAAAATGACAATACAGCCATACTTGCCAACCCTGAGACCACCGAATTCGGGAGATGGGAGGGGGTTTGGTGGTAGCAAGGTGTGTATTGTCGTGTCCCGGAAGAGTTTGTGCTGCAAGGGATTCTGGGTATCTGTTCTGTTTATGTTTAAAGATGTCCGATAACATCGGACTGCCGATAAATGCTTTAAAATGTAAGATCGGAAATCATCCGTATCGGTTTTATGATTATCAGTATCGGTTTCAATAAGTAAAATTTGTGACACTTTAAAACGACGCAGAGCACATAAATGTAGGGAAAGGTACAGATCGCCAGTAATCCTTAAAGGCACTGCCTTGACATACCGGCACAGATATCTACAACTTCTCACGCACACATGTAAATCAAACGCCATTGTTCAACAACCATACAAGTCACACTGAGGGTGGCCATATAAACAACTTTAACACCGTTACGAATATGCGCCACACTGTGAACCCACACCAAACAAGAATGACAAACACATTTTGGGAGAACATCCGCACTGTAACACAACATAAACACAACAGAACAAATACCCAGAATCCCTTGCAGTACTAACTTTTCCGGGACGCTACAATATAATTTATTAAATTGTATAACAGTGCGAAATATTGCTCATTTGTAGTGGTCTTTCTTGAACTATTTGGGAAAAAAAGGTATACAAATAACTAAAACCTTATTGAAAAATAAACAAGTGAATCAATTATAAATAAAGATTTCTACACATAGAAGTAATCATCAACTTAAAGTGCCCTCTTTGGGGATTGTAATAGAGATCCATCTGGATTAATCAACTTAATTCTAAACTGTCAGAGGTATTTGTTGTTGTCGAACCCCGAGATGCAGAGATGGAGGCAGGCATTGGATATGAAAACATGATTTAATTAAAACTAAACAAGAACAAACAAAAAGCACGCACGTGGGCGGAATAACAAACTAAGGGAGCTAGCACTGGAAGCTAGAAAACAAAAATGAACTTTAGCATGGAAGCTAGTGAATAGCAAACAGAAAAACTGGAAATAACTAATGCTAACAGAAACAGCTTACCGCTACGACGACCAGAACAAAATGTAACATGACAGGTAGTAGCTGTAACAAAACGACATGACGGTAGCACGACAAGAGTGACATGTGGCAACGACAATACAAATGACAATACAATGATCCAACAACTGACACAAGACAAAGCAGGTACAAATAGGAGCGGGCTGATTGGAAACAGGTGTGGCCAGGTGCCAATTAGCTGCAGCTGAGGAGGAACACAGCACTCAGGGAACAAGACAGGAAGTTGACAAAATAAGAGCACTAGACAGGAACTAAGGACAGGAAATAATAAACACACAGAGGAGAAACTAAAACACAAACAAACTGTCAGTGGCAACTCTGACAAACATTTCTTCTCAAAAAAATAAATCTTTAACATCAATATTTATGGAACATGTACACAAAAAATCTGCCTGTCAACACTGAATATTGCATTGTTGCATATTTTTTCAAAGTTTATGAACTTACATTCATATTTTCTTGAAGTATTATTCAATAAATATATTTATAAAGGATTTTTTAATTGTTGCTATTTTTAGAATATTTCAAAAAAATCTCACGTACCCCTTGGCATACCTTCAAGTACCCCCAGTGGTACGCGCACCCCTCTTTGCGAACCACTGCACTAATGTACTCAAAAGATGAAGTGTAAGTATGGAAGTGAACTATTTGTGTGTGTGTGTGTGTGTGTGTGTGTGTGTGTGTGTGTGTGTGTGTGTGTGTGTGTACACGCAATGGCCAACAATTAGCTGTGACACTGATTGTTTCATGTGCTCCACAAGTCACGTGGCCTGCAGCATTACGACAGATGTTCCGTGATTCATGGATGATTCCGAAGAGCAGCTCCATGGATGACATCATGGCCGCAGTTGGCCTCCAATAAAAACTTCTACAAGATCCCCAAATTGCTCCATGGTGCACACATTAAGCAAGAGTGCAAATGAACAGATGTATTTTTTGATCAGCAGCATTAAATCTTTACTTCCTTCTCAACTTGGAAGATAAATGTAGACACGTTAATCTAGCTCAGAGCAGACTAAGATGATTTGAACTTCTTCCTTACATCTTCCCCACAAATTCATATCAGGAAGTGAAAGGCAAATAAACATTGATTGATTGATTGAAGAAGCTCTAAATTGATGAACTTGTGTACTTGCACTTAGGTTTGAGTGCATAATGTGTGTTTACCACATCCGGCCCGCCAAAGCTTTTGATTTGGCCCGCCGAACATCGCCCAAATAGGCTTGATGAAATCAGTAAAACTAAGGTTGATCATGATAGCAGTACTTCCGCCACCCTGCGGGGGGAAACAGCAAAGCATACATATCGCAGTGAAACAGCAGTGTGGTAAGTAGAAGACTACTCACTCAACCCTAACAAAAACATCAAAATAAATGACAAAAACTAGACAACAAAGTATGAATGCTCGGCCTCGAGCAAGTGCTCGAGTCATTGCTTTCTGTCGGAGCTTTTAAGCGACGGACACATTGATTAAGACACATGGCAACAATGGCAGAAATCGCAGCATGTGAATTTTATCACCAAACCTGGTCAAACATTTGTAAGTAGATGAAGATATTTAGCCTGTTTTGTATTGAAATTGCTGACTTTGTGATGTCTTTTGTATCCTTGGTTGTGCTGTTTTTGTCTGAGAGTAAGTAGCGCCAAATTTGACCAGTAGAAGGTGAGAACGCTACACCTCAGTTTAATAGTGATAAGTCAAATACACTGTGTGCAATGTTTGGTGTGTGAATGTTGTCTAATTTCTGTATGTGTAAACGTGTAGCTTATTGTGTGAATATATTCAGTGGCCTTGTGGTTCGGGTGTCAGCCCTGAGATCGGTGAGTTCAAACTCCGGCCGAGTCTTACCAAAGACTATAAAAATGGGGCCCAATACCTCCCTGCTTGGCACTCCTCAAGGGTTGGAATTTGGGGTTGAATCACCAAAAATTATTCCCGGGCGCGGCCAATGCTGCTGCTCACTGCTCCCCTCACATCCCAGGGGGTGATCAAGGGTAATGGGTCAAATGCAGAGAATAATTTCGCCACACCTAGTGCGTGTGTGACAATCATTGGTACTTTAACATTAACATTAAAACATCTATTTTATTTATGTTAAATACACAGTGGATATATTGTATACAAAATACACAATGGACGTTATGCTTTTGTTTATTTGATGTTTATATTTTCAGTCTAACAAACCTAAATGAAGGAAGAAGTGTAAAGAAACAAAAGTGAGGAAGGAAAATAATTCAAAAGAAGGAGCATCAATCCAACATAAACTGGAGCTTCTTTTTCTGAACAAGCAGCACATGCTGAAAACGAGTAGCGAGGGCTGAATAATGAATCTACTGACAGTGCAGGGTGAAAGCCGATATGTTTACTTTGCAATTAAGTAATTGCAGTCTCAAATAATTATAACCTGCGGAGACACTTTCTGACAAAACATCCACATTTCGATGTCTGGCCCCTGAGCCCTTGGGCTCTTGAAACTGCGGCCCTCTTCATTATGTGGTTGAATAGTCCTGATGTACTAATACCAGCATAGTGGTATCTCATCTTAAGAGTGTTTTAAAAGAGTTGTCTCTCAGTTAATTGTTATTCTTTAAATTACAAGCAAAAATTCAAGTTAAAAGCATTCCATTACTTGTCGTAGCAAATGTCACGTTGAACCTCATAAGACCTGACCAAAACATCTAGTCTTACTTGCTAGCGTTAGCTAATACCTAGAGATCGAAGTTGTTGTTTTTTTGAGTCAAGGACATTACTGAAAAGAAGGAGTGAATGATATTTATTGAATTAAAGAAATAAATAATCAAAAACATGACAGTTTTTGAAAGCAATTTAGGTGTATCACTGCTTGTCTGCAGCATACTGAAGCAGAAGGAAACTCACGCCAGCCAAGAATGGTAAAATAATATCCAAACGGTGGACTTCTCGGTCAAACACACCCATCAGCAACAGCTAGAAGGAGATACCGTAGAAATCCACTCTCTAAGGTAAATTCTGTATATTATTACTAGTGTGTAAATGTGAGTGTGAATGTTGTCTGTCTATCTGTGTTTGCCCTGCGATGAGGTGGCGACTCGTCCAGGGTGTACGCCGCCTACCGCCCGAACGCAGCTGAGATAAGCCCCAGCACCCCCTGCTACCCTGAAGGGGACAAGCGTTAAAAAAATTGATTGATGGATGGATTATTACATTACTTTATAAAATTACCGTAGTTGTTTGTACTACATAACATTGTATCGCTTTTATACAATAGTTATGATGTAAAATGTAGTTATTAAAAGTCGCTAAAATATAACAACTCTTAAAATTGTACCATTTTTGGTGGCCAAGCGCCAATTAAAGTTATTTCAATTTATGTCAAGGGGAAAGGATGATTTTAGATACAAGTGTTTTGAGTAAAGAGCTCCATCACAGAACCAATTAAACTTGTAAGTTGAGGTACGACTGTGTTTGAGACGCATCCCAGGAAAATACAAATGTAGCTCCATGCTATGCTACTCCTCTCTGAGCTGCTACATTACCCTGGTAGAGGAGTTTGCGTGTCCCAATGATCCTAGGAGCTATGTTGTCTGGGGGCTTTCATGCCCCCTGGTAGGGTCTCCCAAGACAAACAGGTCCTAGGTGAGTGATCAGACAAAGAGCAGCTCAAAGACTTCTATGGAATTACAACAAAATGGACTCAGATTTCCCTTGCCCGGACGTGGGTCACCGGGGCCCCGCTCTGGAGCCAGGCCCGGAGTTGGGGCACGATGGCGAGCGCCTGGTGGCCGGGCCTGTCCCCATGGGGCCCGGCCGGGCATAGCCCGAAGAGGCAACGTGGGTCACCCCTCCAATGGGCTCACCACTCATAGGAGGGGCCATAGAGGTCGGGTGCATTGTGAGCTGGGCGGCAGCCGAAGGCAGGGCACTTGGCGGTCCGATCCTCGGCTCCAGAAGCTAGCTCTTGGGACGTGGAACGTCACCTCACTGGGGGGGAAGGAGCCTGAGCTAGTGGGCGAGGTAGAGAAGTTCCGGCTGGATATAGTCGGACTCACCTCGACGCACAGCAAGGGCTCTGGAACCAGTTTTCTCGAGAGGGACTGGACTCTCTTCCACTCTGGCGTTGCCGGCAGTGAGAGGCGATGGGCTGGGGTGGCAATTCTCGTTGCCCCCCGGCTCAAAGCCTGCACGTTGGAGTTCAAACCAGTGGACGAGAGGGTAGCTTCCCTCCGCCTTCGGGGGGGGGGACGGGACTGTAGTTTGTGCTTACGCACCAAACACCAGTTCAGAGTACCCACCCTTTTTGGGTACACTCGAGGGAGTACTGGAAAGTGCTCCCCCGGGTGATTCCCTTGTCCTACTGGAGGACTTCAACGCTCATGTTGGCAACGACAGTGAAACCTGGAGAGGCGTGATTGGGAAGAATGGCCGCCCGGATCTAAACACAAGTGGTGTTTTCTTATTGGACTTTTGTGCTTGTCACGGATTGTCCATAACAAACACCATGTTCAAACATAAGGGTGTCCATATGTGCACTTGGCACCAGGACACCCTAGGCCGCAGTTCCATGATCGATTTTGTAGTTGTGTCATCGGATTTGCGGCCTCATGTTTTGGACACTTGGGTGAAGAGAGGGGCGGAGCTTTCTACTGATCACCACCTGGTGGTGAGTTGGCTGCGATGGTGGGGGAGGATGCCGGACAGACCTGGCAGGCCCAAGCGCATTGTGAGGGTCTGCTGGGAACGTTTGACAGAGTCTCCTGTCAGAGAGAGTTTCAATTCCCACCTCCGGAAGAACTTTGAACATGTATCGAGGGAGGTGCGGGACATTGAGTCTGAGTGGACCATGTTCCGAGCCTCCATTGTCGAGGCGGCTGATTGGAGCTGTGGCCGCAGGGTTGTTGGTGCCTGTCGTGGCGGTAATCCCAGAACCCGTTGGTGGACACCAGCAGTGAGGGATGCCGTCAAGCTGAAGAAGGAGTCCTATCGGGTTCTTTTGGCTCATAGGACTCCGGAGGCAGTGGACGGGTATCGACGGGCCAAGCGGTGTGCAGCTTTAGCGGTCGCAGAGGCAAAAACTCGGACATGGGAAGAGTTCGGGGAAGCAATGGAAAACGACTTCCAGACGGCTTCGAAGCGATTCTGGACCACCATACGCCGCCTCAGGAAGGGGAAGCAGTGCACTATCAACACCGTGTATGGTGCGGATGGTGTTCTGCTGACTTCGACTGCGGATATTGTGGATCGGCGGAGGGAATACTTCGAAGACCTCCTCAATCCCACCAACACGTCTTCCTTTGAGGAAGCGGTGCCTGGGGAATCTGTGGTGGGCTCTCCTATTTCTGAGGCTGAGGTTGCTGAGGTAGTTAAAAAACTCCTCGGCGGCAAGGCCCCGGGGGTAGATAAGACCCGCCCGGAGTTCCTTAAGGCTCTGGATGCTGTGGGGCTGTCTTGGTTGACAAGACTGTAGCATCGCGTGGACATCGGGGGCGGTACCTCTGGATTGGCAGACCGGGGTAGTGGTCCCTCTCTTTAAGAAGGGGGACCGGAGGGTGTGTTCCAACTATCGTGGGATCACACTCCTCAGCCTTACCGGGAAGGTTTATTCAGGTGTACTGGAGAGAAGGCTATGCCGGATAGTCGAACCTCGGATTCAGGAAGAACAGTGTGGTTTTCGTCCTGGTCGTGGAACTGTGGACCAGCTCTATACTCTCGGCAGGGTTCTTGGGGGTGCATGGGAGTTTGCCCAACCAGTCTACATGTGCTTTGTGGACTTGGAGAAGGCATTCGACCGTGTCCCTCGGGAAGTCCTGTGGGGAGTGCTCAGAGAGTATGGGGTACCGGACTGTCTTATTGTGGCGGTCAGTTCCCTGTATGATCAGTGTCAGAGCTTGGTCCGCATTGCCGGCAGTAAATCGGACACGTTTCCAGTGAGGGTTGGACTCCGCCAAGGCTGTCCTTTGTCACCGATTCTGTTCATAACTTTTATGGACAGAATTTCTAGGCGCAGTCAAGGCGTTGAGGGGTTCCGGTTTGGTGGCCGCGGGATTAGGTCTCTGCTTTTTGCAGATGATGTGGTCCTGATGGCTTCATCTGGCCGGGATCTTCAGCTCTCATTGGATCGGTTCGCAGCCGAGTGTGAAGCGACCGGAATGAGAATCAGCACCTCCAAGTCAGAGTCCATGGTTCTTGCCTGGAAAAGGGTGGAGTGCCATCTCCGGGTTGGGGAGGAGACCCTGCCCCAAGTGGAGGAGTTCAAGTACCTAGGAGTCTTGTCCACGAGTGGGGGAAGAGTGGATCGTGAGATCGACAGACGGATCGGTGCGGCGTCTTCAGTAATGCGGACGTTGTATCGATCCCTTGTGGTGAAGAAGGAGCTGAGCCGGAAGGCAAAGCTCTCAATTTACCAGTCGATGTACGTTCCCATCCTCACCTATGGTCATGAGCTTTGGGTCATGACCGAAAGGATAAGATCACGGGTACAAGCGGTAGAAATGAGTTTCCGCCGCCGGGTGGCGGGGCTCTCCCTTAGAGATAGGGTGAGAAGCTCTGCCATCCGGGAGGAACTCAAAGTAAAGCCGCTGCTCCTCCACATCGAGAGGAGCCAGATGAGGTGGCTCGGGCATCTGGTCAGGATGCCACCCGAACGCCTCCATAGGGATGTGTTTAGGGCACGTCCAACCGGTAAGAGGCCACGGGGAAGACCCAGGACACGTTGGGAAGACTATGTCTCCCGGCTGGCCTGGGAAAGCCTCGGGATCCCCCGGGAAGAGCTAGACGAAGTGGCTGGGGAGAGGGAAGTCTGGGGTTCCCTGCTTAGGCTGCTGCCCCCGCGACCCGACCTCGGATAAGCGGAGGATGATGGATGGGGCTAGCTACCAGCTAATTAGTAATACTGGACAAAACCCAATGCATAAGAATCCAAGGTTGTTCCAGCTCAAGTTTGGTGCACAAAGTTTGGTCAAAGGAAGACTGTTACGGCTACTATCGCGTTCCAAAAAAGTTTCGAAAAAATAAAAATAAAGATAGCCGAGTAGCATTGAGGAGGAGGTTTATGACTCACTAAATGTCTTAATAAGCACTCGCGGAGATATTTCTAGATTCAAAATGTTGATAATTTATTTTTACAAACAAAAAATATTCTCCGTGGTTGACTTTTTACATAATCAAAATAACTTATTTAGTGGTGAACAAATTATTTCACTCCTCATTCCTTCAGAATGACAGACAGACAAAGGGAGCGCCCAGCTGTCCTGTCTTCTTAATCATAGGAGGAAGTGGCTCAGCAGAAGGAGGGTGAGCAGCTGAACACAATCAATCAATCATAATCCATCTAAAACATCCAATAATTAATCAACATCATCATTGGCATTATTGGATTAGACCAGGGGTCGGGAACCTTTTTGGCTGAGAGAGCAAAGAAGCCAAATATTTTAAAATGTATTTCCGTAAGAGCCATATAGTATTTTTTAAACACTGAACAGAACTAAACGCGTGCAGTTTTAAGTAAGACCAACATTTCTAGAGTATAATAGGTCTTTTTTTCTTTGTAATAACATTGTTATTCTAAAGCTAACTGTGGAGTGGGTGTGGCCTGCGGGCCTGCAGCGAAGCGGGGTGTTGCCAGGACCGGCCTCGAAATCAGCGACATGTGTGTTGATGGCTCACCTGGGCCTTGTTATCTACACCAGTCGCTCTGTTTATAAGCAGCAGCCCGGAGGAGGGACGCGGTTGGGGCTGGAGCCAGAGTACGAGCGAGAACGAAAGAGAAAAAGACAATTGCTGGAAAGCAACTGAGAGACTTATTGAAAAATACAAAAATAATAAAACCCTGAAACAGGCTCTTATGTCGGTGCTTGGTGGTCTGAAGAACGCCCAGGAGGGCAAGCCCTAAACTAACCAATAATAAATAAATCACTTCAAAAGAAGGAGCATCAATCCAACATAAACTGGAGCTTCTTTTTCTGAACAAGCAATGCAACTTCTTGAACAAGTGCGGTTGAAAAAAGGATGAATGGATTAAAATTAATGAGCATGTTTTATATTTTGAACGTTATTTTTAACACTTTGATTACAAGTGGAATTATTCATTACTTAGCATGTTAAGCAGTGTCAGCTGGGATTTATCTGAGAGCCGGATGCAGTCATCAAAAGAACCACATCTGGCTCGCGAGCCATAGGTTCCCTACCCCTGGATTAGACTGTCAAAACAATTAATAAATAAATAATATAGATAGGCTCCAACATCCCGGCCCCTAATTGTGGGATTTAGGCTCCAACAAAGACTATGCAGTGAAGTGAAGCACTTGAACAAAATCGGAGCATCAAGTTTTCCGGTGGGCCGTGTTGACGCAGTGATCATGTGACACTCAGACTTTCACCGTCGTGAGTAACTGAAATATTTGAGCTGAAATTCTTGCTGGCTGTGTTTTTGATGGGAGGACAGATTGCAAGGAGGCAGCGTGAAAGAAGAAGAAATAACATTCCACCACCATCTGCTCTCGGGGCCGACGTGAGCAGACTGCATGTGTCACGTGACGCACAATCGCTCACATCAATAAACAAATAACCTCCATGAGAGAGAGGGATACTCAATCATGCTCTCATGATCCCTTAAGTGCTTAAAAGGAGGACTTGGTTTGACTTTTTTTGTATTCCTTTCACATTTATGCACCAAGTGGGGAGGACTGAAAAAGCGGAAGTTGTGTGGCCGTTTGTTCTTACCGGCTTTGTGGTGCTGGTGGTGCTGATGGTGAAGGCGCAGGTGGTGCTGGTGGGCCGAAATGTGCACGTGCTGCGCAAGGACCTCGGCCAGACGAGCGTGTGCCGCCCCGCTGCCCCCGCTGCGAGTGGAGGAGGAGGAGGCAGTGGAGGAGGTAGTGTTGGAGGAGGTGCTGTGGATGGCGCGACTGATCCAGTGCTCCATGCTGATGCTGCCATCCAGGCTGGATGTTGTTCCGCCTCCGCCTCCTCCTCCGCCGCCGCCACCACCACCACCTCCTCCTCCTCCATCCTCTTCTTCGCCGTCCCCTCCCTCGCCCTCCTCCTCCGCGTTGTTGTGACCTTCGTCCTCGGACCCAGAGGAGGTGTCTGAGAAGGAAAGACAGACAATGCAAGTTTACGGGAAAATAAGTTGAGGGAAAAAAGGTTGGTGGAAGAGGTGAAGGAGATGAAGGATGTGGCGTACCTGGCGGTGTGTAGGCCTCCATGGAGTTCTGGACCACCAGGGAGCGTCGCTTGGAAGGCATGGGCACCGCCATCTTCCTCTCCCTGTGCTTGGCCAGCGCCGCCTGCACCGCCTCCGTGTGCACATCTGGGACAGCGCATCAATCAATGTGTCGTATTGGATTCATTCATTGAAAAGGTGATTCACACAATTTCTCATAAAACGACACAAGAAACTCCCACAACATTCTTCTATTACGGTGGAACCTCGGTTTGTGTGTTTCGATTTACAAACCACAGACAGAAAACAAATATGCTTTGGTGTACACACCTTGTCTCAGTGCACGAACATTTCATCCACCCATTGTGTGCACTTTATATTTGTTTTTAGCCCTTTTATAGCATTTTTCTAGTCTTGCTGGCTCAATATGAGTTCAAAGAAAGCATTGGATAAGCAATATGTGATTTGACACATCAGTAAGTATCCCCAGCATTGTTGACACTACTAAACTTCATAACAATATACTGTGTGTGTGTGTGTATATATATATATATATATATATATATATATATATATATATATATATATATGTCTTGATTGGATTATCCGGAGAATAGTGCTCGATACCGTGGTAGAGCGCAATATGTAGGTGTGGGAAAAAATCACAAGACTACTTCATCTCTACAGATCTGTTTCATGAGGGGTTCCCTCAATCATCTCCTGATGATTGAGGGAACCCCTCATGAAACAGATCTGTAGAGATGAAGTAGTCTTGTGATTTTTTTCCCACACCTACATATATATATATATATATATATATATATATATATATATATATATATATATATATGTAGCTGAGATAGGCGCCAGCGTCCCCCGCGACCCCGAAAGGGAATAAGCGGTGGAAAATGGATGAAATGGAGATATATATATATATATATATATATATATATATATATATATATATATATATATATATATATATATATATATATATATACACACATATTATATATATATATATATATATATATATATATATATATATATATATAGTATAGCCTAAACATATATGTGTACACATATATAACCATCCATCCATTTCCTACCGCTTGTCCCTTTCAGGGACGCGGGGGGGGTTGCTGGAGCCTATCTCAGCTGCATTCGGGCGGAAGGCGGCGTACACCCTGGACAAGTCGCCAACTCATCACGTAGCCAACACAGATAGACAGACCACATTCCCACTCACATTCGCACACTAGGGCCAATTTAGTGTTGCCAATCAACCTATCCCCAGGTGCATGTCTTTGGAGGTGGGAGGAATATATACACATTATATTAATACATCACATACATACAGTACAGGCCAAAAGTTTGGACACACCTTCTCATTTCAATGTGTTTTATTTATTTTCCCGACTAGTTATTTACCTTGTAGATTGTCTCTGAAGGCATCAAAACTATGACACCTGTGAAGTGAAAACCATTTCAGGTGACTACCTCTAGAAGCTTATCGAGAGAATGCCAAGAGTGTGCAAGGCAATAATCAGGGCAAAGGGTGGCTTTTTTGAAGAAACTAAAATATAAAACATGTTTTCAATTACACATAACATACATGTGGAGCACATAACTCCACATATGTTCATTCATAGTTTTGATGCCTCCAGTGACAATCTACAATGTTTTAATATTATGTGATAATGCCTTTTATACTTTATTCTTTGTTTCATGTACTTTATGTGATTGTACGTCTACTTGGACGTTGGAGTCTGCAATAAAGCTTGATTGATTCGGTCCAAAATTTGTTTTGCTTTATTCATTATTGACATATTTCTTGCCACTTTATGTTGTATATCTTTTATTACATTTTCAGTAAATTTTGTCATGTTATCACGCCCAAAATGTGGTTTCTTTTAATGCCCGTCTATTTAGATAGTACTTTATTTATTTGTATTAGTGTTTGACTTTCTCGTCTACTGTTACCAAATATCATTATTATAGTTTTACTGAGATTCAAAGATAGTCTGTTTTTGTCCAACCATCTCTTTGCTTTGTTCCTTTCTTATGTTATTATTTGTATTAGCTTCGCATCCCATACTTGTCTTCTTTCCTGATTGTTGGGAGAGCGATGTAAAAAGCTTTCTGCAATTGTCGCGGGTGGAGCAGCCCTATGCTGCGCAACAAGGCATTTGTACATGTTGTTAAACTAACGAGTATCAGCTCAAAGTTAGTAGCAGTCAGGGCGCCCTGCAGTCATGTGAGTACCTTTTGACCAATCGATAAGGAGATCGCCTGAAACCGAGTTGGCCATACTATCTTCATACACAACTCTGCACATTTGTTGCTAACACTGACCCACGTTGACCAGCAGTGCTATGCTGAGCGAGAAGTGAGAATATTTCACCTTCAACTGAAATAATCCAGACAAAATCCCTGCTGAGGGGCAAGATTTAACGGTGTGCGTTTCTACAGCTGGGAGGGATTAGACAGAATCGTTTCCCACACATCTTTGCAAGCCCGCAGATTAAACCGGAGACTGAACTAAAAAACGTCTTACCTGAGCGGTAGCGTTCGTCCCGTGAACCAGACAAGCGGCGGCGGTGGTAGCGCGAGGACGAGGACGGAGTGGCTGGTGTTCTCCTCTCCTGGCCCGTGGAAGGATCCATGGCTGTGCGGACGATAAAAAAAAAAGGATTCTTGCATTTCACGACATCACATTCATCTCTCAAAGTTACCAAGCGTGTTTCACCTGGGCCCTGTGGGAAATACGCTCCAATCAGCTTGGATCTCTTCTTCTCATAACCTTTCTGTGTGATGTCACCTGACAGAAGAAGAAGAAGAAGAAGACAACTTTAACTTTCCATCTTCTCAAACAAGATGAGTTCAAACACACAAGTGGCCATCTTTGACCCTATAATGCTGAGTCATGCCCACACACCAAGCATGACTGAGTGTGAGAACGTCCTGCAAGTGCGCTCCAAAGTTGCTGACTCATCGTGCCGGCTGAGGTGAGAAACAGACCATGGAGAGGTCCTGTCAGCACTTTTCCCCATCTCAGCTCAATAAGGAGGCGTTTGTTTTACCGCCCAGTGTGTTTCAAATAACGTTTTTTGGAAAACCTGACCCTTAGCATAATTTAAACAGCCGCAGCAGTCACTTCATTATATGTACACCAGCACTCACCAGTCCTCTGATACGATAAGTCAATGAAAACCAGGAGCACGCTAAACAATGGCAACTTCAGATTGTTTTCTTTGTCCTACTTTTGCCAAAATGGAACAAACACATTCTGAAAATAATACAATAAAAATATAGGAAAAAAAAGCTGCAGCGGTAAAGTTTAGATCCATGCATCCATCCATTTTTTACCGCTTGTCCCTTTCGGGGTCGCAGGGGGTGCTGGAGCAAATCTCAGCTACAATCGGGCGGAAGGTGGTGTACACCCTGGACAAGTTGCCACCTCATAGCAAGGTCAACACAGATAGACAGACAACATTCACACTCACATTCACACACTAGGGCCAATTTAATGCTGCAAATCAATCTCTCCCCAGGTGCATGTCTTTGAAGGTGGGAGGAAGCCGGAGTATCCATCAAGGAAATAAGAAGGTGAATGAATACATTTACATATGCATAAAAATGTATGTTTTCTTCTGTATTTTTATTTTTAATGAATTAATTTGTATGACAACCTTCTTCAGATAACACAATATAGAATGTGAGATCTAACAGGATAATGCGTACCTTATCATTTGTTTTCAAAACTGTTACAAAAAAGTGGGACCCCAAAAATTTACTGTGGGACCCCATTTTTATGACTTGATGGGGTCCCTGGGACTCCATTTTGAAAATTCCTAGCACCAACACTGATGGAGTATTGGTGCGTGCAAAACAACAGCAGGCGGCTGTGGCTTGCGGTCCGGTTCTAATAGATAATTCATAATTCAAAGTCAAGGCCAGTGGGCCGGATGACACCACTGTTCTAGTTGTTCTCATGCATTCCAGTGGATAAAATGTTGTAAGCACAACTAAAGCAAGGGCAAGCATTTATGGAAAAATTTACAAAAAATAATCTTTAAAGTTTTTATTTCAGGGTACAATGATTTAATTAAATATGGTGGGCCGCCACAATTAGAATCAGAATCAGAATCAGAAATACTTTATATCCCAGAGGGGAAATTTAAATTTTCAGCACAATCCCATTCAAGATCAGACAAACATTACAGGGAGACAGAACAGGATCGCTGACAGGTCTGCCAACTTCCGGCGCCCGTTACAAAAAAGGCGAGATACAGGTAAACAAATGGGGGGAATGGGAGAAAAAAATTAAAGATTAAAATAAAATAAAATAAAATAAATCGGTCTAAGCCCGGGCCCCTGGAGAGGGGGTCCAGACTGAGGCCAAGGGAAAAAACAACTCATAGCCATAGTACACATCCCTCTTACATGTGTGTAAGAGGGAAACATCAAACATCAAAGAACACAAAGGACATAAAAGACATTAAATTAGCAGAGCTGATGCAACCAGCCACTTCTACATGACGACACAAAATTAAACCATCACCTGTAAATCTATCACAAAGGATTTAAAAACGCAAAATAGCCCACATTTTTTTATGCCACAAACCAAATATCTCTGTTTTACCCCATCCTCACACGCTGACAGCAGTGTTACCCATACATTCATATTCTTCTGGCGGCACAGGTAAACTTAGAATCAGAATCAGATTTATTGGCCAAGTATGTTTAATACTCAAGGAATTAGATTTGGTAGACTGTTCCCTTTTTGTTTAGTGCAAGAAAGAAAGAAAAACGCAACTGCGAGAGAGCACAGTACCATGGCGTAATCTTGCCATGAAAACAAAAGGAAAACATCCATCCATCCATCCATCCATCCATCCATTTTCTACCACTTGTCCCTTTTGGGGTCGCGGGGGGTGCTGGAGCCTATCTCAGCTGTATTCGGGCGGAAGGCGGGGTAAACCCTGGACAAGTTGCCATCTCATTAAAGATCACAAATATATAAAATACATTAAAAGGAGAAAAGACCTGATGCAACCAGCTGCTACTTCAGATGAGCTTTTTCTACATATAGCTACAAATTTTTTTTTTAAAACAATTATATAAATGATACATGTTGCGCACATACGATTGCATCATTTATAGACAAACAACACAAAAAAAAAACATCTATTCAAGAGCCTATGTGGCTCTTGAATAATTGTTTTTATATCGCTCTCCCAACAATCAGGAAAGAAGGCCACCTCGGTGCTCCCCGCAATCGTCTGCTGGAGGGGGGGACGGCAGCAAAGCTAGACACAGGAAAAGACCCAACAAAGCAAGCAAGAGAACCGACTCTGTCCAAGGCTGCCCACTAACCCCCAATGTCCAAGAATTTGTCAAGGGAGACCTAAGTGTCCGATAAACACCAGTTCAGCCAGGGCTCTACGAGGTCCATCACGCAGCCCCGTCTCTTCCTCCGCATCTTCTCCGATCTGTCCACAAAAACTCCGGTGTGGCAGAAAGGCAACAGCTGGTCACCGGTCCAGACATGTCCATGGATCTCCAAGACGGATCCATAAGTTCATAAAATAAAAGAACCAAAAAGCAGCGCAGAGGCCAACATAGTACCACCCCTTGTTGCAAAGTTCCAAAGGAGCCTGATCCAAAAGGCAAAACACACAAACATGACAAGAACACACGCGTGGATACACAAGCACAGAGCTTCTGCAAGATGCAGCCACTATAGCAGCGCCATCTTAAAAAAAGATATCACCACACAATTACAGATATCTTGTGATATACATAGGGGACAGTTCCCAGGTGATATACGGGAATCATGTTCCACAAAAAATTGACAACTTTATGGGTTTAAAAATTAGAGTTTGAGAATTGAGCAACAGGCTTCAGTAGCTCACAAACACACACACACACACACACTTTGCACTGAGTGGACAAAGTTAGCATCAATATCCGTTTCCACAGAATTTGGGGTCTATGTCTTTAATTCTTTGTTATCTGTAATTTCTTTGCATTAAAATCTCATTTGTTAAACGTTTGTACAAGCAATGCGAATTTCCGTGAGCCTGTCAATGGTGTCTTTCATTTTATACTAGCATTAAGGTAACGGCATAAGAGCCATTTTTTTTCAAGTAATACCAAACTTTATTGTCAACATGGTTCCTACATGTATGCACACTTCATGTGTTTATTAATGTACTTTCCTAAACAACTTCAAGTTGGTATTTGTTCATCTCTAATTAAAAGCACTTTGTAACTATCCGTCCATCCATTTTTCTACCGCTTATTCCCTTCGTGGTTGCAGGGGGCGCTGAAGCCTATCTCAGCTACAATCGGGCGGAAGGCGGGGGTACACCCTGGACAAGTCGCCACCTCATCGCAGGGCCAACACAGATAGACAGACAACATTCACACACTAGGGCAGGGATGTCCAAAGTGCGGTCCGGGGGCCATTTGCGGCCCGCAGCTAATCGTTTAACGGCCCGCCACACATTCTGCAAATATTACAAAATTGATGGTATTGCAAAAATAAAAAAATAAACATTTAAAAAAAAGTGGAATGAGGTGAAATCTAATGAGAAAAAGTTGCAATGTTGACACAAAGCTGCCATGCAGGCAGTTTTTTTTTCCCTGTTGTCTTTTCCTTTTTTTTCCATTGCCCAAAAAAAGACAAAAAAATCTGTTATATTGAATTATTACTTAAAAATTATCACTTTAAAATGTTTTATGTGGAAAAAATATTGCATATGTTGAGTGGGTGCCATATAAAAACATCAACGTTTTGACAAAAGAGCATAAAACAAACAAAATAATAGTTCAAACTTAAAATCGACAGATATATCGGAAGTTGATCTTGAAAACCTAATAAAAATGCATCACTTTATGAGTGGGGAACCTTTTGGATCTCAAATATATTTAGTAGTAAGTATTATATTTAACTTTTCACTGTGCTTACTCAAAAATATTAAATAACTAAAATCAATGGCGTCCTGCATTATTGATCTTTGATGGCTTTAATTGCTAAATAAAGGAACTCTCCTGAAGGGTTCAATAAAGTACTATCCATCTATCTAAATACTGTATATTTCAGTTTTACTATAAAAAACAATGTTGTCTTTGACAGAAAAGGCATACAACCTTATTTGTTTTACTTTATATTAACCTCAAGTTGATATAGAGATTTACTGTAAGCATTAAATAAAAAATAATAATAATAATTTGACTTATTTTTAACATTTTGGTGACTGAGACCCTCTATGCTCCACAGGAGCCCTAAGGATTAAACAAAATCCATATATTTTGTTATGGTTTGAAAATGAAAAATATCAAAATGGCCCCCGCATGCTTAAATTTTTCCGTGTCTGTGGAAAAAGTTTGGACACCCCTGCACTAAGGCCAATTTAGTGTTGCCAATTAACCTATCCTCAGGTGCATGTCTTTGGAGGTGGGAGGAAGCCGGAGTACACGGAGGGAACCCACGCAGTCACGGGGAGAACATGCAAACTCCACACAGAAAAATCCTGAACTCAGGACTACTCAGGACCTTCGTATTGTGAGGCAGACGCACTAAACCCTCTACCACCGTGGTGCCCCTGTGTAAGCATATGCCAAACAAAATTAACATTTAGGCATGGCAGAATAATACATGTAAAGTGTACAAATTGCAACATGTGTTGCATTGTAATAATAAAATAAGCAGCAACAATTTAAAAATACAGCAGAACATACAGTATAATATAACAAGAAAAAAATATGTTGATAGTAATAACACAGATTTGTACTTAAATATATGGTCTCTCCCTTAGAGATAGGGTGAGAAGCTCTGCCATCCGGGAGGAACTCAAAGTAAAGCCGCTGCTCCTTCACATCGAGAGGAGCCAGATGAGGTGGTTCGGGCATATGGTCAGGATGCCACCCGAACGCCTCCCTAGGGAGGTGTTTAGGGCACGTCCAACCGGTAGGAGGCCACGGGGAAGACCCAGGACACGTTGGGAAGACTATGTCTCCCGGCTGGCCTGGGAACGCCTCGGGATCCCCCGGGAAGAGCTAGACGAAGTGGCTGGGGAGAGGGAAGTCTGGGTTTCCCTGCTTAGGCTGTTGCCCCCGCGACCCGACCTCGGATAAGCGGAAGATGATGGATGGATGGATATATGTAAAAAGAATGTACCTTTAAAAAAAATGTGTCAGTCTATTATGCAAATTATACGATGCTGTCGTATTGATACCATCCCAAATAGATTGCAAATCTTTAGGAAACACTGGATAAGTTTATAGGCTGTTAAATCATTAATATTTTTGGAGAAGTACATGTTTACATATGAGCATGTTCTACCTTAATTGTCGCTTCATGAATGCACACCACTAGAACATCGACTTTAAGACTTATGCAGCCGTGGTGCGTAATATTGACTGGCTCATATGATAAACATAAATAAGTGCATATAAACCACTCAGGAAATGAATTAACATGTAAGAAGACCACCGCTAATTTAGCACACAATATACATGAACTATTCACAATTAGACACTCTTAATGCATGACTGTTTGTTATTCACAAGACACACTCACATGACAATTGGCATACCCCACTTTGGGAACCTACAATGTAAATTAAATGTCCTACTGTCTGCTTGGTGGATGACAAGTAATAGAATAAAAAGGGAGGCGGGGGGAAGTGGGGGCATAGAGACAGAAAGTAGAGTGACATTAAATCCACAGAGGATTTGTCCATGCTGGGAAAAAAAGATGTTTGCACAGCCGACTTGACAAATCCGACTTAACGCAGACGCGCGGGACTCGGATCAGGCAAAGAACGATGGGCTCGATGCCTGATTGGACGTTTGACAGGAAGAGCGGTTTGTCAGTGATACAGGAATAGACCACAAGATGACATGTGTCACCTCTGCGGAATTCTGCACACTAATTCCCCATAATCATGACATCACCGGAATTAGATGAACAACCAATACAACACACTCTTCCTTAGGCACCTCAAACAACACTATCATCTATAAGTAATCAAATCTTTACAATTTTAATAATAATACATGCTAGTAAAATAAACAAAATATATGTATATACAGATGATAAAATATTCATTAATAATATTTTGAAAAATAGCAAACAATAATATAAAAGTTAACACTGACATGTACAAATATATAATACATAGTATAAAGTAATAAATATTATATATTATATTAAAGTTAAGTTAAAGTTAAAGTACAAATGACTGTCACACACTCACTAGGTGTGGTGAAATTTGTCCTCTGCATTTGACCTATCCCCTAGATCACCCCCTGGGAAGTGAGGGGAGCAGTGGGCAGCAGCGGTGCAGCGCCCGGGAATCATTTATAGCGGTTTAACCCCCAATTCCAACCCTTGAAAACCCTTGATGAAATAATAATACTAATGATAATAAATAACTACAGATTATTGGCCATCAAAAACAACATAGAAAATCAAGTTTATCTGCTGTTCCACTCCAGTCATGGAGGTAGCAGTACTGCAAATATGAGACTGGTAAAAACTACTAAAGTAGAAGACATAAAAAAAATTCCTGAATCTGTTTATCCACACTGTGGGGTACATGTCACGACCCGATCGGTCCACACATGCGCAGACTACATCACTTCCTGTCAACTTGTTTTACAACAAGCCATCCGGTTTTCTTTTATGTAACCTTTATTTCAAGAACAATTCAAGAACAATGTCATATAAAAGATTACATACAAAACAAACATTACTTAAGAATACAGTATTTGGTTTGAAGTCGTAAACCTCCGTACAGAAACCTGAACCATATGCTCGGTAGCCTTAAATGGCAAAGGAATCCATATTTTTTTATGACTTTATTTACATCTAATACATCACTTCAAAATACTGACAATTTACAAGTCTACTTTTTGTTAGACCGCACAATAGACTTAGATGATTTGTTTTTTTTAAAAAAACATTTAAGAAATACATTTCGCGATGGAAGTTAGTGGCACCCCACAAAAGAGAAAAAGTGGTAGAAATTGTGGAATTCCCTCCTTTTTAAAAATGTACCCCCTTTTCTATTATGTAAGATATTGTCTTTGCACATTGATAAAACATTCAAATATCACAGCACGTGACGTCACAGAACTTCTGCCGTGAAGATTTTCTTCTCTTTTTTTTATATGTATTTTTATTGTCAGTTTTCTTAATACAAACATATACCCATATAATAAAGTAAATTAAAAAAATTGAAAATAAAAATAATAAATGAAAAAGTTCTTTACACAGATTATAACATGTAAAAAACTAAATACATACAAAGAGGCTTAAGAATGTCCACTTTCATCAATCACATCAGGTATGCCAAAACTTCTTAGGGGGGGGGGTTATGGTTATTGACTACAGTTTCAGGTATTCCAAAATAGGTCTGCACACATCACCAAATGTATTTTAGTTACCAGAAATCTCAAATCTCAGTTTTTCAATGTGGAGGAATCCCACTAGCTCCCACAACCAGGTTTCACACTTAGGTGGTGAATCACATTTCCACACTCTCAAAATGCCGCTCCTTGCTATGACTATACCATAGGCCAGTGGTTTGCAAATGGGGGTACGCGTACCCCTGGGGGTACTTGAAGGTATGCCAAGGGGTACGTGAGATTTTTTTTAAATATTCTAAAAAAATAGCAACAATTCAAAAATACTTTATAAATATATTTATTGAATAATACTTCAACAAAATATGAATGTAAGTACATAAACCGTGAAAAGAAATGCAACAATGCAATATTCAGTGTTGACAGCTAGATTTTTTGTGGACATGTTCCATAAATATTGATGTTAAAGATTTCTTTTTTCTAAAGAAATGTTTAGAATTAAGTTCATGAATTCAGATGGATCTCTATTACAATCCCCAAAGAGGGCACTTTAAGTTGAGGATTACCTCTATGTGTAGAAATCTTTATTTATAATTGATTCACTTGTTTATTTTTTAACAAGTTTTTAGTTATTTGTATATCTTTTTTTTCCCAAAGAGTTCAAGAAAGACCACTACAAATGAGCAACATTTTGCACTGTTATACAATTTAATAAATCAAAAAACTGATGACATAGTGCTGCATTTTACTTCTTTATCTCTTTTTTTCAACCAAAAATGTTTTGCTCTAATTAGGGGGTACTTGAGTTAAAAAACTGTTCACAGGGGGTACATCACTGAAAAAGTTTGAGAACCACTGCCATAGGCCACCACTGTGCTAACATCCATCCATCCATCCATTTCTACCGTTTATTCCCTTTTGGGGTCATGTACATGTCATGTACATTTTCAAGAAAGGAAGAGACGTGATCTTCGCGCATGCGTGCACTGATCGCGGTAGTGACAGTACACAAATTGACAGTAGTGATGATGTCATCAATGCAGATTATGGGACGTTTAGATAGGTTGATTGGCAACACTAAATTGGCCCTAGTGTGTGAATGTGCGTGTGAATGTTGTCTGTCTATCTGTGTTGGCCCTGCGATGAGGTGGCGACTTGTCCAGGGTGTACCCTGCCTTCCGCCCGATTGTAGCTGAGATAGGCGCCAGCGCCCCCCGCGACCCCAAAAGGGAATAAGCGGTAGAAAATGGATGGATGGATAGAAGAGCAAACCATTATGACATATGTAACACAAAAGCCCACTAGAGGGCGACAGCACCATAAAATGTGTTACTTCTTAACATTGATAAATCACTTTTGTCACACAACGCGTGTGTGATCCTCCATGACCATATAGAGTCTGGCTGTGAGGCCTGCAGGGAGAGATGGCAAATACAAAGAAGTAACATTTAAAAAGTAAGTATGGAGAAAAGAGATGAGAGGAATAGTGCTCATGACATGGAAACAAGCTGATTTTCTTGTTTCCATTCCGCCTGAAGACAGAGATGGATAATTGGGCAATAACTAGGAGAATTCTGAGGCAATAAAAGATTACTATAAAATATTTCAATTTGCAAGGACGAGAGGGGGAACTGTGTCATGTGACAGGAAGAGACAAAAAGTCACACATTTAGTGACGTTATTCACATAACATAAGAGTAATTCTAAGCAGGGATGATGAACGATGAAAATTAAGAGGATCAAAAAAAGCTCTTGGTCGCTCAAATCTGAACACGCACACACATACACACACACACACACACACATTGTCAACAGCAGTGTAAACAAAACAACCAATGCTAACATTGCTAATTAAGCTTTTACATCACAGCAGACACAAGCTTAGTTTGCTTGAAGATGGCGACATAATCATGTTTTGGTCAATATGGGCTGGGCCTTGTTTGCATGCATCAACACACACACTCACACACTCACACACGCACATACACACACACGCACACACACACATACGCACGCGCGCACATGCACACAAACACACTATGCAGCAGGTGTTTGCAGTGACGACATGCTGAGTCAGGGGATTTTCAATCCGGTAGAAAAGACGACAGGTGTGTTTGCGTGTCTTTGTATAACTGTCACTTTTTGTGTCTGTTGTTTGGGAGCAAACATACCTTTTAATTAAAACATTCACATTCTGAGCTGCAAAAAGCTGCTTGTCGTCTTCGTTTTCTGTCTGCAAAAGCGTTTAAGCTCCGTACAAAAGCAGGAATGCCATGTTTGGCCACAGATCATGCTCAGCTCGCGGCTCACTTGCACATGATTAGAAGACTCCCACTTAGTCTTGTTCAGTGACAAAACAAACTGTTCATTTGTTTAATTAGCCTGATTAGCTAGCTATTCATACTAACCACATTATACATTACAGAGAGCCACTTTATCCACACATCATGCTAATATGCCGCATGCAACACAAATGTACCACTTAAATAAACTTTTTCATCCTCAAAATCACCATCAGGGGTTCTAATTGTACCCAAGTGTGAAAACACACTGACTGCTTATTACACACACACACAAACACACACACACGCACGCACGCACAAAAAGCCCAAACGAACAAACGCGTCCTTACGGCAACAACACACATTAATAGCTTTGTTTGAATTTTTGTTGTTGCTTCAACTCACAGTTAGGTAGGGAAACACACACACACACACACACACACACCCCTCAGGAGTTGTCCTCATACACCTCTCCCCACCACCTGTGCCTCACATCTGCAGTAGTTACCATGGTGACGGCCCATGACAACACGTGTAATTGAATCCACATGATGTCATGTGACAGCATAGAATCCATCATAGTATTAATAACAGCCAACCTCCTTCCTTCATGTGTCAATCATCCATCTATTCGCTTATTCATCCATCCATCCATCCATTCCTCCATTCAATGATTAAATTATCCTTCTATTCAACCATTATTCATTCATTCATCCTTCCATTCATTCAGTCATCATCCATTATTATAGCTATCTATAAATTATTAATCAAGCCATTCATTCAGTTCATCAATCATCCAGCCAGCTATCTATTCATTCAGTCATCCGCCCATCTATCCATTTTCATTCATTTATCTATCCATGTTCATCCATTTATTCAGTCATCATCCATTTATGTATCATCTACCCATTATTTATGCATCCATTCAGTCAGTCATCATCTATCCATTATAAATCAATTATTCATTCATTCATGACCGTTCTTTAAAGAAATTGAAGCGAACAATAAACGTGAATATCGGTGCAAATCAGACATTACAGTCCTTCGCAATAAAACTCTGCTTCTGTTCACCGATTGGTGTCTCAAACTCGTCACCATTGTGCATTCACCCCTGGTCACACTTGACAGCTCAGCAGCAAAGACAGCAGCAGAGATAAAAAGACAGAAAAAGATATATATATATAAAATATATACAGTGTATGAAGTTGTATTTTTTAACATGTAAGAAAATTAACAGCATTTATAATGTTGTAATTTCAATAATTGCGCCTTCTTGATAACTTTCACCGAGCCCAAGAACTAAATGCCATGTCCAACGATTTAAAGGCCTACCGAAACCCACTACTACCGACCACACAGTCTGATAGTTTATATATCAATGATGAAATATTAACATTGAAACAAATGCAATACGGCCGGTTTAGTTTACTTAATTGCAATTTTACATTACCCGCGAAGTATCCTTTTGAAAACGTCACGGAATGATGACGCGTATGATGACGCGTGCGCGTGACGTCACCGGTGGTAGCGGACATGTTCTTCCAGCCCGATCCAACCTACAAGTAGTCTGCTTTAATCGCATAATTACACAGTATTCTGGACATTTATGTTGCTGAATCTTTTGCAATTTGTTCAATTAATAATGGAGAAGTCAAAGAAGAGAAAATGTAGGTGGGAAGCGGTGTATTGCAGCTGCCTTTAGCAACACAAACACAGCCGGTGTTTCCTTGTTTACATTCCCGAAGGTGAAGGGTTACTATGGAACAGAGCGGTCAAGTGAACATGGATCCCGACCACATGTCAACCGGCAGGTTTTGGTGAGAAAATTGTGCTAATAAATCGGCTCTTACTGTAGACATGAGCGGAGCTTGCTTCCTCCTGCAGCTGCGGACTATTACCTCCTCCCACCGGAGACACTGGCGGTCACCACACCCGTGGCCACACCCCTCCAACTTTCAGGTACCATATAACCTCACTAAAACACTAGTAACACAATAAGCAGGTAAGGGATTTTCCACAATTATTCTAGTAAATGTGTCTAATAACATCTGAATCGCTCCCACTGCCCTCGCCTTTTTTTTTTTCCTTTTTTCTTTTTTTCTAGTCCTTCACTCTCACTATCCTTATCCACGAATCTTCCATCCTCGCTCAAATTAATGGGGAAATCGTCGCTTTCTCGGTCCGAATCGCTCTCGCTGCTGGTGGCTATGATTGTAGACAATGTGAGGATGTGAGGAGCTCCACAACCGGTGACGTCACGCGTACATCGTCTGCTACTTCCGGTACAGGCAAGGCTTTTTTATGAGCTTCCAAAAGTTGCAAACTTTATCGTCGATGTTCTCGACTAAATACTTTCAGCAAAAATATGGCAATATTGCGAAATGATCAAGTATGACACATAGAATGGACCTGCTATCCCCGTTTAAATAAGAAAATCTCATTTCAGTAGGCCTTTAAAACAAAGTTACACCCCAGTCCTATAGATGTCAGCAATAAACATTACAAAAAAGATGCAAACACTGCCAGATTTTTATTCACCACACCGTGCTCTGCTGTTTTAAGTAAAACAACCTGGTGCTGACATTCATTTGTCCCTCTTGGATTGCAAGGCCAACACAGATAGACAGACAACATTCACACACCAGGCCCTATGCCCAGGTGCATGTCTTTGGAGCTGGTAGGAAGCGGGGGTTAGTGTGTGTGAGGCACACACACTAACCTCTGTCCCACCATGCTGCCCTCCTGGTACTGACAGTCTGCTCCATTTTAAGACACTTTTCTGTGTAAAAACACACCTATGCAGACTCAAAATATCAAGTATAAGTATGCCAGAAAAACGCACTTGTGGACTTAAAAGACTAAATGATAACACTTATGTACTCAAAAGACTAAGTGTGAGTGCACCAACTGAAACAGAGCCAAAAACAAGAGTGTGCATCTTAAATATTTGCAGCGTTGCTATGGTGACAAACATTACTTACGTCTAATTAAGAGCAATGTTTTAAAAAGTTCAAGGGTCACAGTTAAGTCAAATGGTCCTGAAACATTTTCACACAACAGCAGAAGGTGGATGTCAACACACACACACACACACACACACACACACACACACACACACACAGCAGCTGCTGCCTAAACACCCCTGATGACCTCCATCATTCCAACTGTAGATTCAATTTCTACCGCATGTATTTCACTAAAGACACACACACACACACGAGTGAACACACTTTCAAATTAAAAGCTGGGGTGCTCAACATTGTAGTGAATGGGGCAAAAACAAAACACTCAAATGGTCCAAACAGATGTTAGCCAGCCGTGCTAACGCATGAACCAACACACCTTCCAAACATTGCCACAGGCCTGTTGTACGTTTTCCTTGTATGGAAGAAGAGAAGACGTCACGTTTATACTGTGCATGTCACAATGAAAGCTGGCGGCGACCATGTTGCACTGCAATAACACCTGAGTGATTAGCAGGGCCGAGCTGCTAAAGCTCAATGAAGCTGACTTGATGGCAGACAACAACTTGCTGCTTTCTTCTCCTCCAGGCTGCATCTAGTGGCGTCGCTGAGATGCCGTCCAAAGAGGAAGCTCATGTTTCATCACATTCTCCACATGAGTTAAATGCCTGGGAGGCTCCCGCCTGCTTTACTGCTACACAGTAGCAGTAAAGTGTGTGTGTGTGTGTGTGTGTGTGTGTGTGTGTGTGTGTGTGTGTGTGTGTTTGCATGTGCATGAGAGAGAAGATTCTGGGATTTCCAAAATGGATTTGTCCCGCATGAAACTGCTCCCATAAACCCCCACTGTGCAGAGAGATGGAGGACAAAAATAGAAGCTGGTAGAGTGCTGCCTATATTTACTTTTTTACTGCTCTTTTTAACCAACAAATTTCTCATTTTTTTATGAAGCTTGTGTTATAAAGTAATGACAGGTGGAATTGAGTGTGGTCTAATTCAGACACAACAACACAATCGTGGATTTGAGCATGAGGAGAGCGAAGCAGCCATCTTGTTTGTGGTGATGTGTTCTCGCAGGAAATAATCGTAATCTTTTCCAGGGTCAAGCTGTGTCCATCAAAAAATGCTTTATTAAGTGTATTTTAAGTCACACTTAAACAGTCCTATGTAGCATACAAGTGTAAAAAGAAGAGAAAATAGTGGGAATGTAAACATTTCCAAAAAACTAACATTTTAATTCAGAACATTATATCCATCCATATTTTTCCGCTTATCCAAGTCGGGTCGCGGGGGCAGCAGCCTAAACAGGGAAGCCTAGACTTTCCTCTCCCTAGCCACTTGGTCCAGCTCTTCCCGGGGGATCCCCAGGCGTTCCCAGGCCAGCCGGGAGACATAGTCTACCCAATATGTCCTGGGTCTTCCCCGTGGCCTCCTACCATTCAGATGTGCCCTAAACATCTCCCTAGGAAGGCGTTCGGGTGGCATCCTAACCAGATGCCTGAACCAACTCATCTAGCTCCTCTCGATGTTATGGGTTGTACTTGTGTAGTGCTTTTCTACCTTCAAGGTACTCAAAGCGCTTTGACACTATTTCCATATTCACCCATTCACACACTGATGGCAGGAGCTGCCATGCAAGGCCCTAACCACGACCCATCAGGAGAAAAGGTCAAGAGTCTTGCTCAAGGACACAATGGACGTGACGAGGTTGGTACATTGGAAGGTGGGGATCGAACTAGGAACTCTCCCAACCCCGCCACGCCGAAAGCTTAAGATAGTATTCGCCCTCTCAAGCCTGAACAGTATTTTATATATTTATATTCCATCAAAATGACATGGAAATGTCAAGTATTTTTAAGAAAGAGTAATTATACCTAATAAATTCTACTATACAGGCAAACTTTTTTGAGCACCTCGGAGTTTGTGACTTACAGTGTGGTCTGGATGAATTTTTTTCCTCATTCCTGTGACAATCCTGCGTGTGACTGAAGCATTAAAAGGGGAACTTCACTTTTTGGGGGAATTTTGTCTATCATTCACAATCCTTATGTAACAGAAGTACACGTTTATTTTTTTGTTATGCATTCCAGAGGTAAAGCAACATGAAAAACAAAAAAATTGTAATAAATAATACAAACCCCAAAACCAGTGATGTGGAGGAGCAGCAGCTTTACTTTTAGCTCCCCCCGGATGGCAGAGCTTCTCACCCTAAGGGAGAGCCCCGCCACCCGGCGGCGGAAGCTCATTTCGGCCGCTTGTACCCGTGATCTTGTCCTTTTGGTCATAACCCAAAGCTCATGACCATAGGTGAGGATGGGAACGTAGATCGATCAGTGAATTGAGAGCTTTGCCTTTCGGCTTAGCTCCTTCTTCACCACAACGGATCGATACAGCGTCCGCATTACTAAGGACGCCACACCGATCCACCTGTTGATCTCATGACGCACTCTTCCCTCACTCGTGAACAAGACTCCGAGGTACTTGAACTCCTCCACTTGGGGCAGGGTCTCCTCCCCGACCCGGAGATGGCACTCAACCCTTTTCCGGGCGAGAATGACGGAGGTGCTGATTCTCATGCCAGTCGCTTCACACTCGGCTGCGAACCGATCCAGTTCGCATTTCCAAACAGGTTACAGGTTACAAAGCTGCTCTTGGCTGCTGATGTATGATGCATGTGCAAAGGTGGTAAGTAACGCCCGACATTTACATTTGCTCCTATATCCTCCTCTTGATGAAAAAGCAACCTTGGAATTATTAAAAGTAGCCCTGTTGCAATCTTTTTTAGTGAACGTCGGCAGACTTAAGTGCGCCTTTCCCGCCAGGTGCCAACATGTTGCTGAAGTCCCTTTACACGTTGCGCAATGACGTCATTCTCACCCGGAAGAATCATTAAGAGAAGTACTGGGCAAAATGTCAAGCAATTCCACGGAATTGATACAACGCCAACCGGTTCTGAACAAGATTCCAATCCTTAGGTCTGCTGCTTCCTCACTTCCATGCTCCTTGGAAGTTTATTGCATTGTATGTATTGTCATGCATCTCACCTGGAAATAGGATGTCTGAAGATGTAATCCGACAAATTGGTCCACTTTGACAGACATTTAGAATCCGGTACTGGCGAGAACGAAACGAAAAGACGCTCAGTCAACAGTACTAATCATGCAGACTCCATGAGAAACAACAATTACTTTGGGACAAATGATGAGCCACAGCCTTATATTTTTGAGACTAAACATACGGAGGATGCTTAGTGTTAGTAAAACACTAAGCATCTTGTAGCAATATTGCTAAGCGCTAAACAAGAAATACAAACTATGAACATAATAAAACAATCACTTACTGCAATGTCTGCTCTCACTGGGATGTAGACCGATGGGATCTTCATATCTTTCTGATTAGATAAAAATGTAATTACAATACAGCGGGAGAGTTTCAATAAAAAAGTGGCCGCAAACGAGCGTTTTTTTCGTGTCTTTCTCGCCATCTTAGGGCTTAAGTTGGATTTCAAAGTTGACCGACTTTTCGGTTTACGGCCACATTCTTCTTCCATCCTACGGCCACATTCTTCTTCCATCCAGGTGAGAGGCATGATTTATAATCTGGAATGAACTTTCACTAACTTATCGGCACCCCTACCAAATAGTAGTCAATTAGAAGTGAGAAAGTAACTTCATGTTACTTCCTGCATATGACCACTGAGTGTGTTAAAAAGCCATTTCCAAAGAACTGCAATCTGCATAATTTGCCATCCATCCATCCAGAGTACCTCTCGGGGTCGCTGGAGCCAATCCCAGCTGCTTTCAGGCGGAAGGCGGAGTACACCCTGGACAAGTCGCCACCTCATCGCAGGGCCAACACAGATATACAGACAACATTCACACTAACACACTAGAGCCAATTTAGTGTTGCCAATCAATGACACGGATAAAATAAATATATTTAGAAATAAAAATTCACTTTCTCATGTCGCTTCTTTTTTGTGTTGTGCTTTTAAAATGGGCCTGAGGGAGATTACATCTTCATCTAATTTGCATAATTGGTTGGCTGTGTTGGCCCTGCGATGAGGTGGAGACTTGTCCAGGCTGTACCCCGCCTTCCGCCCGAATGCAGCTGAGATAGGCTCCGGTACCCCCCGCGACCCGGAAAGGGATAAGCAGTAGAAAAATGGATGGATGGATGGGTCATGACACACAAAACAAATGTGTTCAGAAAGAGAAATTAACTTTATCATGTTGCTTCTTTTTGTGTTGTTATTTTTTCTATCACAAACCTATCAGTGGGAAGGTGGGTGGGGAGGCACAGCAGCACCCGCTGCGCGTTGATAAGAGCAATATAAGCTTTATGTCAGTCTCTAAAAGCGTCCAGTAAGACTAGAAAAAGTTGCTCGATTAGTTGCCTGTAAAAAGAGAAACTAAAGGGGTCCTGAATGCTTCCTAAATATGGCGACAAAGTTGCTAAATTGGCAACACTGATCTCTCCTGCTACATCTTCTTATCCTCTGGCAGGCTTGGTATGTTCAAGCTGTGTTAGGAAAATAAATGAATGTATGAAAAACACTGATTTTATATTGAGTCTAGAGTAGCACAAGTAGGAAAAACATTGAGGAAGTAAAGATGGTGTACAAAAAAGAGATGAAAAAAGAAGAAAAGAGCAGTGAAACATTGTGACCACACCTACAAGCAAACACACACACACACACACACACACACACACACACAAAAAGAAGTTGATTGTGGCGTGTGGTATTTTAAGAGTGAGACACTAAGCGTGACGGTGTCAAATCACGATGACCTTTGACCCACTTGCAGATCACCGCTTGGGCCCGAGACAGGTTTTATGACGACACATCAACTTTTTAAGAACCGCCACTTAAGGAGCGTGAAGGAAGTAAATAGTCAACAAAAAACACACAAACTACACAATTTACGTTTTTTCAGGATGACATGTAACGTCACTGGGGGAGTTTAGTAGTCCCGTGTGTGTTTTTGCAAATTGCAATGGTGCGTGTTTTAAATTGTGTGTGTAGGATGTGGCACACAGGTGTCAGACACGTGGGGAAACAGGATGTCGGGAAAAGCTGCGAGAGGGAACCGAGGAGGCGGACGAGTCAGGACGCAGACATCCTGTGGACATTATTGGACGCTTCCATGCTAACACACACACACACACACACACACACACACACACACACACACACACACACACACACACACACACACACACACACACACACACAAGCATCAGACGAGCCAACAATTGAACAATGCAGCCATGTTTCAATAGGTGGTAGCATTAGTACACCCTGCTAACCAGTTAGCTTAGCAACGCTAAAGAAAAAAAGTCAGCGTCACGTCCGTCACCTCTTCATGACCAGATAAGACCAGCAGGTAGTGACTCCGTTATCGAGGTGAGACGAGGACGCCGCCTCCTCTAAGACGACTCGGGAGGCGGCTCTAGATGAGATTACTGAGCTGTGAAGAGAACAATGAGAGCTGAACAAGCTGAGAGGATGAGAAGATTAGAAGATCTACATGAAATATTCAACACCTCACTGATTTAAATATTGGGACACCCACAGAAAGTACAGAACTTTATGATACTTCCCCATTCTGTCCCGCAGGACTGCAGCCTACTTGTGGCTGTGGGTTGTGTTCATTAAGGCCCCATTTACACTGGTTTCTCTATAGAATCTCCTCTCTGGTCAACAAAAGCACCTTGAAGATTCTCGCGGGAAATCTCGTTCAACCCTTTTTCGATTACGCTTGCACCTCCTGGTACCCTTGTCAGGTTACTTTTAGACCAGCGCCCCAGATCTCACCTCACTCCTAGCCACTTCTCCAAAGTGGGCTGGCTCAGGGTGGAGGACAGAGTAATAAAACAACTTGCACTGAGCCTAGTTTATAAAATTCGCTACACCTCCCTGATACCGAAGTACATGTCAAACTACTTCAGAACGTAAATGACAGCCATAACCACAACACCAGGGGGAGCTCCACAAACCATGTTAAACCCAGATTCCGATCTAACAAAGGTCAAAACTCATTCTCTTTCTATGCCACATCTCTATCCTCCTTCAAAAGCGCACTAAAAGAACACCTCCAGGCAACTTCAACCCTAAACTAACACCCTCCCTCCTCCACACCCCTCTTTCCCGGATTGTTAATAACCAAATGAACATAATCAAATGTATATACTTATTCTTATGCTTTCGGAACTCACCATGTTCACTGCTCGCTGTAAATATCATACCAAGTCAGACTACACTGTTTCAATGTCCATTTCTCTGACCATGCAATTGTTGATGACTGAAGTACTGATTTCAACCAAACCTAACCCCCCGGATTGTAAATAATGTAAATAATTCAATGCATATTCTCTGTTTAAGACCCCGCAACCCTCCGTCCGCCGGGGCAGCGCTACCTGGTCAAATGCGCGGAACAAAAAAAAATCCACCTGAGCGTCCATCTGCTCCAATTCTCCAGCAGATGACTTTACTTAACTGTGAAGTTATTTAAAAGAGCTATATTGTAAATAGTTTGCTGTGCATTTTACATTTGTTTGCTGTGTCTTGTGTGCAAGTTTTTAAAGTAGAATGTATCTCCTTTGAACAACATCCAGTGTTGTGGTATTTCATTTAACTAGAATCCAGTGTGCAAGTTTTTAAAGTAAAATGTATCTCCTTTGAACAATATTCACTGTTGTGGTATTTTATTTAACTAGAATCCAGTGTGCAAGGTTTTAAAGTAAAACGTATCTCCTCTGAACAATATCCAGTGTTGTGGTATTTCAATTAACTACAATCCAGTGTGCTGTGGGGCCCTATTATAGTGAATCACACCTGAGTCATCATAAGTTCACCAAATCTTTAATCGACATGAGAAAGTATATAATGCGATAAAGAATATTTTACAACAATTAATCTAGGGATCTAAATATCTGGTCAGGACACTCCTCACTCTTTTGCCTTCATTTATATTTTCCATTTTTGCAATCCAGCCTGTGTTTGGAGGCTGAAAATGGCGGTCATACTTCAAGGCGAATGGTAGGTCAGTCTGGTTAATGTCCGTGGGGCGGCGAGTGAACTAAAGTGTGCCTTCAGTCGTCCAAACGATAATCATGCGGGCTACAGAGCAATATTTTTAGTCACACACTGCCTGTATCACATCCATGGGAGAAAGTGAGGACGTTTTTTGGTAAATAGACTAACAGCTGACCTGGATATTCGAAAGTTTTCTTGCCATCTGAGATATGCTGTATCCGAAATAGCTGAAATCGCCCGTTGCTTTCTCTTATGGTATTTATTTGTGATTTTCAAAAGCCCCTGTACATGTAGAAGAAGGAGAAACACGGACATGTCTGGATGACTCGCCTCCATCTTTGTTATGAAGCTGGCTGTGGCGCGTTCTTTCTGATGTCACATCCTCTCTGAACTCAGTTTGTAAACGATCAATGAGTCCATACAAAGCTAAGTGCCGGAGATTCAAGAAATATACAGCGGATTCAGCAGTCTAAAAAAATTGAGCAGTGGGGCCTTAAACACTGGTATAGTGTGGCTGAAACGGGTCTTAGACTAAATAATTGTTTGTTTAAGGGTTAAACGACTTAGTGTAGACATGGCCTAAAAAGTAAAGATGTTCGATAATATGGGACTGCCGATATTATCTGCCGATAAATGCGTTAAAATGTAATATTTTAAAATTATCGGTATTGATAGGCGTCAGTGCCCCCCGCGACCCCAAAAGGGACTAAGCGGTAGAAAATGGATGGATGGATGGAAGGGTATCGATTTCAGAAAGTAAAATGTAGCAATTTTTGAAACATCGCTGTGTACACGGACGTAGGGAGACATACAGAGCGGCAATAAACCTTAAAAGGCACTGCCTTTGCGTGCCCGTCCAGTCACATAATACCTTCAGCTTTTCACAAACACAAGTGAATGAAAGGCATACTTGGTCAACAGCCATACAGGTCAAACTGAGGGTGGTTGTATAAACAACTTTAACACTGTTACAAATGTGCGCCACACAGTGAACACACAAGAAACAAGAATGACAAACACATTACGGGAGAACATCCGCACCGTAACACAACATAAACACAACAGAACAAATACCCAGAACTCCTTGTAGCACTAGCTCTTCCGGGATGCTACAATATACAACCCCCCCTCCCCCGCTACTCCCTACCCCCTACCTCAACCCTGCTCAACTCAACCACGCCCACCTCAACCTCCACATGCTCTCTCAGGGAGAGCATGTCCCAAATTCCAAGCTGCTGTTTTGAGGCATGTTAAAAAAAATTCACTTTGTGACGTCAATAATAATAAATATGGCAGTGCCATGTCGGCATTTTTTTCCATAACTTTAGTTGATTTATTTTGGAAAACCTTGTTACATCGTTTATTGCATCCAGCGGGGCATCACAACAAATTAGGCATAATAATTTGTTAATTCCACAACTGTATATATTGGTATTGGTTGATATCGGTATCGGTAATTAAGAATTAGACAATATCGGATATCGACAAAAAAGCCATTATGGGACATCTCTACTAAAAAGCTACTGTACGGAGTTTGAACGACACACTACATTCCCAGACAGTCCCGTTATAATGTGTTTATGAACAAGGGCTAGCAGGTAGCACCAAATTTAATCGCGGAGGTTCAAAAGTATTTATTCTACAAATAAATGAACGAATAGGAAACAGTTTCTGTAATAAACTGTCTACTTATGTTTGTGTCTATACATTGCATTGACAACAACAAGCTACATTGCTAACATATTTCTAAATGTTTGCTGGTTCCGGAACATGCTCGCTAGTTGGGACGTTATCATTTCAAATGATCAGTTTCTGTGCTGTGTGGACAGAAAATCATTCGAATGGAAAAACAGAAAGTGGTGTCGGCAGCAGCAGGAAATCAACAGGAAGTGGCGTTTTTGAGGCTTTATATATGTATGGATGCTACGAGTCAGTCAGTTCAAGCCAAGCTGCGCCCAGCAACAGCAGCCATCAGAGAGAAGACCTTCTCTCACGTCCATCAATCTTTCATGCGTTCAAACACACGTGGCCCCGCCCACTTCCACTCTGAAGACGTCTCTCGCTGCACATTGTCTGACACCTCCTCAGTCTGTCCTGTATTTGACCTGCTGGGGACCTCTTCACAGCTCACCAACGTCACTTCTCTCCATTTAAGAAAGTGTTACCTCCTATCTTTGAGGATATGGAAAAACATTCAAAGGCTTGGTAAGCTTTAAAGTCATCCATCCATCCATTTTCTACCATTTGTCCCTTTTTTGGGGTAGCTGAGGGTGCTGGAGCCTATCTCAGCTGCATTCGGGCAGAAGGCGGGGTACACCCTGGAAAAGTCGCCACCTATTCGCAGGGCCAACACAGATAGACAGACAACATTCACACTTACATCCACACACTAGGGCTAATTTAGTGTTGCAAATCAACCTATTCTCAGGTGCATGTCTTTGGAGGTGGGAGGAAGCCGGAGTACCTGGAGGGAACCCACTAAAAGAACATGCAAACTCCACACAGAAAGATCATGAGCCCAGGATTGAACTTAGGACTCAGGATCTTCGTATTGTGAGGGACACGCAGTAACCCCTGTTACGCCGTGCTGCTGCTTTAAAGTCAATTTGGACTAAATCCATTGAAAGATTAACTCAATTGGAAAAAAAATTCAATGTCTATTCATACCGTTGCTTCGGTTTATGAGCTTTATTATTTAAAAAAATTGAGAGCGGTGCACCTATGGTGACGTAGATCGTGTCATTGGATATATGTGTGTGTGTTTGTGTGTGTGTGTATGTGAGTGGTGGGAACAGCAGAGTGCCAAGACGGATGATTAAAATAAGAGGGAGAAAGAGAGCAAAGAGCCCAAAGAAGAGGAGAGAAGCTGGTAAAGATTTTGCAATCATATAACCGTATTTTCCAGACTATAGAGTGCATTTGTATATAAGCCGCAAACACCAGAAAAAAAAGATTATTTATATATTGGAGGCACTAGATTCTAAGCCGCAGATATATATACTGTAAGTTGTAAAATTAGGTATTTAAAAATAAAGATTTTGTAAATATTAATTTATATACCTTAATTGTTTCCAAACGGTGTCTGTGACACGGCAGTAAATCTGTTAACCAAACAAATCAGATGTCATCGTCATTGACCCACTAGCTGCAGAAGCTAGCTGTCCAATCAATTAGACTCTATAACTCCACGGTGACGTCTTGGTAAATTTACTGAGGAATTTGTTAAACTGGAACAATACAAAAAGAATGCCATTGTAAGGTAATAATACTAACACAGACACTCGTAAACATGTTAGCATATAAGCTAATGCTAATGACACAAGCTTCATAAACTATAAAAGCACATATAAATATGCACTCCTACAGACCTTACACATGGGACATCTAGTAAGTAAGAACGGTATTAGTTATACTGTAAAACTTACAAACGTTGCTTGAAATGATGAATGAAAAATCAATACGAGTAGTAACGCGATGGACGATTTGTAGACGGAACGGCATTTGTACTTTTGGTTCGAAGTTTTAAACAGCAGAAAACATTGCAGGCATATACCCAGCTGCACCTGCAGTGAACGAACTCGTCCAAAATATGTCACCATAGCACAAACAATGACACACCATTTGAGAATCTTTGCATATGTTTAAATAAAAAGATTTGCATTTTTGCCATCAAAGTTCATAAAGCCGCAGGGTGCAAAGCGTCAGAAAAAAAAGTAGCCATTTCCAGGCCAAAATTTAAAGCGACATCGTGTTTAGATGTTTGCACTGTCCAACGACGTTTAACTTGCATAATAAATGTTTAATTCATTCATAAATAAATACATAAATTAAATAAATAAATAAAAAATAAAAAATAAATATATATACTCTTTTTAATGTAAGTCCTACATATTGATGCTCCCATAGTGAAAGCACAATTTCAATGTTATGTACATTTAAAAGAAGGAAGAATAAAGGTAATCAGAAATTCCTTGTTTACTTTAAAAAATAATTTAAAAAATATGCATTGACGCCATAAATTGTGTTTTATATGATTACTTCAAAAAAAATAAATGATCAAATGTTTTATTACTAAAATAATTGATAGCTGCATCCCTAAAATCAATTCAAGTGTAGAGCATAAAGGAGAGAACAGTTACGTTTGTCTCATTTCACCTGACACTTTTAGACAGTCAGGTGATGCAATTGTTGTGTTTTGATTGGCTGAGACTTCTACTCTGTTTTTTTTTTTTTTGGGCCGTCCTCGCTCTCCTATTTTTGTCTTTCCTTAATTCTCTTTCCCTCCATCGACTGACAACGCTCACACGTCTCCTTTTATGGACCGTTTCTTCTCTCCTCCGAGTCCCGCTTTGGTCGCAACTCTCCTGCTCAGCGAAAGTCTTGGGTCACCTCCAGGAAGTGAAACGCTAGAAGACTTTATTGATGAAGAGTTGGGTACTGACCCTTTTGTCCTCTGCGTTAAATTTGTGGTCATGCATGACGACAAGTTCTACAAGCAAAGTGAGGATGTCTTTTTAATTAAACGCAGGCAGATGTTCTGCTGCAGCAGGAGCACACGTAGCCTTCCTATGCACTAATAAATAACTTTGTGTTTCTTTTACTAAAATCAACAAAATGTTAAAAATGATGTTATGCTTCCTCGGCAGGCAAAATGCTACAATCCAATCCCCCTTAAATGAGTAAAGTGTAATTTACTAATGAAGTGTGTGTGTAAACAAAGCTGACACTCCGCTGACGCTACGCCAGGACTTCATTACTGCCTGGTTGACAATCCATCAATCAATCAATCAATCATTTTTCAGTCAAGTGTTTGCTTCCGCTCTCGTTCGTCATACACACAACAAACAGGAGACGATTCCGACAAAATGACAGAAAAAAGAAAAATGGCAAGTCATATTAGCAGAAGGCTTTTTGCGGCCCTAAGCAAGATTTTGTTTATGGCCCCATTCTGGTCTTTAATATTACTCTAGAGTTGACTGCAGCCTACTGTAATACAGTCGTCCCTCAACATGTCACTCTTTGAAGTTGGTAGCTTTTATAGTGTTGTCCGCATACCAATATTTTGGTACCGGTACCAAAATTATTTCGTTACTTTTCGGTACTTCTCTAAATAAAGGGGACCACAAAAATTTGCATTATTGGCTTTATTTTGACAAAAAATCCTAGGGTACATTAAACATATGTTTATCATTGAAATTTAGTCCTTAAATAAAATAGTGAACATACAAGACAACTTTTCTTTTATTAGTAAGGAAGCAAACAAAGGCTCTTAATTTGTCAGCTGAGGTATACAGTAACATATTGTGCCATTTATCATTCTATTATTTTGTCAACATTAAGGACAAGTGGTAGAAAATAAATTATTCATCTACTTGTTCATTCACTGTTAAGATCTGCTTACTTTCTCTTTTAACACGTTCCATCTACACTTCTGTTAAAATTTAATTATCACTTATTCTTCTGTTATTTGATACTTTTCATTAGTTTCAAATGATACCACACATTTAGGTATCGATCCGATACCAAGTATTTACAGGATCACACATTGGTCATATTCAAAGTCCTCATGTGTCCAGGGACATACTTCCTGAGTTTATTGACATAATATAAATTTAAAAAAACGAAAGAAGATGTTGTGATGCCAAAAAATATCGACGTAATCATAGTGGTTTCGACTAGATACGCTACTGACTTGGTATCATTACAGTGGATGTTAGGTGTAGAGCCACAAATGGCGTTTGTTTACATTTTTACCGTGGTGAGCTACGGTGTGGAGTGAAGCATGTTTATTCCTCGTCCTGCAGGGATGATACTTGTAAAATAAACTAATTTTACTTGTCGCCATGGAGGCAAGGATTAGTGATTTAGAAGTAGCTAAGGGGTTCAAATCCAGGCTTGGGATCTTCCTGTGTGGAGTTTGCATGTCCTCCCTGTGACTGCGTGGGTTCCCTCCGTGTACTCCGGCTTCCTCCCACCTCCAAAGACATGCACCTGGGGATAGGTTGATTGGCAACACTAAAAATTGGCCCTAGTGTGTGAATGTGAGTGTGAATGTTGTCTGTCTATCTGTGTTGGCCCTGCGATGAGGTGGCGACTTGTCCAGGGTGTACGCCGCCTTCCGCCCGATTGTAGCGCCCCCCGCGACCCCAAAAGGGAATAAGCGGTAGAAAATGGATGGATGGATGGAAGTAGCTAAGGGTTGGAATTGGGGGTTAAATCACCAAAAATGATCCCTGTGCGCAGCACCGCTGCTGCCTACTGCTCCCCTCACCTCCCAGGGAGTGATCAAGGGGATGGGTCGAATGCAGAGGACAAATTTTACCACACCTAGTGTGTGTGTGAGGCAATCATTGGTACTTTAACTTTTAAAACACTGCCGACTGGGGCTGGACTTTAAAATAGAATAGAATAGAAAGTACTTTATTGATCCCTGGGGGAAATTCAGCACCACAGTTCGCTCAGAATAAACAATAATAATAATAAATAATATATGACATATATTATATATATAATATATGAATAATATAAATATATTCTACATTTAGCTAGCTATGTCTTGAAGCATCTCTTCCTGAGGGCGTTTCAGTGTTATAACTTCACCTTCATAGCTTCACCTGTAGTACCGAATATGATTCATTAGCAACGCAGTATTATACTAATATGGGTAAACCGTACAACCCTAGCAACTTGTTAAGGTGAATATGTAGGTGTTATTTCATGTTTACAGGGCTTTTTAATGTTAAACCCCATAATTAGAATAACGACAACAGGTTTTTTATGCTTTAGCTATGAAAATATTCAATTTAAAATTAATAATGGCAGTGAGCTAATGTTCTGCTGTAAATAGCTCCACCCACAAACGCCTCTGAGGTATTGAACGTGTCCTGCAAGGATGAAGCTAAACTAATCCAGATTAGCGTCTTGACAGGCCGAGTCTGTGACACTGATGGGAATCCAATTAATACCATATCCATGGAAGATTGAAATTGACTCATGAAAAGGTGGAAACAACTTTTTTCTTTGCTATTTTTCAAGGTTTATTAGTTCAACCTACAAAGCATTTGATGCGAGTCCAGAAAGTTCTGCCTATTGTGGTTGTTTGGAAGCACAATGCAGCACGCCAAAGATAGCAAACACCAAACTGACAGAAAGGAGGAATAGACCAATGTTTACCTATATTAGCGTCCTTTCTTTTGTGTCAAGTCATTGAAACAAAGAAACACCACAGCTGTGTCAACTAGTACTTGTGTGTCCTTACACTACGTGCATAAGTGTGTGTTCACACTGAGAAGTACATCAAAATGCAGTCCCCTGTCAGTACCAGTATGATGTACTCCATCCATCCATCCATTTTCTACCGCTTATTCCCTTTTGGGGTCGCGGGGGGCGCTGGCGCCTATCTCAGCTACAATCGGGCGGAAGGCGGGGTACACCCTGGATAGGTCGCCACCTCATCGCAGGGCAATGATGTACTCAAAACACTCAAATTGTTCAGTGTAAAGTGACGTAGGGTTGGGCGCTATATCGATATACTCGATATATCCCGGGTTTGTCTCTGTTCGATATAGAAAATGACTATATCGTGATATTCAAGTATACGTCCTCACGCAGTTGCTTTTAGCTGCGGGCATTACACTACAGGCGTTGAGTCTCACTCTTTCTTGTCTCTGCTTCTCACATACACTTAAAACAAGCGCACCTTCTCACATACGGCACATACTGACGCGCGCGCAATGTCACACACTCTTGCCGAGCAGAGAGGTAACGTTAGCAGTGGTGCTAACGGAGCGGTGCTAGTTGTAATACGAGAGAAAGAAGGTGCGAATCTGGTAACAAGTGAAGGTATAATCAATTCCCAAGAAAAACAGCACAGGGTTCATCGTCTGGCTTTAAATGGGAAGATGTTTTACGAGTATGCGGTAAAAGCGTTGATACAAAAAGTAGCCATCCATTTCTACCGCTTATTCCCTTTTTGGGGTCGCGGGGGGCGCTGGCGCCTATCTCAGCTACAATCGGGCGGAAGGCGGGGTACACCCTGGACAAGTCCCCACCTCATCGCAGGGCCAACACAGACAGACAGACAACATTCACACTCACATTCACACACTACAGCCAATTTAATGTTGCCAATCAACCTATCCCCAGGTGCATGTCTTTGGAAGTGGGAGGAAGTCGGAGAACCCGGAGGGAACCCACGCATTCACGGGGAGAACATGCAAACTCCACACAGAAAGATCCGAGCCTGGGATTGAACCCAGGACTGCAGGACCTTCGTATTGTGAGGCAGACGCACTAACCCCTCTCCCACCGTGAAGCCCACACATAAAAAGTAGCATTACTGCTAATTTGTAACACCATTTGAAAAGTCTCCCGATAGAGAATGATGAGTGCTTGAAACTCCCGCATGTCAACATCTTGGCCAATGCCACACCCAACCAATTTGAAATATCTTGTGTAACATCATGCACAAAAGAGTACTTTATATGTTTTAAACTATTGTAGTGCCGTTCTGTACTAAAAGTGCACTTTAATTTAGTGTTATTTTGATATGTCATCTTAGAGACATCATGCACAAAAGTGCACTAATAGCTTGTTTTAAAATGTCTCTGACAATCTTGTTGTTTTTGTTATGGAATTAACATGAATGTTTGTGCCACTGCTTAATAACTGTTTAATAGATACAGTTTTGGTAAATTGACTTAGTTGTGATTTCCCTCTCTGAATGAAAGTTTAAAATGAGCATATATTAATGCAGTATGAACAAAAATGTTTTGATGTAGACACATAGAATCAGGGCACATTAATGAATATGTGTCGCTTGTCCAATTCTCCTGGAATTTAACCCTGACCAAGTCTCATATCCCACACAACTCACAAGAACACCCCACCCCCCACACCCCCACATTGTCTGTCTACCACTCTCAACAACAAGGACATCTCGAGCGAGTACTCACCACATTTGGCACAAGGGACTGTGTTCCTGTGTTTTTTGATTCACATAGAATCATCATACTGCTGTGATTATCTGCATCAAGTATAAATTCAAGTATAAGGCAAAATATCGAGATATATATTGTGTATCGTGACATGGCCTAATAATATTGAGATATTAATAAAAGGTCATATCGCCCAGCCCTACAGTGTCGTTTGTTGCAATTTACAATAAAAAGGAGCGAAAAAGAACGTAAGTATTGGGCTAAGTGACACTAATGGAGTTGGGACAGTACGACGCGGTCAATATTTAAAATCATTCAAAGTATACTTGTTTCATGTATTCCATTTAAGACACATTATAATATATGGACTCAGATTAAAAAAAAAACATTATCCTCATTTGTCAATATTCTCATTGTCGATGAAAAAGAAGTGGGTGGGGCTAAAGAGTGCATTCGTTTTTAATCAGTCAGTCATATAACATTCTCTTCATGAGTTAGTGTCAGTGTCGTGCATTAAGAGTGACGGTGAATGTTAAATAAAAATATATATATATTACTTAATAGTTGAGCAGGATTATCTGTTAGTAGCTAACGTGTGTAGCTCCATGGAAACCACATCAACACACACAGCGTGATAATGCCATAGGACAGCTGGGGGGGAGACAGGTGGTGGGATGCTGACAGACCAGGGCTGAGAAATATCACTGCAGCTGAGCTACCACAACAAGAATGCTGTTGACTTTGAAAAAAAAAAAAAAGACATATATACTAACTATTCAAATAGTCGAAGATTTGACAATTCGATTCAGAAGAACTACATATCATTATAATAGGTTTATTTATCTCTGTTAAAAAATTCCCATTGATTCGACTGATTTGTCTGCTATGGGCGAAATCGAACAAATCAGATTTGACTATAAGAATCCTTAGTCAAGAACAACCCTTGTATTATATTTTAATTTGCGTGTTAGCTAAGGAGCTAAAAACTACACATTATTATCAAGCTGCAGGTTGGCCATCTTTGTCCCAATTACCCATGATTTACACAGGATGGGAAACGCCAGTTTCAGGTCATCGCCCCGGCGGCAAACTATTTCCGTTTTTATTCAAGTCAATGTGTCCGTTTCCACCGCCTGAGGAACGGCTCCGGTATATCGGTGAAATTCCGCATGAGCTTATATATTTGCAGGTACACTGCAACAAATCTGTTCAATTAAGCTAGAATCTGCTTGTGTGGGTCAGGGAGTAATACACTAACACAAAATAAATAATCCGGTTGAATAATAAAGTACAATAATATGTCTTCAAAATCGTATTTTACAATTTAAAACGTCCTAATGGGCGGGGACAGACATAAGGCCAAATTGTCGAAAGTTTCAGATATAATTTCCCCTCGTTGGGACGAATGGATAAGGACATGCTGATTCTGGAGGTCCAAAATTTAGGAAGCATATACAGGCATATCCCGGGCAGCCAAACGGGGGCCTATGTCAAATACCAGCTGATCTGGGTGTTAGAAAAGCAGGGGTGGTTTAAATGATGTGTGTATGGGTGTGTGTGTGTGGGCGTGTGCATGTACAACGCTCGCTAGGGATGATGTTACTGTTGTGTTATTGCTTGCAACACAAAAAGATAAAGTTCACAGTCTACAAGGCAAACCTGTTGTCTTTTCCACGAGTCAAGTCAAGTCGACGCCTGTGGGTATTGGTGGACGGGAAAGCAGGAGATGTTCCGCGGCGTCGACTTCATTGTTTATCTAATCACGTGATTATACGCGGCTTCGCCAGGTCTCGTAAAAAGTCAGCGCTATTTCACACCACCGCAGAGCCGCAACTAAACGGTGGTGGGGATTGCCTGTAGCAGTGCCTTTCCGTGGAGGCTACGTTTTACTGCCATTGCGCATTCCTGTGGAAATCCGGGGTTAGACTAAAATGACTCTCGCCAGATCCTTGTAGTTCGCTGAGCTCAACACAAGGATCTGGGACTTCTCAATACGAAGATGTATTTCAAACGGTGGCGCTTTGTAAAAAAATCATTGTATGTGATTGGATAAACCATGTGTCCGTTATCTTGAAAGACGTGCTACTTCAACCACTCACATCCATATCAACACGTGACGCTGATGAGAGCGACGCTGGGAAATCCAAAACAGAACAGCCTACATATTGGATAACGACAGAGCGAAAAGTTAGAGAACTTTTACGAAAACAACGCAGCAATGTTAGTAGACGATCGATGTCGCTAAACAGTTGCAATAACGGCACACGACTCCTCGCTGCGTGCCACCATTGTTGTTTGAATCAAACAGTCGCTTCCGCGCTACCTCACATCTATGAAATCCCGCTCGGCGATACATCCATCCTGTGACGCTTAGCTGGCCTCGTAGCGTGGTTGCGTTCTCTCGTGGATGCAGTTGGAATGGAACACAGCGTGAGGGTAGGAATGAAAATGTATTCTTACTATAAAACAGACTAAGAACCAAAAATACTTGCACAAAGGCACTACCAACAAAAACCAACAGAACTAGCATGTGAGCTAGATAGAACTAAGGTCGCTAGCATGTGAGCTAGGAAAATAAACACACAAATAGCGTCGAAGCTAATCGGATACAGAAAGGTAGTTACCACAATGCAGGATAGCGACGTCACCTGTTGCATGGAAAAAAAATTACACTGCGAGACCGAAGGAACAAAAAGGGCAGGCTTAAATACAGGGGATAATCAAAAAGCAGGTGCGCGTGACAAACAGAAGGCAGGTGACACTACTGCATTGCTAAGGAAGCAAAACAAACAGGAAGTGCCACCAGGAACTAAGGAAGACAAACTAACCAGATGTGATACAAAAACAGAACTAAACCAGAACATAACATTATCCAAGTAGCGGATCATAACACATCCATCCATTTTCTAACGCCTACCGCTTTTACATTTCGGGGTCGCGGGAGGTGCTGGAGCCTATCTCAGCTGCATTCAGGCGGAAGGCGGGGTACACAATGGAAAAGTCGCCACCTCATCGCCACCTCATCACAGGGTAGATAGACAGACAACATTCACATGATATGTTATTAATAAATCATGTTCTTTTCCAATACCTCTAACTGATAACAGTAGTCCAGCCGGGATATTCTCATTTCAAAATGACATTTACAGCCCTGTAGTTCATTATTTTTTGCTATCTTGAACGAGTTTGCAATGCCCTCGAGTGCAGATCTTTGTGTGGAGCTCAGCGAGCCACAAGGATCTGGTGAGAGTCAGGTTAGGGTAAGACTACAAAACATCTAAAAAGTTCCTCATTCACTGTGTCATGTGACCACAAAAGGAAAAAAAAGATAGAGGCTCACTTTAGTTTAATTTGTTAATGCAGTGCAAGTGTACCAAATAAAGTGTCCACCTGGAGAAGGCAACATAGTCGGTAGTAAAAAATTAGGGATGGTGAAGTCCAAGAAGAATTGAAAACGTAGGTCAAATGACATCATCGATGTTGAATGTCACATGAGATTAATGTGTCGCGCTCACACATCTATTTATAGCAACACACTGAATGTGTGAGCGCATTTGATGATGATGCTGCAATTATCACACAAAATAGTGAACCACAATGACGTTCACCTCTATTGTCACTGCAAAGAAGTAAGTCGAAATTAATAGATAATGGATAAACTTATTTTCTTGCTTTTTCTTCATTTACTTTCTAGTCCAGCCGTGCTGTCGTCATGGCGACAGTAACAAGGAAACAAGTTGAACGCGTGCGGAGGTAATTAGCAGCTGGTTAGCACATTAGGAAATCAATTAGCCGAGAGTGTTGACGAGTCTTTAAAAGTGCAAACATCAGCAGGAAGCTTCATCAAGACTTATTTATTTACACGACTTTAGTAATTCATATATTTATTTATTTACAAGAAACAGACGCATGTTGGAGGACAGATATATTATTCGGGAAAAATAATGTATTATCAATCAACAGGCGTTTTAGTTGTTATTCCACCCAACAGGAAGAACCTCAGAAGGTCCAAACAGTACCTCATAAAATTGAGTACATCACTCATATTTCTGCAAATATTTGATTATATTGATTGATTGATTGAGACTTTTATTAGTAGATTGCACAGTACAGTACGTATTCCGTACAATTGACCACTAAATGGTAACACCCGAATAAGTTTTTCAACTTGTTTAAGTTGGGGTCCACGTTAATCAATTCATGGTGATATCTCGTCATGGAACGACACAAAACAAAAGACACTGTGATTCAATGTAAAGTAGTCTCTGTACAGCTTGTATGTACAAACCCAGTTTCCATGAGTTGGGAAATGGTGTTAGATGTAAATATAAACGGAATACAATGATTTGCAAATCATTTTCAACCCATATTCAGTTGAATATACTACAAAGAAAACATATTTGATGTTCAAACTGATAAACCTTTTTTTTTGTGCAAATAATCATTAACTTTAAAATTTGATGCCAGCAACACGTGACAAAGAAGTTGGGAAAGGTGGCAATAAGTACAGATAAAGCTGAGGAATTCTCAAACACTTATTTGGAACATCCCACAGGTGTGCATGCTAATTGGGAACAGGTGGGTGCCATGATTGGGTATAAAAACAGCTTCCGTAAAATGCTCAGCCATTCACAAACAAGAATTGGGAAACGGTCACCACTTTGTGAACAAATGCGTGAGCAAATCGTCAAACAGTTTAAGAACAACTTTTCTCAATGGGCTATTGCAAAAAATTTACGAATTTCACCATCTAGGTCCGTAATACCATCTAAGGGTTCAGAGAATCTGGAGAAATCACTGCACGTAAGCGATGATATAACGGACCTTCATTCCCTCTGGCGGTACTGCATCAAAAAGCGACATCAGTGTGTAAAGGATATCACCACATGGGCTCAGAAACACTTCAGAAAACCACTGTCAGTAACTACAGTTGATCGTTACATCTGTAAGTGCAAGTTAAAACTACTATGCAAAGCCAAAGCCATATATCAACGACACCCAGAAATGGCGCCGACTTCGCTGGGCCCGAGCTCAGCTAAGATGGACTGATCCAAAGTAGAAAAGTGTTCTGTAGTCTGAAGACTTCACATTTCAAATTGTTTTCTGGAAACGGTGAACGTTGTGTCCTCCAGACCACAGAGGAAAAGAACCATCAGGACTGTTCTAAGTGCAAAGTTGAAAAACCAGCATCTGTGATGGTATGGGGGTGCACTAGTGCCAAAGCCATGGGTGACTTACACATCTGTGAAGGCACCATTAATGCTGAAAGGTCCATACAGGTTTTGAAGCTACATATGTTGCCATTCAAGCAATGTTATCATGGACGCCCTTGCTTATTTCAGCAAGACAATGCCAAGTCACTTGTTACAACAGCGTGGCTTCATAGTAAAAGAGTGCGGGTAATAGAGTGGCTTGCCTGTAGTCCAGACCTGTCTCCCACTGAAAATGTGTGGCGCATTATGAAGCCTAAAATACCACAACGGAGACCCCGGACTGTTGAACAACTTAAGCTGTATATAAAACAAGAATGGGAAAGAATTCCACCTAAAAAAGCTTAAAAAATGTGTCTCCTTAGTTCCCAAAGGTTTATTGAGTGTTGTTAAAAGAAAAGGTGATGAAACACAGTGGTGAACATCCCCTTTCCCAACTACTTTGGCACATGTTGCAGCCATAAAATTCTAAGTTAATTATTATTTGCAAAAAAAATAAAGTTTATGAGTTTGAACATCAAATATCTTGTCTTTGTAGTGCATTCAATTGAATATGGGTTGAAAATGATTTGCAAATCTTTGTATTCCGTTTATATTTACATCTAACACAATTTCCCAACTCATATGGAAACAGGGTTTGTATCATGTCAATGTGTTCAAATGGTCAAGTGTAAGAAAATAAAGTGGAAATATGGAAAACAATGTCAACATGTGAAAACAAAGTTATTGATGCACTAACTTGAACTCAGTACATTAATTACCTTTTATATGAAATGCAACATCAACAATATTTTGTAATGCCTTTCTTCTGACATCCTTTTAGTGAGCAAACTAGTAGACCCTAAATGATTTGATTGAATTCTCAGCAAGTGGCAACGGTGTCACATGATCACATCAAGCCGCAATGGGTGTATTAAATATGTCAGAGGTCACAGCAACTCTTTTGGCCCAGTCTAAAAATAAACAGCAGCAAGCTAGCATGCTAAATAGTGACAACAATGCATCCACTCCACCAACACAAAAACAACAACACTTTATACTTCTGACCACAAACGTACATGGGCACGCACACACACAAGGTGACAGGTGACCTATGGCAGGTCATGAGAAGCGGGGCTAAACAAACGTGCGACAGCTGCTCATGTGAGAAACACGCTCTTCTTCCAAGAAGACGCCATTTTTACATAGGAAAACATTTATAAAATATGTGTGTGTGTTTTTGTAAATGTCTGTGTGTGTGTGTGTGTGTGTGTGTGTGTGTGTGTTCTGGCAATGCTTACTTAATGGGGAGATCGCTCGGTTTACACAGTCACCTTTAGGGGACCTCTGACGGTGTGGGGACAAAAAAACAGGTCCCCTAAAGCAGTGGTTCTCAAATGGGGGTACGCGTACCCCTGGGGGTACTTGAAGGTATGCCAAGGGGTACGTGATATTTTTTTTAAATATTCTAAAAATAGAAAGAAATTCCTAAATCCTTGATAAACATATTTATTGATTAATAATTCAACAAAATATGAATGTAAGTTCATAAACTGTGAAAAGAAATGCAGCAATGCAATAATTAGCGTTGACAGCTAGATTTTTTGTGGACATGTTCCATAAATATTGATGTTAAAGATTTCATTTTTTGTGAAGAAATGTTTAGAATTAAGTTCATGAATCCAAATAGATTTCTATTAAAATACCCAACAAGGGCACTTTAAGTTCATGATTACTTCTATGTGTAGAAATCTTTATTTATAATTGAATCACTTGTTTATTTTTCAACAAGTTTTTAATAATTTGTATATCTTTTTTCCCCAAATAGTTCAAGAAAGACCACTACAAATGAGCAACATTTTGCACTGTTATACAATTTAATAAATCAGAAACTGATGACATAGTGCTGTATTTTACTTCTTTATCCCTTTTTTTTAACCAACAATGCTTTGCTCTGATTAGGGGGTACCTGAATTAAAAAATGCTCACAGGGGGTGCATCACTGAAAAAAGCTTGAGAACCACTGCCCTAAAGCAGTGGTCCCCAACCTTTTGTAGCTGCCGGGCCTCGGGATCATTTGTCCCGAGGCCCGGCAGGGTTTTTTTTTTTTTTTGTCATGAAAAGGGGAGGTTTTTTTGGTTGGTGCACTAATTGTAGGTGTTTCTTGTGTTTTTTTATGTTTATTTAATGAAAAAAAACAAAAAAAAAACATTTTTAATTCTTCTGCGGCCCGGTACCAGCCCGGCGGTTGGGGACCACTGCCCTAAAGGGAAACCTTTTTAAATAATAGTCAGATCCATTCTGAAGATGCCTAAGTGAAAAGTTAAACATTTGTTATCCTGGCATTAATAGTACTGTGAATCTGTATGGTATCCATCCTTAGTTAAAACTAATATATTTTTCCAAAAACATATTCTGGTTTAGTGTTCCTTAGGATGACATTTTCATACAGTATGAATATAAAACAATATTACCTTAAAGGGGAACATTATCACCAGACCTATGTAAGCGTCAATATATACCTTGATGGTGAAGAAAAAAGACCATATATTTTTTAACCGATTTCCGAACTCTAAATGGGTGAATTTTGGCGAATTAAACGCCTTTTTGTTTATCGCTCTCTTGACGATGACGTCACGTTGTGACGTCACCGGGGTTATACAGCCGACATTTTCATTTTCAACACATTGCAAACACCGGGTCTCAACCCTGTTATTTTCCATTTTTTCGACTATTTTTTGGAACCTTGGAGACATCATGCCTCGTCGGTGTGTTGTCGGAGGGTGTAACAACACTAACAGGGAGGGATTCAAGTTGCACCACTGGCCCGAAGATGCAAAAGTGGCAAGAAATCTGCTGCCAGACCCCCATTGAATGTGCCGGAGTGTCTGCACATTTTACCGGCGATGACAGACATGGCACAGAGATGTATGGATAACCTGCAGATGCATTTGCAACGATAAAGTCAACGAAATCAAAAAGGTGAGTTTTGATGATGTTGTTGACTTATGTGCTAATCAGACATATTTGGTTGCAGTGTGACTGCCAGCTAATCGATGCTAACATGCTACGCTAATCGATGCTAACATGCTATTTACCGGCAGTGCTAAAGCAGACATGGCACAGATATGTATGGATAACCTGCAGATGCATTTGCAACTATACTACGTTTCCTTCCACCCACATTTAATGCGAAAAAAACACTTACCAATCGACAGATTTAAGTTGCTCCAGTGTCACAAGATGCGAAAGTCCTGATCGTTTGGTCCTCACATTTTACCGGCGATGCTAACGCAGCTATTCGGCCATGCTATGGCTATGAATAGGTTCAGTTTCTTCTTCAATACTTTCATACTCCAACCATCTGTTTCAATACATGCGTAATCTGTTGAATCGCTTAAACCGCTGAAATCCGAGTCTGAATCCGAGCTAATGTCGCTATATTTTGCTGTGCTATTGGCCATTGTTTGTTTACATTGGCAGCACTGTGTGACGTCACAGGAAAATGAACAGTGTCTTCGCAGAGAACGAAAAAAAGGCACTTTAGAGCTTTTTTTTAGGGATATTCCGGGACCGGTAAAATTTTGAAAAAAACTTCAAAAAATACAACAAGCCACCGGGAACTGATTTTTATTGTTTTTAACCCTTTTGAAATTGTGATAATGTTCCCCTTTAAAGCAGGGGTCTCATACGCGCGGACCGCGGACCGCAATTGGCCCGCGAGACGTTATTCTACGGCCCCCAACTTAATATGAAAGTTTAATGTTAGTGCGGCCCGCAAGTTTTATGTGAATGGCGCTTGACAGCATTGTGTGCGGAGCTGAAGGAATCGACCAATCAAGGTGTGGTATATGGCTCTCGAAGGCGGAACATTGACGTCACTTGCGTGATACAAGCAGGGAAACGTTTTGCCGCTTTTCCATTAGACCCGCACGCGCTGTTCCTCCCTCGCTCGCTCGCTCGATCTCTCTCTCTCTCTCTCTCTCTCTCTCTGTCACTGTGTTTGTGTCTCTCTCTCGCTCCTTCCCCCGGCGCCGCTGTAACAGTCCAGTCCGGGCTGGGGGGACGAGCGGTGCGGTAGCTTCCGAAGCATTCCGCCGAAGGACCGAGCGACAATACAAAACTGTGGTGCACTGGACCCCAGCGCTGATATTCCGACAGAGAGTTGCTGGGCGAATCGGACGTGTAACACGTAAGTCGTGATGTTAGCCCGTTTGGGGTTAATTGTGCTACCGTAACTGTAAACTCCATAGCGTGCGCATAACCACATTCTAGCTGCTGACATGGCGACATACAACCTTCACCGGGGTAACCGTGCATGCTCGTCACTACTGTTGCATGCTGGGTAGTGTAGGTCTTATATTCCCTATCTCATAACATCACAGTAAGTATATGTATACATTGTTGCTGACTGGAGAAATTGAATCATTATTGTTATTACCTATGACTGATTTATTTACTTAATTCTGATTTTGTTCATTTATATTATGATTGTATTTTGTGTTGAAAATAAAAATAAAAACATTTAAAAATATATTTTTTAAGAAATCTTTTCTTGCGGCCCAGCCTCACCCAGACTCTGCATCCAGTGGCCCCCAGGTCAATTGAGTTTGAGACCCATCCTTCTATACATGGTAGTTGGAGTTGCAGACAACTTAATTACAGCTAAATAGCAGTTTAGAGTAATGTCACAAAAGATGCAGGATTTGCTTTAACATTTGAGTGGTGAAACTTCCTATAAGAGGACAGCTGTAGTGCTGCATTCTGAGGATCATGTCATATTTAATTTGAACTTTTTTTTTTATTTTTTAATGGTCCTCAGTAGTCACTTACAAATGTGTGTGAATCATGCAAAATTATTTAAATTTGGTCCCCCATGAACCACATTAACTTTTTTTCCCCAGGGCCCCCAGTTAGAATGATCAGCACATTACTTCATCAATCCAGAGATTTAAAGACGTGTATGAGTTAACTGGGCAGTGGCCATTTTATCAAAATTTTTTTATGCCTCCACAACCTGTAGAAAGGGTGGTCACCACAAGTGATCATCAAAAACTTGGTCCCCATTCCAAATGATAACCAGTGTGTGCGTATGTGTGTGTGTGTGTGTGTGTGTGTGTTTGTTTTCACAGTCAATGAATTGACATTTAATGAGCTTGTTCGGGGCTTAATGAAACCACGAAAAGATGCCTAGTGTGCGTCTGTGTGTGTGTATGTATGTATGTACATATATATGTGAGACCTTAATGCACAGCTGAGGGTCCAACAATCAGCTCCGCTGTCCTCAGCAGGAATGCATGACTGAATACTGTGTGCGTGGGTATGTGCGTATGGGGACATCGTTGATTAGTCAAAGTGTAATTTAAATTTGGATAAGCGGTAGAAAATGGAAGGATGGATGTGTGATATTAAAATTAGAATTGAGATTTATTATCCGGACAAAAGGTTGACTTTAGGATTTAGCAGGTTTGTGTTTGTTTCGATGTCGGTTGACTTCTAAAGCTGTCACTCACTCTTAGAACAGGAGACGCCTGTTTGCCAACGTGTGTGTGGGGGCCGGGGGGGATTAGGGGTGTGTATTTGATGGGACATACAATGGCTACTGTGTATGTATGTGTGTGTAGTTAAAGAGGTAGTCATAGATACTAACACACCGCCTCACAAGTACAAAGAGAGCTGTATGCCCCCTCTGACACACGGACACACACACACACACACACACACACATGCAATGCAGTGTGATGTCATGTTTTTGATCTAATCCATGAGCACAAGTAGACAAGAAAGAAAAAAACAAAAAAACATCTGCTTTACAGTAGAAGTAGCACTTTGCATTGTGGGAAATTTGCAATGCACAAGCACATTTCAATTCACTTATTGTTTGAGACAGAGTGTATAGTTGCATTTTCTTGAACTACTTGGTGCAATATCTAATCCAGAATGGGTCCATACTTACTAAATTAAAACATGAGATATTTTTATTCACACTGGACTCATGTTTGACATGTGATTTTTGTCGGTTATGCCCCCGCGGGAAGAATAAACCCCCTCACCCGTGGAATTTATTAAATTGATGAACATCTGCCCCCAATGAATGAATATAAACACACTACTCTACTGCTGGAGCATCCCGAAAGTGGCATCTAGAAACCTTCCCACTTTTATGACCATTGCTTTGGCTCACACACATGTCCTGCCATTCCTTGCGGAAACACACACACACACACACACACACACACACACACACAAGCACACAGATGTTGGCCTGGCCTGAAGTGAGGCATCTGTCGCTGGTCGTCAGCGAGCACATTCCTCGCTTCCAGACACACACTCAAAGTATAAAAATATACGAAATCATGCCTTTGCGCTCACACACACATACACGAACGCACATTATTCCTTCCTAAAACAGTTCTAACACAGCCTAAACACTACACACGTTTGATGGCCAACAAAGGACGCCTGATTAGGCGCACACAAATAGGCCGTGACTGTGTAGATCCCATGGTGCAGCATCAGGCCCGATGGCGTTCATCAGCTGACGAGAAACAAAAGCGTAGGCTTGGATTGGACGACACATGACGTGTGTGACCCTGTGAGCATCAAGCATGTACGTTAACATTAACATGCGGGACGTATTTGACTGAGCGTTCGCACCAACCACAAAACATTTCTTCCCTGCGGTGGACGCCACAAGGAATGATGGGAAGTTGAGTCGAGACAAGGCGGCGGCACTGAGGTTCTTGAAGGGGCAGAGCCAATCGCCATGGGGCGTGAGCATGACTGTCATGAGGCGGGGAGTATTCTTAGTCCAAAATGGATACACGGATGATACAGCAGAGGATTGTGAGAATGTCATGTGGTCAGATGAAAGCAAAATATAAATTTTTGGTATAAACTCAACTCGTCGTGTTTGGAGGGAGAAGAATACTGAGTGGCATCCCAAGAACACCACACCTACTGTGAAGCATGGAGGGTGGAAACATCATGCTTTGGGGCTGTTTTTCTGCTAAGGGGACAGGACGATTGATCCGTGTTATGGAAAGAATGAATGGGGCCATGCATCGTGAGATTTTGAGGCAAAACCTCCTTCCATCAGTGAGAGCTTTGAATGGTTGACCAAATACTTATTTTCCACCATAAGTTACAACTAAATTCTTAAAAATTCCTACAATGTGAATTCCTGATTTTTTTTTCATATTCTGTCTCTCACAGTTGAAGTGTATCTATGATGAAAATTACAGACCTCAGTCATCATTTTAAGTGGGAGAACTTGCACAATCGGTGGCTGACTAAATA